>NC_091073.1:57318928-57660000 GCF_032405125.1 Capricornis sumatraensis | reverse complement strand
TTAAAAATAGGGGCATGAAGGGCTCAAACTACCACTTAGGTAGGAGTATAACCTAGCACAACCACTTAAACTAGGAGTGTTCAGTCAGTTCAGTTCAGTTACTCAGTTGTGTCCCACTCTTTGCAATCCCATGGACTGAAACACACCAGGCCTCCCTGTCCATTGCCAACTCCCAGAATTTACTCAAACTCATGTCCATTGAGTTGGTGATGCCATAAAACCATCTCATCATCTGTTGTTCCCTTCTCCTCCTGCCTTCAATCTTTCCCAGCATCAGGGTCTTTTCAAATGAGTCAGTTCTTCGCATCAGGTGGCCAAAGTATTGGAGTTACAGCTTCAACATCAGTCCTTCCAAAGAACATTCAGGACTGATTTCCATTAGGATGGACTGGTTGGATCTCCTTGCTGTCCAAGGGACTCTCAAGAGTCTTCTCCAACACCACAGTTCAAAAGCATCAGTTCTTCAGCACTCAGCTTTCTTTATAGTCCAGCTCTCACATCCATACATGACCACTGGAAAAACCATAGCTTTGACTAGACAGACCATTGTTGGTAAAGTAATGTCTCTGCTTTTTAATATGCTGTCTAGGTTGGTCATAACTTTCCTTCCAAGGAGTAAGCGTCTTTTAATTTCATGGCTGCAATCACCATCTGCAGTGATTCTGGAGCCACAAAAAATAAAGTCTGACACTATTTCCACTGTTTCCCCATCTATTTGCCAAGAAGTGATGGGACCAGATGCCATGATCTTAGTTTTTTGAATGTTGAGCTTTAAGCCAACTTTTTCACTCTCCTCTTTCACTTTCAAGAGGCTCTTTTGTTCTTTCTCGCTTTCTGCTAGTAGGGTGGTGTCATCTGCATATCTGAGGTTATTGATATTTCTCCCGGCAATTTTGATTCCAGCTTGTGCTTCATCCAGCCCAGTGTTTCTCATGATGTACTCTGCATATAAGTTAAATAAGTAGGGTGACAATATACAGCCTTGATGTACTCCTTTTCCTATTTGGATCCAGTCTGTTGTTCCATGTCCAGTTCTAACTGTTTTTTCCTGACCTGCATGCAGATTTCTCAAGAGGCAGGTCAGGTGCTCTGGTATTCCCATCTCTTTCAGAATTTTCCAGAGTTTGTTGTGATCCACACAGTTAAAGGCTTTGGCATAGTCAATAAAGCAGAAAGAGATGTTTTTCTGGAACTCTTACTTTTTCAATGATCCAACAGATGTCACCAATTTGATCTCTGGTTCCTCTGCCTTTTCTAAATCCAGCTTGAACATCAGGAATTTCACAGTTCACATACCGTTGAAGCCTGGCTTGGGGAATTTTGAGCATTACTTTACTAGTGTGTGAGATGAGTACAATTGTGTGCTAATTTTAGCATTCTTTGGCATTGCCTTTCTTTGGGATTGGAATGAAAATTGACCTTTTCTAGTCCTGTGGCCAATGTTGTTTTCCAAATTTGCTGGCATATTGAGTGGAGCACTTTCACAGCATCATCTTTTAGGATTTGAAATAGCTCAACTGGAATTCCATCACCTCCACTAGCTTTGTTCATAGTGATGGTTCCTAAGGCCCACTTCACTTCACTTTCCAGGGT
Source organism: Capricornis sumatraensis (assembly GCF_032405125.1). Classification (NCBI taxonomy): domain Eukaryota; kingdom Metazoa; phylum Chordata; class Mammalia; order Artiodactyla; family Bovidae; genus Capricornis; species Capricornis sumatraensis. The sequence goes on along the minus strand of NC_091073.1, from coordinate 57,658,407 downwards.
GTCTGGCTCTAGGCTGGTGATCACAACATTGTATTATGTGGGTTATGAGGATCATTTTTGTGTAGTTCCTCTGTGTATTCTTGCCACCTCTTCTTAATATCTTCTACTTCTGTTACGTCCATACCACTTCTGTCCTTTATTGTGTCCATCTTTGCATGAAATGTTCCCTTGGTATCTCTTAATTTTCTTGAAGAGATCTCTAGATTTTCCCATTCTACTGTTTTCCTCTATTTCTTTGCATTGATCACTGAGGCAGGATTGCTTATCTATCCTTGCTATGCTTTGGAACTCTGCATTCTAATGGATCTATCTCTCCTTTTCTCCTTTGCCTTTCACTTCTCTTCTAGTCACAACCATTTGTAAGGCTTCCTCAGACAACCATTTTGCTTTTTTGTATTTCTTTTCCTTGGGGATGGTCTTTATCCCTGCCTCCTGTCCTATATAAGACACTGTGTTTCTTTTGATTGGTATTAGTTTGTATCTGTTGATTAGTTATTCTTTTGAAGTGAAAGTGTTAGCCATTCAGCCATGTCCTACTCAGCAACACCATGGACTGTAGGCCACCAAGCTCTTCTGTCCATGGAATGCTCCAAGCAAGAATACTGGAGTGGGTAACCATTCCCTTCTCCAGGCAGTCTTCCCGACCCAGGTATTGAACCCATGTCTGAATTGCAGGTGGATTCTTTACCATCTGAGCCACCAGGGAAACCCCCATTATTCTTTTAGTTACTGTTAATGCAGTTGTATCTTTTGATTTGTTCTCACACTTTTGTCTTGTAATTTCAGAAACTAGTCCATTTATTACAATAAATAATATAATATCTACAATTATAAGTATTATTTAATAATATAATTACATATAATAATTAAGAAATTTGAAATAGTTTCTGCTAATTATGTTGGGCTAACAGCTCTCTTTCTCTATCATTTTTCTCCTTTCCTGATATTTTAAATCTTTGATATAGTTTTTTTTTTAATCATTATTTACTTTTTTGTTTGATGCCCTCTAATCCCCACATATTTCTATTCCCTTAGTTTGGAAAATACATACTCTACCTCTATTATTTGTAGTTATCCCCAAAACGTTAGCTTATATATTTAGCTTTAAGTCCATAGTTAAGGAATATCTATTCTCTCTTTCCAAACATTGTGAAGACCTTAGAATGATTTATCTCCAAACTTGTATTTTTACCCAATATTTTAATTCTATCATCTAATATCTAATACAAATTAGAAATTGTTAGTATTATTCTATACCATCAACTTTTGTTTGAATTAACATTGCATTTGCTATTTTCTCTGATCACCATTCCTTTGTCACTCTCCATCTTTTCTTCTTAATGATTTTTTATTTCTTCATGAAGTTTATCCTCTAGTTCTTTAGGGAAATGTGTTGGTAGTAAGTTCTCTCAATTTTTCAAATCTAAAAACAATCTTTATGTACCTTTATTCTTGAAAAACAGTTTTACAGACAATACAAATCTGTGTTTGAAATTTGATTTCCTCAGAATTTTACAGATGTTATTCCACAGCTTTCTGGTTTCCATTGCTTATCTACTGCAAAGTCAGATATCAGTCTAATTGTTGCCATTTAGAAGTTTATCTTTATTTTCAGTCAATATTCATTTTCATTATAGTAAATCATGATTAGGATGGCTTTTATTTTTCTTATGATTAGTTGGGCTTCAAAAACTGTAAATTTGTAAGAACTAACTACCCCATTTAATACTCTATCCAATTCATTCTATCCCCCATGGGACTCAAATTACACACATCTTAGAACTTCTGTGTCTTTGCTTCATATCTTTTAGCATGTCTTTTTGTATCTCCCATTTCTTTATTTCTCTGTTGATTTCTGGACATTTCTTCTAGTTCTGTGTTCTGGTTTACTAATTCTCCCCTTCACTTTTAACTAATTTGCTGTTTAGTTGTCCCAATCAGTTTCTAAGTTCAGTTTTTACATTTGTGTTTCTATGGCTCTCTTTCATAATAATGTCTTGGTAACTATAATAACGTCTTGCCCTTTAGTCATATGTGTTCTTCTCTCTTTTATTTATTTAAATACTGATTTTACATTTACATATGATAATTCCAGTATCTGTAGGTTTTGTTGGTCTGATATTATTGTTATTGCTTCTACTAAATCTAACTGGTGGTAGCTAGTTTCTGTATGTACTTTATGATTTTTCCCCTAGTCTTAAGTGAAAATTGAAAAATCCCCTTGCAATTTTATGTGTGAGAAAGTTTGATGTGTCTGAGTTTTTTGCTTATTCTAGATGGCTAGGGGTACAATTAACACCAAATCACTTTTAATTAAATGTTGAGCTTATATATTTTTGATGATTTAAGGATAAATTAAGAATCCAAGCCCATGCATTGATCAACTAATAGATCTCCAGAATGTCATTTTAAATTTTAAGATCGACCACTGACTCTCTCTCAGTTACGGACTTCCACAGAGATTTTAAAGTCTGACTTCCTCTCTCACAGAGATTCTAGTCTTTGCTTTCAGTCTTCTTCCCATGAGTCATTCAAATCAAAGCTGTAGGCTGCTGGAGACCAGGAAACATTACACAGCAGTCACAGGTTTTAGTACTGGTTTACCTCCCTGGATTTGTCATTTCTCATTATTTTTAGCCTCTAAAAACTTTCATTTCTCTCTTAAATGCCCAGAGATGGCTCTGATAATAAAAGCTCAGATAATGATGGCTCATATCATTATCCCTTCACATGCGAAAATCTATTTTATTTTTACTTGTTATAAAGAAATAAGATTTTACAGATATGATAGCTTCTTCCACCATTTAATCAGAGGTTAGCATACTATAGCCCAACTGCCTAATTCTGTAAGTAAGTTTATAGGAACACAGTCATGGCCATTCATTTATGAATTTCTATGGCTAATTTTGTGTTAGAACATCAGAGTTGAGTAGATGCCCCAAAGACCATCTGATCCACAAAGCCAAAAAATTTACTGTCTAGCTTTTACAGAGGTTTTCTGACCCTTAATCTCAATCATCAGTGACTTATTTATCTTAAACAAATATTTTTAACTTAATAAAACAGCAAAGTATTATTCTATCTAGGCATTCAAAATAGGTTTATAATATTACAGCAGCAGAGTAACATTTCTTTGATGGTATGCGTTATACATCTAAAAATTTTAGTAGCAGATCCATCATAGGAATATACTTAATAAATCCCCTTGATGATGATGATGGTGATGGTGATGATGATATCTTGAATTCTCATACTTTTCTAAGCTATGACAGATATAAGAACAGATATCATTTTAGAGAGTTAGATGTACTTGTCAAGTCATTTTGGAATGTGCTATATCACCTTAATTGGGTACGTTTTGCCTCCAGGAATCTTAACTGCTTATGTTCTCTGACACTGTTACTGATAAAACTCATTGCCACAGATTAAAGCTATGAATGTTACTCACTTTCTAACATTATAGCTTTTATTACAGGATAATATCTTTACTATTTGTATAATATCCCATGTTATTCCACAAAAGAAGAAATACATATTTGTATAGAAAAATGCAATATTCTAGTGATAGCTCTTCACTATCTAGTTTTAGAGTACATATAGCCTCAGCTGTTCTGTTCCATACAGAAAAAAACAGATAATTATATACACTTTAAACCTTATATACATATTGTTTTTGAAAATGCTCCTGACAGAAGATGGATATACAGCCTCCAAAAGTAAAAGAAATGGCTGAAAAAAATGTTGTCACAAGGGAAAAAGAGAAGTATGTTACACAATTTTATTCCTGGGATAGGAAACATTGTACTTGGTGAGAAAAGCTAGAAGGAGTGAATGAATGAGTGGTATATTCTAGATAGAAGAAAGTGCCAAGTAAAATGAATACAGTATACTTGTAAAGTGTTCCTGATGGAGAGATAGAGTACTAGATTTAAGAGACAGTTGGCATTTGCTAAAACACTTGAGTGACAAGTCCCGGAGAAAGAAAGGAAGTGCTGGGCATAATGGCAGCTAGTGTAGAGAGCATGGACTGCAGTTTTTCTGCAGAGCAATGTTGTTCGTGGCTAGTAGTGATCTGCAGAAAATGTAAGTGAACAGTTTTGACAGAGCAGCATGTGAAGGAGAATAAACTAGCCAGGATATCTGGCTGCAGTGAAACTGACTAAGGGAAACTGTATGGGTACAAAGTCAAGCTGTAATCTCTTTGGAAACTAGGCAGTAAGTCTGAGAAATGTGTTCTGAGGCAGAAGTGAGTAGTATACATTTCAATTCAATAGATTTGTATGGTGATCTTTCTTCTGTGTTAGGGGAAAAAAGTGTTATAGAATGCTAATGAGTTAATTATAAAAACAGTATGCAAAACTTTGTCATTTGTTTAAATGATTTTTCTCTAATTGATATGGCTGTAATGTAAAAAGCATTTACTGAATGGGTTCCATGCACAGAGCACATGTGAAGGACTTGGTGGACTTAGTGGAGAAAGAGAGGTACAGTGCAGGTGATTCTGACTGTGTGGCATCAGGTTTTAGTTTAAATAGATCTTATAAACTCAAGGCACATACCGCTGAAAACACGCCACCTCGAATATATGTGTAGTGGTCCAACATAAATAGATTTCTCAGTGTTAATAGAAACATGTCAAAGGATTGCTTTGCAAATGTTAAATGCCACATCAAGGTCAATATTGCCAAGAATATCCATGAATGCTGTTTTAAAGTGTCATTATAAAGCAAAGAGAGAAAAGTAGCTCTGGGGACTATTAATAATAGCCCTAGGACTTGGATTCTATGGACAAGAAACATGAGATTTTTTTCCCAGAGAATAATTACCTTAGGAATCTCATTTTTGTCTGAAAACTCACCTATGTTTATTGACCATCAAACCTTGACATAAGGCTTATCTTTTAAATGGCTATTCCTAAGTGGTACTGAATGTTTGAAATACAATATCTTTGTTGGATCTGTTTGTGATTTAACATTCTTACAATATATCTTATTACAGAGACTATTATTTTCTTAAATCCCATAAAACAACGAATAAATATTTGCAAGAAGGGTTTAATAGATGACATCAAAATGACTCAACACAGAGTATTTATAAAAAGTATGGCAAGATGCATGTGGAAGAGGCTCTCAGAAGTGCTGACAATACTACTGAAGCAGATTACCTTAAAAGAAAACACATATGGTTCCAGTTTGTGCCTTCTTGCTCAACTAAATATGTTTAGAGGCACAAGCTTGCAACCTGCTGAGTGAATCCTATTTTATCCGTATGTGAATTATAGAACTAAAGAGGAGACAGTTAAAATTATTATTCAGTTACTTTTTCACATTTCAAGATGAAAAACATTAGCAAATGTATGGGTTTCCTCTTTTCTTTTACAGATTTGGACCACAGGATTAATTTCTTTTTCTTCGGTAGACTATCTATTGGTAATCCTGCTTCCCAGACTCTATAACTCAAGCCTCAAAAATGCAATGTCATTTTGTTTTAGTATATACAACTCTAAATTTGGAAGAATAGTTTGTATAAAGACAAAAGCAAATGATAGCCAATTATCACTTCACTTTCTATCTACAATTTCCCCTATCTGTACAGCCTAATTTTGTCCATTCTGAAACAAATAATTCAATCCCACTTTTTACCCCGGTTGCTGTCTTTTATTCTCTCTTTCACAGTCAAAAATTTTGAGTGTCTCATCTGCCCTCACTCTCTCTATTAACTTTCCTATCCAAACCTTCCTTAAAACACTACAATCTGATTTCCTCCAAAACTGTTTTGAAAACTAACTTTGGCTTAGTCATCAATGACTTTTTGTTAAGTGTTTGTCCTCTCAATTTCTGTCTTTTTATTGGCGTATAACTGCTTTACAATGTTGTGTTAGTTTCTGCTGTTCAATGAAATGAATCAGCTGTATGTATACGTATACCCCCACCCTCTTTGGCCTCCCTCCCTCCCCCGCAACCCCCATCCCACACATCTTGGTCATCAAAGAGCAGCAAGCTGAGCTCCCTGAGCCGTACAGCAGCTTCCCACTAGCTATCTATTTTCACACATGGTGGTGTACATACATCAGCCCTAATCTCCCAATTTGTCCTACCCTCCTCTTCCCCTGCTGTGTCCCCATGTCCAGTCTCTGCATCCGTGTATCCATTCCTGCCCTGGAAATAGGTTCATTCTGTACCATTTTTCCAGATCCCACATATATGCACTAATATATACATATATTTTTTTTTTCTCTTTCTGACTTATTTTACTCTGTGTGACAGGTTCTGTGACATCAAAATTTGTTTTACTTATAACAAAGCAAAACTTTTCCTTTGGCTCATCATTCAAAATTTAAATGTTGAGATTTATCAAAGCTATATCCTAGACTCTATTATCTGCTCATCCAAGCTTTTCAAAGGTATCCAGATGTGTTTCTCTGGCCTCAGTTTTCATCTACTATAACACAATTTATATATCTCTAGTCTAGGCTTCTTCTATGAGCTATAGATCAATATAACCCTCTATCTACTGATATCTCTACCTTTTTATATCTGAGAAACTTTAGGCAGAACAAGTCTAAAGTAACCCACGCATCATAGTCCACCTCCTCCATCCCAATGTATGGCATCTTCCTCCTTTCAGTTGTGCAAGTCAGGAGCATGGAAGTAAGCCTTGCCGCCTCCTATCTCCATATCTATACCCAAAAAATCTTCTAGATTTGTCAACCTTATCCCCTGTATCTCTAGAATCATCCATTTCTCTCCAACTTCATATTTTGTTGTTATTCAGTTGCAGTCATGTCCGACTCATTGCAACCCCATGGACTGCAGCAGGCCAGGCCTCCCTGTCCCTTACCATCTCCTGAAGTCTACCCAAGTTCATGTCCATTACATTAGTGATGCTATCCAGCCAGGTTCAGTACTACTGCTCAATCCAGGTGTTTGACTTACTCTATGTGATATGTGATGTGTATAATGGAGGCATATGCCCACTGCAAAGGATGGTCGGTATTTTGCCCTGATATTATGCACCCAAGTTTGAGAACCCAAGTTGAAGCTGCTAGAAGACCTGCAAGCCAGCAAAGCAATGGGAAAATCTATCTGGATCCAAGCATAAGCATAGTGAATAAGAAGATATTATTCAGGCTCAGAAGAGACACTGAGAAAAAAGCCCTACAACTAGCAATTGAGAAAATTTCTCAGATGGTGCCCACTGAGGGAATTTCTAATCCCATAAGGAAAAGAATGGAAGTTTGTGCACTGGTTCTGTGAGGAGAGTTACAATAGGATAAAACAGACAATAATGTTTAAGACTGGAGGGGAGTGCACACATTTGGTATTTCATGACAGGGGCAGTGAGAGAGAAAATGAATCATTGGCATAGATCCTTTTCCCTTAGAATTACAATTGCCTGTAGCAGTAATTACCAAGCTGACTCCTTTGGTTCAGGAAAAACAAACATGGGGAAAAAAAATCTTTTTGCATGTCTGTTTTCCTGAGAAAGCATTTCTAGCATTTTTTTCTTTATACATTATTCTTTAACCTTAAGTGACGCTGACTCCTGGGAAACTGGTCTGGGCTGTCTTCCACTTTAGCTTATATATTTATTTCGTCACAGAGAACTTTAGGGCCATGTCAAAAAAATATTTGCTCCTACCTCCAGAGTAGGTAAGAAAATGAACTGGGTTTTACAAAAAATTCGTGTTAAATACCACCTCTTTATATTTTATCCATTTGTTTATTTCCCAAACTTCATCAGAAACTGAATGAATGAATGAATATTTCATACTTACATACATACATATAATTAGGTTCCCTTAAGTGAGTCACCTCTTTGTGGTGAATTCCTTCAGGAAATCCTCTATGGACTTCTGAGGACTAATCACCCCCCACAAATTACAAACACGTACAATCTCCCCACCCCAACACACACACACACACACACACACACACGTACACATATACCCTGCTTCCCTAATTATTATTCTTTTTCACAATTCTTCAGTCAGGGGCCTTTATGTAATTTTTAATCACTGTATTTGAGTTCATTTTTATCAGTGAGCTAAGTAAATATTCTTATTGAACTATTCAAGACCTCTACTATAAAATGCATTTAAAAATTCAGTAGAACACTATAAAATGTTTTTATGAATATGAATTTATAGTAAATACTTATAGCTACTTTCATAAAATATATTTAAGCATATATACACCCACACTAGCATAGAAAAAGCAGAACTAATCAGCATTGTAATGTACTTAGAAAAACTACTATAAAATGTACCAAGATAGAGACTCCAGATATAATAAGTACACTTGAAATTAGTTGTTTATAATGAATTAATACAAGTTCAAAACCAAGTTTCTGCAGCTATAATCAATGAACTATTAAGAATATAACACTTATTCTAGAGTCAACATAGATATTTCTAGTGACTCAGAGAGTTGCTGCTACTGCTGCTAAGTTGCTTCAGTCATGTCCGACTCTGTGCAACCCCATAGATGGCAGCCCATTAGGCTCCACCATCCCTGGGATTCTCCAGGCAAGAACACTGGAAAGGCTTGCCATTTCCTTCTCCAATGCACGAAAGTGAAAAGTGAAAGTGAAGTAGCTCAGCCGTGTCCGACTCTTTGTGACCCCATGGACTGCAGCCTACCAGGCTCTTCCAACCATGGGATTTTCCAGGCAAGAGTTCCGGAGTAGGGTGCCATCGCCTTCTCTAGCAATATCTTTATTACCATCTAAATCCAGAGCCCAATTACCATCTAAATCAGAGAGCTGAGGCTCTTCCAGTGAAGCATATTTAGAAATTGAAGAAACAACCATAAACACCATAATCCAGAAACAACTGAATATATAATAATTGCAGAGCAACTACAATCTGGTTGGATGGAATCACCAATTCAATGGACATGAATCTGGGGAAACTCCAGAAGATAGTGAAGGACAGGGAGGCCTGGTGTGCCACAGTCCATGGGGTTGCAAAGAGTCAGACATGACTGAACAACAACTGAACAACAACAAACTACAGTCTATATAATGAGTCTATATAGCTTGACACATTGACAATACCTTCTTTTCAAGTATTAGTTCAGTTCAGTCGCTCAGTCATGTCTGACTCTTTGCGACCCCATGGACCACAGCACACCAGGCCTCCCTGTCCATCACCAACTGCCAGAATTTACCCAAACTCATGTCCATTGAGTCGGTGATGCCATCCAGTTATCTCATCCTCTGTTGTCCCCTTCTCCTCCTGCCTTCAATCTTTCCCAGCATCAGGGTCTTTTCAAATGAATCAGCTTTTTGCATCAGGTGGCCAAAGTATTAGAGCTTCAGCTTCAACATCAGTCCTTCCAGTGAACACTCAGGACTGATCTCCTTTAAACTCTACTTATCTTTGATAAAAAATAAATGAGTTACTGCATGTCTATTTATCCTGCCAATGGAAAAGGTCTACTAGAACTGAGAGGGTTAATGAAAATTAATAATAAAAAAGAAGGGCAAAAGATGATACAAGTAGTGTGTTGGATGAAATATAGGATCATAGACATTTATACAGTCAAGAGAGGAGGAGATTGAAGGGAATTTGATCACAGTCTATAAATACCTTACAAGTACTCTCTGTATAAATGAAAGACTGTGATAATTCAAAGCATCAGAAGATGGAAAGACAAGGAGCACCGATCTGAAACTAAAAAAGAAAATGTTTCAGCCTTATATTAAGAAATATTTTGCAATAGTAGGAGACTTGGCATTAGAAAGAAAATCAAGGACAATATACAAAGTTTAGAAAAGGCCTGAAGATGTTGTACCTATGAGTACAGAGAATAAATCAGAAATGACGAAAGGAAGAATGGAAAACAGTGATGCTCACAGGATCAGAAAATGAACTTGTTTGGGATGTGTGAACTTGTTTGTGATCAGAAAGCTGCTGATCTTTCTGCTAAATAAGGTTCCCTAAGTTTCATCCTAAGAACTATACCAAAACTTGAAAATAGCTTAAACAAATAAAAAATTTTAGTTTACATTATAACCAATTATTATCACCCAAAATTTTCAGCTCTTGGCTCTGAAATGCCAAATTTCCAGCTCTTGAGTATGTTCTTGCATTTGATAAAGAGCAATGAAGTTAAATGCTGGTAGCTGGAGTTTATAATCATAGACTTACCTAGATTTTTTACTCACAGTGCATACTCTTTATAATTGCTTTAATTACACAGGTTCAGAACCTCTTCTAAATAAAATGTTAATAATAATAACAGTAATTAAATAATAAAAAGATCACTGAAAACAAATATATTTTTCTATATGTAACACTTTTCCACCTTAGAAAAAGGAAAACCCGATAATAATTACATATATCCTTTTTTTAAAAAGAAATAAACTTTAATTCTCTAATTAAATAATGAAAAATCCATTGTTTGTTGCTTTCAGACTGCTTTCAAGCATTTGCATGTTCATTTTTTTTATTGTTCAAACATCAGCATTTACCTGCTTCCTTGATTCTTTTCCTCTTATGAGTGGACTTCCTATTGCTTATCTAAAGCTCCAAAGTTTTTTAGTTTTAAGAGAGATGCTTTCAAGAGAATCAAGAGTTTGCTGCTCCCTTGGGTGTGGTCAAAGGTTCATAAAGGGAATATTGAGAATAAGGAAGTGTTTAGTTGTCATTAAATGAAAGGAATTTGCTGTGGACCAAATTTATTAATTCACCCACTTTCAAACAGACAAAAAAGAAAATTAAAGTTAATCATCCTCTATGTATCAAGAGCTGAACTAAGCAAGTTTAAGAGTATGAGAAAGTTCTAGCTAAAGATGATTCTGACCCAGTCAAGCTGTTTGGTTGGCCTGGTTCATTTTCACTTCTTCAGTTTCCTATACATATTACTTTGCAATGTTCAATGCTTTGCAGATGGAGAAAGCAGGGATCTCTCACAGGAGAAGACTGGTTACCTAGAAGTTTTTGGTAGGGCAAAGAATCTCTAGGATGCTGGTGTTGATACTGTTGACAAGGCTGATTATGTTTAAAGGCTGGGTAGAAAAGTAGTGTAACTAGAAAGAGACGATGCCCTTAGAGAACACAGAATTTTTTTTTTTAATTGGAGGATAATTACTTCACAATATTGTGATGGTTTATGCCATACATCAACATGAATTGGCATTAAGTATACATATGTCCCCTCCCTCTTGAACCTCCCTCCCCAATCCCTCCCCATCCGACCTCTCTAAGTTGTCACAGAGCACTGGTTTTGGGTTCCCTGCTTCATACACCAAACTCCCACTGGCTATCTATTTTACGTATTGTAATATATGTGTTTCAATGATATTCTCCCAAATCATGCCACCTTCTTGTTCCCCGACTGTGTCTAAAATGTCTCTGCCTCGTTCGCTGCCCTGTAAGTAGGATTGTCAGCACTGTCTTTCTAGATTCCATATATATGTTTTAATATATGATATTTGTCTTTCTCTTTATGACTTACTTCACTCTGTAAAATAAGTTCTGGGTTCACCCACCTCATTAGAACTGACTCAAATGCATTCCTTTTTATAGCAGAGTAATATTTCCTTGTGTATACGTAACCAGCTTCTGTATCCACTCACCTGTTGATGGATATCTTAGTTACTTCCATGTCCAAACTATTGTAAACGTGCTGCAATGAACACTGGGGTACATGTGTCTTTTTCAGTTCTGCTTTCCTTAGGGTACATGTCCAGTAGTGGGATTGCTGAGTCATATAGTAGCTTTATTCCTAGTTTTTTAAGGAATCCTCATACTGTAAAGAACACACAATATTTAATAAATATACATGATAAGGAAAAAATAGGTTCTGAATAAATTAAAAATTAGAGAAGGCAGAAATCAAAGCTAACAATCAGAAGATTTCAGAAATTTCAAACTACACAATTTAGAATTTGAAATCAGAAATGGAGTGGTCACTGGGTTACTACTATAGAATGGAGATGCAACAGATGGTCATCAAGGAACCCAAAAATTCCTAACAGGTGAAATAAAGGATTTCAACAAATGATACATTGAGTTATGTGGATGTTTTTACAAACTTTAGGAGTTATAAACAAAATAGAAAATACCTTAATAATTTTGGTGTTCAAATACTCTTTCATTTGCCTTTTAGAATATTATAGTACAAGATCCCCAAATTAAATGTCATTTATTCTTTTGTCAAATATTCTCTTGTAGCACATAATTAGAACTACTAGAATATCACTTGATTACTGAATTTTACTGTCTCAGGCTTAACACCAAAACATGTAACAAAAGTTTAAAAATGAATAAAAAAGTAAAATCAAAAAAAGGATGAAAAATATGTAATCTTACTGTATTAAGTCAATGACTTCTCCTTTTGGCTCCAGGGTACCTATTTATATATGTATATTGAAAATGAAAGTGAAAGTGTTAGTTGCTCAGTGATGTCCAACTTTTTGTGACCCCATGGACTGCCAGGTTCCTCTGTCCATGGGGTTTCCCAGGCAAGAATACTGGAGTTGCCATTTCCTTCTCCAGGGGATCTTCCTGACTCAGGGATCAAACCCAGGTCTCCTGCATTGCAGCAGATTCTTTAACATCTGAGCCACCAGGGAATCCCCATATGTATACTACACATAAACATGTATACAGCTTTGATGACTGATGAAAGAATCATAATTTCAAATTATTTCCCTTTCCCTCCCTTCTTCCTTCTCCTCTCCTCTTTCTCTCAATCATCAAATTCGAAATGCTACTTAATAAGTTTGAATTAATTATGTGTCCCATACTGAAAACTGGCCTATAATATTATTTCTTAAATCACATTTCAGTGCCTAACAGAATTCTTGAAAAACCTATCAAAGTGTTTCAGAATATAAGAAATACATCAATTGGACAGAAACAGTTCTTCATTATGCTTTACACACAATTTTGCTCAACTGCATATTTTAATTAGAGCAGAATTCTAGCTTCTGTTCATTGGTTTAGCATGAGCAATAAAATGAAGTTTATTTAATTTTCTAAAATAAGTAAAGCAGAGTAAAGTTAATTAAAAGTTAATTACAGAATAATGAATCATCTACCCTTGCTGTGCTAGAATTGCCCAGATGATTAGATGCTGTCCTTCCTGAATACACTCCCATTCCCATAAGCTGGGTATCCCTTTCATTCAGTATAAGGATTTTCATCTGTGCACTTGAAAAGTTTATGCTGCCTTTTTCTGAAGGTGTCTTACAGGCCATACACACATACACAGGTGTACCTACACACACCTTCCTGGTTTCTTTCCTTTTATATGCTTTCCTCAGGCATAATTTTCATTTAGACTTCTGATTGCCTTTTAAATTTGACAGAATATCCTATAAAATTCGTTAGTAATTGTTTCATTTCCCAGCATGGCATGTGTAGTTAACCTTGAAAGACAGATTGGGCGTTAACTGTGGTGAACCCAACCTTTGCCAGTATCACAAAGGTCATGAATCTGTTCTCCCTGGTCCTGTGTCTTCAAATAGAAGGTTTTGTATATATTGGAATTAGAATGCTTTTACTGCTCATTAATTCATCATTAAAATGATGTTAACTAATCATTCTCTATAAGGCTCTGGTGTACAGATTTTCTGGCACTAACTGCTGTAGCTGGCTCACAGCCACTCACACCTTGCTGAAAACAACAGCATTCGTGCTTCTGGTAGACTTAAATCTTTTTGTCAGATTTTATCTTAAGTAGTAGGACTTATAAGCTTTCACTGGGAATATAAAGTGACTTATACTGAGAGTATTTTAATTTTATGAATGGATATATATATATGGAAATATTTGAATTTCAATTTTGCACAGATTTCTCATACTATAAGAAATAATGTATAATGAATATTATGTAAACTTCTCAATCATGTGTCTTGCATCTTGGCATAAATATTAAGGCATTGTAACAAATAATGTTACTTACAATATGAAAAGAAATGAATAAACATAACGGGATATTTATATTTATTCACTACATTCACTTTAGATATTTTTACTTATTGACAGTCTATGTAATCAGCTATTAGTTTTGGAAAAATCATGAGATTCAGTGGTACAAATGTGATATGAACTAACCACAAACAACTAAATCCTGAGTCTTTCCTTAAAAGTACACAGATCTTCCTTGACTTACAGTGAGATTTCACCCCAATAAATCCATCTTAATTCAAAAATATTGTTAATTTTCAAATGTGTTTAATATAACTAATCTACCACACATCATGGCTTAGCCTCGCCTACCTTTAACATGCTTAGAATGAGTACCTTAGCCTACAGCTGAGCAAAGTCAGCTAAGGCCGATTTTATAATAAAGCTTGGGTATCGTGACTCATATCACATATCGGCAGCCTGAGAAAAGATCCAAATTCAAAATTTGAAGAACTGTTTCTACTGATTTTGTATTGCTTTCACACCATCATCAAGTTAAAGAATCCTAAATCGAACCTGGTTAAGTTGGGGACCATCTGTATCCTATATTTTACATCCATAATTTTTCAGCCTTCTGCTAAAGGATACATGTAGAGGCATTTATCTTCCCACATTTTGTTAATCAGATATCAAATATGAAGGAAATAGATGGAAAAGAGCTTAAAATAAAATTTTGAAACTATCTTTTAAACAGGGGCTACAAGAATTTGGAAGAGAGGGTGCAATCATGTTTTCACAACTTACTTGCTGTAGTGCCTTTAACTTCACTATTCTAACACGTGCCATCATTTTTCTTTCAAGATGATTTTTCCTGCTTTTATATTTTAATTATGCATACAATTTATTCACTATTACATTCTAATTTGCTGGTTCTCAATTTTCCAAAGTTTAAAATGATGAAAATTGGGGATCAAAAGAAACTTTTCAATTTAGAAATGCATACTTTTTTTTCAACTACAATTTTCAAGTGTTGATTCAAACTTTAATATTCAACATTTTTTTTTTTTGCAAATACAGATCTTGGCTATTCTTTTCATTTGTTTATGAAAAATATGTCAAATTGGGAAAGTGTCATTTCGTGAGGGGGCATTGTACACCTTTTTCTTTGCATTATAATTTTTATGGTAATAACATTTTGATCCATTTGATTCAGATACTTCTTTTTAATAATGCCTGAAATTCTTGGTAGAGAAAAAAAGAGAGTTTAACCCATTCCATAAAAAGAATTATTCATAATTTACAGTAATTGAGCAGAAATAAATTCTACGGAGTGATAAAAATTCCCCCTTCTAGCTTTTTGTTAGAAAGGGAGATGGTCTAATGGATGCCAAAATGTGCTGTTTGTATAAATGGCTGCTTTATACTGTCTTCATTACTGGGTAGAGCTAGGTTTCAAAATGTTCATTTCCTCAGAAACAAGTTTGTGTTAAGACTCTAGTCTTAACAATCACAAAGCATTCTATAAGAACAGAATAGAAAAGATTGTATGGATTATAAAGCATTCCACATATATATGGATCTGTTGTTTTTGTATTATTCAGTTCAGTTCAGTTCAGTCGCTCAGTTGTGTCCGACTCTTTGCGACCCCATGAAATGCAGCATGCCAGGCCTCTCTGTCCATTACCACTCCCAGAGTTCACTCAAATTCATGCCCATCGAGTCGGTGATGCCATCCAGCCATCTCATCCTCTGTTGTCCCCTTTTCCTCCTGCCCCAATCCCTCCCAGCATCATATGAGTCAACTCCAATGAGTCAACTCTTCGCATGAGGTGGCCAAAGTACTGGAGTTTCAGCTTTAGCACCATTCTTTCCAAAGAAATCCCAGGGCTGATCTCCTTCAGAATGGACTGATTGGATCTCCATGCAGTTCAAGGGACTCTCAAGAGTCTTCTCCAACACCACAGTTCAAAAGCATCAATTTTGTATAATTACCTCCTATCATTACTACCAATTTTTACATATAGGTAGAAGGCAATGGCACTCCACTCCAGTACTCTTGCCTGGAAAATCCCATGGACGGAGGAGCCTAGTAGGCTGCAGTCCGTGGTGTCGCTAAGAGTCGGACTCTACTGAGCGACTTCACTTTCACTTTTCACTTTCATGCATTGGAGAAGGAAATGACAACCCACTCCAGTGTTCTTGCCTGGAGAATCCCAGGGATGGGGAAGCCTGGTGTGCTGCTGTCTCTGGGGTGGCACAGAGTCGGACACGACTGAAGCGACTTAGCAGCAGCAGCAGCAGCAGAGACCATCTATGATTGTTATGTAATTACTCCAATTAAATAAAGACCTAATATTTATCTCAAGTTCATCTAGTTAATTTATGAATTTAACACAATATGTGACTGGCAGGTAGTGATATTATAAAATACTTAATTTCTCTATATTGAACCACAGACATTTATTTGGACCACAATACAGTATATAATAACATTCAAAAGAATTTTTTATACCTTTAATCAGTTATTTGTAATGTTTTTGAATTCTTATTTATTGAATCAAAAGTTTAAACATAATAAGAGGTATAAAATTGGCAGCATCATGTGTGGAAACTTGAGAAACGACAGATGAAATAATAACGCCACAAGGGCTCATATAAATGATGGGTCAGAGTGGGTTTCAAAACGATGTGTGTGTGGGTGCTAAGTTGCTTTCGTCTTGTGTGATTCTTTGTGATCCTCTGTCCTTGGGAGTCTCCAGGCAAGAATCCTGGACTAGGTTTCCATGCCCTCCTCCAGGGGATTTTCCCTACCCAAGTATTGAATTCAGTTCTCTTCTTCTGCATTGGCAGGCGGGTTCGTTACCACTAGCGCTACCTGGGAAGCCCATTTCAAAAGTATGCATTTATTAAATAAATAAAATATGTTAGTTAATAATTACCCCTTAGATGTCCTAGGACAGCTAGTCTCTAAAAACTGTTTACCGTATAAAGTGAGAAAAGCAAGTAAATAAGTAACTAAATTCTAAGCCAGTTAGTATATTAGGACAGAATGCACTTTTTTCATGTATATTAATACAAAGGAATAATGAAAAAACAATGGATGTAATATGTTTGTTAACATTTTTACTCTGCTTCACTGAAACTTTCTGCTCAATATGCTAAAGAAAACAAAAATTATGCAAAATTAGTCTCAAATGTCTTTAACTCTGCCAGCTAAATTAACCTCTGAAGGAAAATATAAATTCATAAACCACTGCCGATCTGTGAATATTGTTTAGGGACTTGTGCAACACAGTAACACACTGAACAGATTGACAATGTAGTCCTTCTCCAACAAAGTACTTTCAGAAAGAAAAACCTTCCTGGGTTCATTACATACTATTGACATTCCAGCTTCTAGAACCCAAATAAGAATCTGTGTTGCCTGTTTCAGGCATGATGGCCTCCAATTCTGTTTGAGATAAGAGGGGCATGGCATTAGCACTTCTAAAAGGGTGACGGAAAGCCAATGACTCACTTATAAGAACAGCATGTTCCTACATGGTATATTTTCTGATGTGAAAGGGAAATCAAAATGGAGTCAGTATTACTATGACAGTCCTCAAAAATGGAACTGGGAGGCCAAAGATGAAGTGTAGCTTATGCATCTCAGTCTGGATGAGATCTGACCTTTTTACTACTTCTTGTCCTAACGAAAGCATCCATAACATCTGCCAGAAATGCAACATACTCATGGAAGCCTTAATCTAAAATAACTTATGATAACCATCCCTTAACACAAATATTTCTTGTGTCAGAGTAAGTCTCACAGCTTTTGCCTTTTGACCCCTGACTCCTTGTCCCCAGAACACTCTTACTGGGGAAGAACTAATCTGTCTTATGAATTCTAATTCATAAGACTCCAAATAAACTCTTTTCTTACATATAGCCTTCTGCATTATTTTTTGGTCAACACTCCAGACAAGATTTTTTTCTTTTAATCTGTTTTGTTTACTGATATATCATGCATCCTAGAACATTGCCTGGTACTTACAAGCATTCAGTAAAACATTTTTTGAATTAATGAATATGAATCATTAAAACACCTCACTGAAGAGGAGAAAAGAAACACTTTCTCGAAAAACAGTAGTGTGAATATAAAATACACCTCTTTCTAACTGTTTTGGTGTGAGCACTTCAGCTTGCAGCAAGCTAAGCCAAACAACTAGGTCATTTGTTTGTTTGTTTGTTTCCCCCTCTGTATATTTTTAAAAAATTTAAAGCATAATTGATTTACAATATTGTGTTCATTTAGGTATACAGAATAGTGATTCAGATTTTTGCAGATTGTAGTCCTTATAAGTTATTATAAGATATTGTGTACAACTCCCTGTTGTTGTTGTTTGCCATTGTTGTTTAGCCACTAAGTTTTGTTCAACTCTTTTGCAACCCCACGGACTATAGCCCACCAGGCTTTTCTGTCCATGAGATTTCCCAGGCAAAAATACTAGAGTGGGTTGCCATTTTGTTCTCCAGAGGATCTTTCCCAACCCAGAGATCAAACCAATATCTCCTGCATTAGCAGGCAGATTCTTTAGTGCTGAGCCACCAGGAAAGCACTATAATTACCTATGTTATACAGTAAATCCTGTTGCTTATGTACTTTGTGTACAGTGGTCCATGTCTGTTAAATCCATACTCCTATTTTCCCCCTACCTTCTCTCTCTCTCCTCTTTGGTATTCATAAATTTGTATTTTATTGTCTGTGAGTCTGTTTTTTGTATAGGTTCATTTGTAATATTAATATTTTTTGAACCAATGTTTTCATTTTTTCCAGATAAACACCCAGAGTAGAACTGCTGGATCATATGGTAGTTATATTTAAACTTTTTAAGGAAACGCCAAACTGTCTTTCATAGTGGCTGTAGCCAGTTACATTCCCACCATCAGTATAAGAGGATTCCCTTTTCTCCACATCCTCTCCAGCATTTATTTTTTTGTAGATTTTTAATAACTATCATCCTCACCAGTGTGAGATGGTAGTTTTGATTTGCATTTGTCTAATAATTACAGCCATGAAATTAAAAGATGCTTACTCCTTGGAAGGAAAGTTATGACCAATCTAGACAGCTTATTAAAAAGCAGAGACATTACTTTGCCAACAAAGGTCCATCTAGTCAAGGCTATGGTTTTTCCAGTGGTCATGTATGGATGTGAGAGTTGGACTGTGAAGAAAGCTGAGCACCAAAGAATTGATGCTTTTGAACTGTGGTGTTGGAGAAGACTCTTGAGAGTCCCTTGGACTGCAGGGAGATCCAACCACTCCATCCTAAAGGAGATCAGTCCTGGGTGTTCATTGGAAGGGCTGATGCTGAAGCTGAAACTCCAATACTTTGGCCACTTCATGTAAAGAGTTGATTCATTGGAAAAGACCCTGATGCTGGGAGGGATTGAGGGCAGGGGGAGAAGGGGACAACAGAGGATAAGATGGCTGGATGGCATCACTGACTCAATGGACATGAGTTTGAGTGAACTCTGGGAATTGGTGATGGAGAGGGAGGCCTGGCATGCTGCAATTCATGGAATCGCAGAGTCAGATGTGACTGAGCAGCTGAACTGAACTGAATAATTAGTTTCTCTTGAGCATCTTTCAGAAAATGAAGATCATGGCATCCGGACCCATCATTTCATGGGAAATAGATGAGGAAACAGTGGAAACAGTGTCAGACTTTATTTTGGGGGCTCCAAAATCACTGCAGATGGTGACTTGCAGCCATGAAATTAAAAGACTCTTACTCCTTGGAAGAAAAGTTATGACCAACCTAGATAGCATATTCAAAAGAGGAGACATTACTTTGCCGACTAAGGTCCACCTAGTCAAGTCTATGGTTTTTCCTGTGGTCATGTATGGATGTGAGAGTTGGACTGTGAAGAAAGCTGAATGCCAAAGAATTGATGCTTTTGGACTGTGGTGTTGGAGAAGACTCTTGAGAGTCCCTTGGACTGCAAGGAGATCCAACCAGTCCATTCTTAAGGAGATCAGCTCTGGGGTTTCTTTGGAAGGAATGATGCTAAAGCTGAAACTCCAGTACTTTGACCACCTCATGTGAAGAGTTGACTCATTGGAAAAGACTCTGATGCTGGGAGGGATTGGAGGCAGGAGGAGAAGGGGACGACAGAGGATGAGATAGCTGGATGGCATCACTGACTCGATGGATGTGAGTCTGAGAGAACTCCGGGAGTTGGTGATGGACAAGGAGGCCTGGCGTGCTGCAATTCATGGGGCTGCAAAGAGCCGGACACGACTGAGCGACTGAACTGAACTGAGCATCTTCACATGTGCCTATTAGCCATCTGTATGTCTTTTTTTAAAAAATGTCTATTTTTTGATTGGATTATTTAGCTTTTGTTATCAAGTTGTACAAGCTTTTTGTATATTCTCAATATTAATCCCTTGTCAGTTGCCTCATTTGTAAAAATTTTCTCCCATTCTATAGGTTGTCTTTTCATTTTGCTCACGGTTTTCATTTGCTGTGCAAAAGCTTTAAAATTTAATTAGGTCCAATTTGTTTATTTTTGCTTTTATTTATTTTGCCTTGGGAGACTTATCTAAGAAAATATTCCTCTGATTTATGCCTAGGAATACTTCACCTATGTTCTCTTATAGGTATTTTATGGTTACATAGAACCACAAAAGACTCCAAACTGCCCATGAAATCCTGAGAAAAAAGCTGGAGATATACCCCATCCAGACTTCAAACTATATTACAAAGCTACAGTAATCAAAACATCATGGTACTGGTCCTAAAACAGACACATTGATCAACGGAACAGAAGCAAGAGTCCAGAACTAAACTAAATTAAATTAAGCCCAGACATACCTATGGTCAATTAATCTATGAGAAAGGAGGCAAAAATACATTGTGGAGAAAAGACAGTCTCTTCAACAAGTGGTGATGGGAACACTGGACAAGCTACATGAAAAACAATGAAATTGGAACGTTCACACACAAAAATAAACTTAAAATGATTTAAAGACCTATGTAAGACATGACACCATAAAACTCCTAGTCCATTTGTGAGTCTATATTGACTCAGCTGGCTATGTTTTCTTCTCCATTTGCAGACCTGATCATCACTTCTGCTACAGTTCCATCTACCCTCACATCAAAAAATACTCTGGTTGCCAACCAGATTTTGTATCTCACTTTTGTAACATAAGATGAAGGAAAAGAACACAAGTAGGCAATATAATCCTTCCCCTTTATCAAAATGTAACACTAGCCTGTTTTACCTATGTAGTCACATCTCACACCTCTCTTTCTATCCCCATATTTCTGTAACACCAGGGTACAGAGGATAAGCAGACAATTTTAAGCTTAATAGTAATTTAAGTGATTAACAAGTCAAAGAATTTCTAAAATACTTCAAGGTTTATGCTGACAATTCTATACTGAGGACAATTAAAGTTGCATAACCTCCCCTTGCCAAAAAACAAAATCTACACAAATAAATTCTTAAACATTTCCTTTTCCACTCAAGTATAAAATTATCTGCAAATAGAATTATCAAATGTGAAAAAAAACAAAACAGAGTTTATGAGTTTTGCAAGCAACTATTCCCACTATCAAACTACCAAGTTAGGTGAGTTGGAGATCTTAGCCTTGCTCCATGTAACAGGTAGATAGGTGTCCACATCACAAGAAAAGTCACTGCTATTGAAATGTTTGGGGAAAAAAAAAAAAAACTCAGCAGAAACAAAAAGGCAAGATGGCTTTAAGGTTAAATTAGACATTGGACTAAAAAAGTAAACTGTATCATTTGAAAATATATCACCTTTTTACAAATAACAAATCAAATATTACTAGACCAGAAGAAATTAGACATATTTTAAAAAGAGAGACAAAGCGAATATATTTCCATTTCTAAAATGGAATACGTTCAAATAAATAACTTTTTACCGTGTATGTTTATGTTTATATATTAGAAGTTATTTTAATATTAAAGTTATAGAGCATAAGCTAAGTCTACATTTTCCACAATGCTTTCACTATACCAAAACAGTCTGTCTTTTTTTGCAATCTTATGCAAAACAGTGAACTTCAAAATTACTTCTACGGAAAAAAATGAATCAAACTAGCTTGCCATTTTAAAGACAGAAATATAGCTTCTCTGATAGCTCAGCTGGTAAAGAATCCTCCTGCAATGAAGGAGACCCCAGTTTGATTCCTGGGTTGGGTAGATCCCCTAGAGAAGGGATAAGCTACCCACTCCAGTTTTCTTGGGTTTCCCTTGTGGCTCAGCTGGTAAAGAATCCACCCACAATGCTGAAGACCTGAGTTCAATCCTGGGTTGGGAAGGTTCCCTGGAGAAGGGAAAGGCTACCCACTCCAGCATTCTGGCCTGGAGAATTGCACCGACTGGGGTCACATGGTGTCACAAAGAGTCAGACATAAGTGAGTGACTTTCACTTTCACTGAGAGGCAGTGGTTAAGAATATGGTCACTGGAGACCTCTTCTCTGGGGAAAATCCTGCCACTGTTGAGAGCTCTGCTGACCCTAGGAGAGTTATCTAACATTTCTGTTCCTCACTATACTCTCTCAAATGAGGATAACAACCGTATCTAATTCACAGACTTGATGGAGGATTAAATGAATTAATGCAAAGAAGGCTTGTTATAATGTCTTAGAAATATTAATAATAACTGTTCAATAAATAAATTTCTATTTTAGTCAGACTAGGGGAGAGAGGGCAAGCACTAAGCATATCCTAGAAATTACTACAGATTATGTTTCCTAGCTAAAAGGAGAGGAGGGAAAACTTCTGTTTCTATTAAAATAATCCACAAGAAATAAACACAGAGGTGATCTTAGACCAACTGTTTTTGTTGTTGTTGTTGTTTAGTCACTAAGTTGTGCCCAGTTCTTTTGTGACCCCGTATACTGATGGACTGTAGCACACTAGGCTCCTCTCACCATGGGATTTTCCAGGCAAGAATACTAGAATAGGTTGCCATTTCCTTCTCCAGGGAATCCTCCCAACCCATAGATCGAACCCATGTCTTCTACACTGATCTGTGCATTCCTTACCACTGTGTCATCCAGGGAAGCCCAGTGTTAATGTTACGAACCCTAAATTACCCAAGATCATGGATGCTCTATGCCATGACCTCCCAAACTCTTCAGGTCTGTAAGGGTGATGGATTTTGGGGTTAAAGAAGAACATTTGAAAAATTCTGTCTTAATCCTTCCTTTATAGGTTTTTCTGTGAAGAAGGCTGAGCACCAAAGAATTGATGATTTTGAACTGTGGTGTTGATGAAGATTCTTGAGGGTCCCTTGGACTGCAAGGAGATCCAACCAGTCCATTCTGAAGGAGATCAACCCTGGGATTTCTTTGGAAGCAATGATGCTGAAGCTGAAACTCCAGTACTCTGGCCACTTCTTGCGAAGAGTTGACTCATTGGAAAAGACTGATGATGGGAGGGATTGGGGGCAGGAGGAGAAGGGGACGACAGAGGATGATGGCTGGATGGCATCACGGACTTGATGGACGTGAGTCTGAGTAAACTCCGGGAGTTGGTGATGGACAGGGAGGCCTGGCGTGCTCTGATTCATGGGGTCGCAAAGAGTCGGACATGACTGAGCCACTGAACTGAACTGAACTGAACTGAATGTAATGGATTACTTGATCCAAAATTTAGTTCAGGCCAATTTCATGACATCTGTTTAAAATATGCACTTTGATTATATAGTTCTGAACAAAGTTTGCAACTAAAATTGAAAAATTGACTCTGTTTGCTTCCTGCCTCAGAATCACAATTGGTTATTACATAGCAAATGACTTAATACAAAATTTTTATTTAAATATTATATGCATAAAGTTTTAGAAATCAACACCATCTACAGAAGATTTTCACTTTAGTTTTATGATGTAAATTTAATGATATGATACACATGAAAGCTTGACACTAGGTAATTCAGTAAATTCCATTTTAGTAGCAATCGTATAACAGTTCAACAAATAGCTCCAACTGCAGATTTATTTTCTCACTTTACTTGTGGAAAAGTTAAGAATGCAGAAGTGGTTAAATTGTTTTTCATTTATTTTGTTTTTAATTAAAAGCTCTATATATTCAATTTGATATCTCATACTTGCTTACACATGCAAAGTTGTTTACAGGGACTCAAAGCACATTGTGTATTTATAGGTGTTTCTATGTATTTAGAACATATTTAATGAAGGTCAAGAATAAAACTGCAAATGAGGTTTATCGGAGTGTTGTAAAGGTTCATTATCATCGTTGTGTGGGAAAGTATAATTTTCTTAAGAGAAATGATGACATATACATAATAAAGTCCCTGTCCATGTCATGACAGCTCAAGAGCATGCCATCGTTACCACCTATGTCACACTGCAGGTGTGCCTGCTGTATGGGTGACAGCCGCTGACTTCTCTGATCAACACATAATTATCTCTGAATAAAAATGCACATTGAAGTTAGCTGGACATAATGGATTGAATACCCAGGGCAAAATTATCTTTATCATGGCACATAGCACCACCTGGGGGTAGGAGACGGCTAGAGAGGTGCTGGCAATGAGGCAACCTTGAGGAGCTTGCTGTGGTGCGGGCACTTCTGGGATGTTCATGTTTATCCTGCTTGTCTTTTGGATAGACGAGGTCACTTGGTTAATGGTTAGGATGCTCCTGGCGGGGAAAGGTCCCGCTGATCAGCAATATTCTCCACTGATCTAACTGTGTATCTGTCTCTCAGCATCTGGATAGTTTCCATTTTCAGGGTCCCCTTCCCCCATAAGATAATAAATATCATATCACAAGGATGGCAGTGCTCCTTCATGGAACACTGACTGTTTATTAGAGGCAAAAAAGTTTAAGAGAAATGCTAACAATGTTCATTAATGGCCCGCATCCAGGTTTAATGAGGCATGTCAATATGCGGACTGGGCAACATCAGTGGCATAATAGTGGTGGTAAATGGGAGTAATTGTATCCAATTGTACAGCACAGCTTCCAGGAATGAGCCCGAACTGCCAACTGACAATGACAGAGCAATTATGGGAAGGCAAGCGAGCTGTGTCAAATTAGCACTTGGTGAGAACTCATTTTTCAGAGATATGCTTGCTCTACGCCACCACAAGTGATAGCTACTTTATTGTGAGTGATAGGAAGACCAGCACTTAGACTGATGTTCTGATTTGTCAATAGCTGTATTTGAAAGCTTAGTGTCACAAATATATAGAGATATTCAGGGAGAGAGGCACACTGCTCATGATCCGAAGGATAAGAACGTTGCCGAGAAGGTCATCTGTCAGTGTGAGCTGTCAGAGAGAGATCACACTCTATGAAAAGGGAACATTCAGCCGACTTAAGTAATTACCTTTGACTGAGATTTGAAGATGTCTTCTTTTGTTGGCCTACATTGACTGCATAATTTATAATTTACTGCAATCAGCAAAGGGCCAGGAATTGTAACTAAGAAAATTCTTATTTTATTTCCCATAATTACTTTTATCTCTCTCTCTCTCTTTTTTTAAACTCCTTTAGCACTTCAGAAGTGTAAAGTGGAAAACTGATGAAACTGATTTTTTTCCATCTTTCTTAAACAACTCAGCCTCAAGTACATCAGAAACAATATATTTACTTTTGACTGTTGTTTCACAGAGCTATTGCTCTCTACCATCACCCTATAAAAGGTATAAAACACCCCTTTATCCTTGATGTATTCTTTCTTGCTTTGTGGGATTACCACTTAAAGAGGATAAAGGAATAATTCAATTTTGTCTCTTTAGTGCAGAAAAATAAGAAAGAAAAAAAAATAGATCTGGAGTACTGAGCACTGAAACTGTATTCACATCCTCAGATTGCAATCAGTTTGACTGAGTTGTCAGAAACATAAAGAGATGTCTTATAGCAAATATTTCAGAACTATATGAATTAATATAAATTTAAAATTCTTGCTGTCTGCCCCCCCTACCCTGCCCTAGGACATATCACAAGATCATATTTGTAAAATAATTACTTTGCCTTTGATAACCTTATGATAAAAATATTTTGTAAACCATTATATCCTAGAGTGCAATAAGCACTAAAATTTTACTTTTAATATACTTCTAGAAAAAATAATTACTTAATTTTGCTGGCTAAAATATAATAGGGCTTTATAATAGTGTAGGTTTTCTTTTTTTAATATTTTCTGAATCCCTGAATTACAAAAAGAACTTATGAAGAGATATTAAACTTCTATTATTTGGCATCATTGTCAAATTCTTGCTGCTTTGTTTTTTTCTAATTACAACCAACTGATTAATGAATTATAACTAAAAATTACAAAGATTAGCCTGCCTTCTGGCAAAAACTGTCGTTTAATTCTAGGTGCATTGATTTACTGTAGAGACATTGACAAAAGAATTAATTTAAGTACTTTAAGTCAATATTACTTTAGAGCAAACTCTACCTTGTAGGTATAAAGAAATACTCTTAGAGCATTCTTCTATTAATACAGTGTAAAATTACTGTCACATAATAAACATTCATTGCTTCCCATCTTAAAGTCTGCATAGGTTCACACTGCTCTTTTTTTTTCTT
Organism: Capricornis sumatraensis; assembly: GCF_032405125.1. Taxonomy (NCBI): domain Eukaryota; kingdom Metazoa; phylum Chordata; class Mammalia; order Artiodactyla; family Bovidae; genus Capricornis; species Capricornis sumatraensis. The sequence goes on along the minus strand of NC_091073.1, from coordinate 57,631,958 downwards.
CTCTAGATCCATCATGCAATCATATTTGAAATTAGTAATTGTGAGTTTAAGGGTTCTGCTAATGTATTTAATATTTCCTCTAAACTTTAAAGATTCTGCTGAAAATATTTTGTTTTCCATAGTTTATCATTTACTACCTGAGATTATTAAATTATATACTTTGATGTTTCTGAAACAGTTTTTAATTATTTTTAAAAAATATTTCAGAATTCTTTGGACCATTCATTTTCCCATGTAGAAAGCTATTTAATTCACAATGCCTTGGGTATAGGCCCATCATCTTTTCTATAGTGACTGTGCCACTTAATAATGGAATAGTGCATCAAAGTGGCACTTAGGTCTCAAATTGTTATGTATGACTGTCAAAGCGGTAAGAAAAAAAGAATTAGAAAAGGAGTTGGGGAGGAGTGGAGAAAAACCATTGATTTGTCTTTAATACTGAAATGTGAATTTGTCAGCCAGGTTCTAAAACCACAACAGCATTGCATTCTCAGCAAGATGTTGAAAACTTGACAGGTACACATTTCTTCTAACTACAAGCACTTCTATAATGAAAACTAAATACACAAATATTATTTCTTTCAATTTTTTTTTTCTTTTTTGCTCCTGACAGATAGTTGCTGCCAATGGGATTTAATGTTCAGGTTCAAGTTGTCAAGAGAAATAACCAATAAACAATCCTAAGAGTCACGATACAGATATTCAAAGGCGAAAAGCCTGGCTTCTGGGATATACTGAAAGGATTTGAGTATATAATTAACCAAGTCCAAACCACTGGCACTTAATCTTCCCTCTAATGACAAGTAAAGCCCATTACAGCTCTCTGGGGAACCAACTGTAACTTGTTTAGTGGTCACCAAGGCTTTTGATCATCACTGTTCTTTTTACTTCATCGTTTAAAGATGAGTTTGCTTTGGCCTGGCATTTTTCCATTTATCACTGCTTGTTCTCAAAAAGAATAAAAGGATAATCCACAATCTAGTAATGAAATTCTGTCATCCTAAGTATTTTTTTAAAAAATCTCCCTAAATATCTTTATATTCAGAACTATCTGAGTCTGATTCACAGTATATAGCCTGTGTATATAATTTCTCTAGGTCTATTTTGTGCACATTGTAAGTACCCTGACAACCACTATTAATACCTACAAAGATACTCAGTGTGTGGTGATTATTTACCTGCTGGTAGCTTCACTATATTACCAAAAACCTTATGGGCATGCCTGGACGTTTTCTGTAGGAAGGAAACAGACCTGTAGTCATAGCACTATTTCCTAGAAATTATAAATCAGAACTGGTTGTCACCCACTGCTCTATATAGATCAGTCTTGCAGAATTGCATTCAATCATTTGCCTACGGCAAATGATATTTTTGACAGATGAGTAGAATTCGGCAAGGCTAGATAATGCTCCACAAACTACATATGAATAACTGAAAACTACAATTCCCACCATGCCCTAAAATTGAACATTAAATAATCATGACTGCTTTGGAAGTTTGTTTTTAATTTTTTCAAACTTATTTATTTAATTGGAGGCTAAATTGTTTTTAATTTTATTTTATTGTGAAAAGAATACTTAACATGAGAACTACTGTCAACAGATTTATTAAGTGTACAAAATAGCATAATATTATGTATAGCACAATGCTATACATCAGAGCTCTAGAATCCTGGTAAATACCATTTTATTTATTTATTTATTGCTTTTTTTGAGATTGACTCTTTGAAATATCTCTCATAAGTAAAATCATGTAATATTTTTCCTCTGTGACTGGCTTATTTCACTTAGCATATACTGTCCTTAGGTTCATCCATGCTGTGGTATATTGCAAGATTTCTTTCCTTTTTAAGGATGAATAATATTCAGCTATGTGTATTTACATTTTTTTTTATCCACTTAATCGCTGATGGGTATTTAGCCTGATTCCTATCTTAGCCTCTGTGAATAATGCTGCAACAAACAGGAGCACTTGTATCACTCTGAGATCAAGATTTCACTTCTTTTGTACAATTACCCCAAAGTGGGATTGCAGGATCATATGGTAGTTCTACTTTTAACTTTTTTGAGAAATCTCTGCACTGTTTTCTACAGTGTTGAAGCATTTTTAATTCCCACCAAAGGTGTACTAACTTCCAGTTTTCCACACCCTTGTAAACAATTGTCTTTTGTGTATGTGTGTTTTTAAATAATAGCCATTCTAACAGGTGTGAGGCATGGTTTCATTTATATTTCTCTGGTGATTAGTGGGACATTGCATGTCTTTTCTTTACTATCTGAGTCACTGTATGCAGGAGACTGAGCATATTTTCTATCTAAATATTGGCCATTAATATATCTTCTTTGAAGAAACTTATGTGGATCTCCTCTGTCCATTTTTAATCAGCTTTTTTCCTACTGAGTTGTATAAGTACTTTATATTACTAAGCCCTTATCAGATACTTTATTTACAGATATTTTCTACCATTATGCAGGTTGCTTTTACATTTGCTCCTTTTGCTGTCCAGAGTTTTTAAGTTTGATGTAGTCCCACATGAATTTTCAATCAATAGAAGCTATTATTGTATATTAACTTGCATGATTATTTCATTTCAGTGTTTCCTTCTGTCCCTAACCAGGTCCAAGGCTGCTATTTGAAAAGGACAGTGATGTCATATGACTTCACCTAACTGTACATGGAGTTTCTATCACATATGAACTGACTTGGAACCTTGCTTTGCTAATCAGGAGACAAAAACAAATTATAAGCTGACTGATTGAACAATTGACTGATAATCTGTCTGATGAAGCGGCAGTTGTCTTATTTTTACTTTTAGTGCCGGTGCTTTTGGTGTCATATCCGAGAAATCATTTCCAAGACCAAAGTCAAGAAGCTCTTTCTTCTCCTGCATTTTCCTCAAAGTTCTACAGTTCAGATCTGACATTTAAATCTTTAAGTTGATTTTTATATATGGAGTAAGAAAGGGTCCAATTTCATTCTTTTGCATGCAGATATCCATTTTGTGCAGCACCATTTGTTGAAAAGATTTTTCATTCCTTGCATGTTGTCATGCAAAGGAAAAGGGCCTCTTGAATCAGATCTCCATCCACAGAAAAGCAAATCAACATGACACCCTTGGAAATGAATCTTATATAATTCAGCTCTACAAATTGTTACCAAAAAAGTTTCTACAATCTCTTATTCTTTCAGGAAGTAAAAATTAGAATGCTCCTGAAAACTCTATTTTCAAAAGAGTTATTTTGAAGTTTATGCCTCCAAATATACAAATATTCATCTTTGATTTTTATTCCCTTTCTCTATTGTCCACATGTAATTTATCAGAAATTCTTTCTATGCTACTTCTAAAACCTATCCTGGAGTCTTTCTACCTCAGTCACCTAGATAAATGTAATAGCTGTCTGGTCTTCCTGCATTTACTAGTGTCTCTTCTGCTCTACAAGTAGCTGGAGGGATATTTTTGAAATAAAATTCAGCCATGATCATTTCAGTTCCACCTATTACACTTATGTTAAAATGCAGCCAAAGATCGTAAATGACTTGAGGCTTACGATGCTGCTGCTGCTGCTCAGTAGCTTCAGTCATGTCTGACTCTTTGCAACCCTATGAACTGTATCCCACCAGGCTCCTCTGTCCATGGGATTCTCCAGGCAAGGATACTGGAGTGGGCTGCCATGCCCTCCTCCGAGAGATCTTCCCAACCCAGGGAATGGACCTATATTTCTTATTTCTCCTGTATTGGCAGTTTCTTTACCACTAGCACCACCTGGAAAGCCCAATGCTCACAAGAGAAAGAAAAATCAAATCTCACTAAAATTCTTGATATTCTCTGCTCTTTTGACTCTTTATTGGTACGTGGCTGCTTTTTGTCTAATCCACAGTGCCACTAAACTAACCACTCATTTAGGGCTCAATGTTAGTACTCCTTCTGAGAAGGATTTTACTTGCTTCTCCAACAAAGAGCATAACTTGCCCTGTCCCCATTATACTGGTAGCACAGTGCCAGATGTGTTCCTCCATCATGGCATTTGTTAGCCCAAACTGGGTGTCTCTACCACATAGAATCTACTTATCTTAAGGACTGGCACTGAGTTGTATTCATAGCCTCATATTCTGAAATTGACACAGTATTTGGCATTGTAGACCCTAAATAAAACTGGTTGAATGAATGAATAAACCATTCCCTGAGGCAGGAGTCATTGTGTTATATCTAATTAAGTAGAATTATAACATCTAAACCCAGTCCATTCTGACGGAGATCAGCCCTGGGATTTCTTTGGAAGGAATGATGCTAAAGCTGAAACTCCAGTACTTTGGCCACCTCATGGAAAGAGTTGACTCATTGGAGAAGGGGATGACAGAGGATGAGATGGCTGGATGGCATCACCGAATCGATGGATGTGAGTCTGAGTGAACTCCGGGAGTGGGTGATGGACAGGGAGGCCTGGCGTGCTGCGATTCATGGGGTCGCAAAGAGTCAGACACGACTGAGAGGCTGAACTGAACTGAAGAAAGAAACTGTGGTTCTCAGTTTAATCATTTCATAAAGTGGGAAGGAAACACCATGTCCATCTCATCCCTCATAAAGTTGTTAGGTGGTTAGATAAGATATTTATAGAAAATTAAGTGCCAACTACTTACTTAGCAAATCTGCAGTGAATGTTTGCTTTGCATTGTTTTCATCTCTATTTTCAACGGAATCCCCCTATTTAAAACTACATTTTGATTAACTTATTAAAGAAGAACCTCTCATGGGATGATCATTAAAGAAGGCAGCACAGAACTGGAAAAACTATATTTAGTATTTAAGCTATGTTTAGCCTATGACATATTTATGTCTTTTTTTTTAATCTTACCCATTTTACATCAAATAAGTTTCATCTGTCCACATGTTTACAATAATTGTGGCACTCAAACAATTCTGTTTTCTTAAAATGCCTTAGTATTTTAAACGCAAGGTAGGGACATTTCACTTGGCCCTGTGAAATCCGAATAGCTCAAGGTTAAAGGACTCTGAGTTAATGGGATAAGATTTGTGGTTTAGCAGGAAGCTTTCTAACATACTGTCATAAATGAACTGAATGAAATACTACTGGCTGTCTTCTTCTAAGGGAAAAAAATCTTTCAGCTTGCAGTTATAATTTCCAAAAAGTTACAGACTTCTAAATATCCTATACATCAATGTGTAAGGGTTTATATGGGAAATCATGCGAAGTAATCATTCCCATGAAGAATATCCATGTATATTTATGTAACAGTTTAAAGAAAATGACCCTACATTTTATTTGGGCAAGTGAAGAAGATAAAGGGAATTATTTCCATAAACAAGTGAAATGTATACTATCTAGAGAAACAGGTTAATATCAAAACTATACTTTCAAATCAGTCACTATAAAAACTATATTTAATTAACCAGGCCCAGTGTGGAAAGTCTACTTTTCTACATCTTCATACTATTTGCAAGATGTTTCAGGAGTTCCAGTGCTATAAAATCTTAATGTATATATATTTAACAAAAATTGCACAAAATACACACTTGGTCTATGAAAGAATATTTAACAGCATTGCTTCTCTTGGTTTTCATGCAGTTTTTATGCTCACTATTAATTAGTCCATATTTCTTAGCATTGTTTCTTAAAATTGAAAGAGATATACAGAATATGGAAAATAGATTTGCCTGTTCAGTAGTAGGTGGGTTACTTAATCCTGGCAGATTAGCCACAATGTAATCCTCTGGCAAAATTTTCCCCCCACCTTTCCAACTATCACCATTTTCATCCAGAAGAAATGCAAAATTAGGCAAAGCCACAGGCGAAGCATTCCCTATAGATTCTTAACCATATGAAGCCTTCCACAAAATCTCTGGAATCAGAAAAGTAAATGAAATTAAGAAGCAATAATATATGGCTTGATTTAGAAAAAAATTTTTTCCCTTTGCTCTGGAAAATACAACTACTCTGTCTGGTAACCGTGTGATACAAATTAAACCTAGTGTGTTCACCATTTGAAGCCTAAAACCAAAGCTTTAAAACAAACTCTAATAATGTTTTTCTTTTAATTCTGACACCAGTTTATTCATGACACTCTGAAATTCAATTATGAACTGACAGTCTGATGTGCCAATTTAACATCAGAAAATAACATCTATTATTTTTTTAATGTTGTAATTTCTACTTAGGTAAGTTTTCCAATGTATTTAAGAGTTGACCTTTATCATGATTTTTTTCAAGAGGGAAAAAAGAATCTCGAAAACATAGGAAATAAAGCTAACCTTCATAAAGTAGAGCATGGACTTTTCAAAGTGCAATTCTCTCACTTTTCTATGAACATTAATGACATTGTAAACCAGACACGTAACAAAAAATGAGAAATACAATGCACCCTGAAAGTCGAAAACAAGGTCAGAGGTGATGCTTTACCTAAAAGACTTTCTTTGGGCAACAGAGGCAGTAAATCCAGTTTATACTTCTTTCTGTTCAAATGTTCATTAAAAAAAAAAAGCCTAATACCACCAGTTTATATTTTTAATTTTTCTTTCATGAAGTGCTATACTAACACTTTCCTGCATTGTTATTTCCAAACATATTATGCATAAATCAGAATTGAAAAAGGTTGTTGATTTGTTTAAAAGGGAAGCGAGAAAGAAGAGGCGAGGGCAAGAGAGCTAACAGGAGAGAGACAGGACAGAGTGGGAAAGGGAGGGAGACAGAGGGAAAAAGATAAGGCAAGAAGAAGGAGGGAGGCAGGCAGAGACAAGAGACAGAGAAGACGAAGAAAAGAAAAGGAAGAGAAAGGAATAGAAATGGGAGGGATGGAGAAATATGCTTTCATGTCAATCTGGTACCTCTGACTTGGGTAAGCAAGCTTCACTATTAACAAAGAGACTTCAAAGTGTTTCATGGCATGAGGACACTTTAAATAAATTTACAAGGCATGAGACCAGGTTTCTATATTTCTTATATTTTATCTACTTTATGATTTCCAAATTTATTTATTTTTGTCCCTTTTATTAGACAATTCTTATAAACATACATCTGCCAGATTCCTCACTATGACTTTTGTTTGCCTGTTTATCTTTCTGAAATATTCAACTCTTAGTGACTTATTTCCAATTCCCTTGAAGTATTTGGTATTTGTTCCTCTTTGCTTTATCACTTTCTCCTCCTAAGTTTGAAACATCATCTTATTATAGGGATGACATATGACAATATTATTGCTGTTTTAAAATCTGGTTCTAAAGAATGGATCAGAAGCAAAATGAAGCCATTAGAATAATCATCTATTTCAGTGCCCTGAACTGACTTTTTCAAAGCTCACCTCCAAAGGGTAGATGGTCGGTTTATAAAAATAAATGTACTTATTTATAATCAATAATTGTTTAAACACTTTACAATTTCTCATAACTAATAGAGAGAATATAAAGCATTTGGTCTCTGATGTGGTGGTCTACTAAACAAATTATTTCAATCATTCGTTAGAGTATTATTTATTTATGCAATTGTATCTGACTTTCACTTATTTTAACCTATCCTAAAATGTCCTCAGCCAATAACACAGATGTCTATTGTGCAGCAGAAATCTTTGCCAGGAGCATTATATTTGTAGATGCACCCAAGAAATACAGTGAAGAGATTGTAACTAAATTTTAGTAGGGGGAGGGGAATAAATGGTTCTATTTGTAAAGAATAGGGGCACAGAACACTGTACCATTCTCCCTGAAACATCTGAAAATTGATCTCAGTTTGAGCTGAAGTCCTTACCAGGCTCACCTCAACCAAGTGCCCAAATGACTTTTTAAAAGGGTACAACTCAAACCGGGGGAGAATGAGAGAAAGGGCAGGTTTGAAACTTACAGTGTTTCTATAATCAATACTCTGCTCCTGAACAAAAGTGTAAAGAGGCACACAAATGTACTAAACTGCATTTCAGAAATGACATTGTAATTGCTGGCACTGCCCAGCCTACCCTGGCCTCAGCATTGCCAGGATTTAAATTTATTTCAAACTGTTCTTCCCAAGTCTGTCTAATTTTTTTTGTCCAAATAGCAGCAACTCGCAGTTAGTGAACAAAGCCTCAGAATTTTTTTTTACTTACAGCTAAATTTAACTTTACCCATCCAATAAAAAAGAAATAAGGGAGCCTTTATTATCTCCCTGGATTTCTGGGTATGATACCACATCATAGAGAAGTGGTTATTAGAGACAATGGCCTACCAAGGTGAAGTTTGTAATAAAGCCTATTATGTGGTTTCACCATTGACACTAATGGAATGTAACAGTGATTTAGAATGATTTAATGGTTCCCAGGTTGTGCTCTAATAGTGCTCTTTATATTATGATGTATATCACAAAACCTAATGTGGCTGTTGTGATATATTGACAGTATTCATGCTGTTTCATTTTTTTAGAGGAATTTAAAAAACTGTCAAAGAGGAAAATTAATAGCTGCAACTGCTTTATTTTCAAAGGTTCTGTTTTTTAAATGTACGTGCATAAATTTCCATTTGGTGCCACTCTTAGGCTAATAAATTCATTTGCATTTTTATTCTGATGTAATAAAGAAGTGTACATGTGTGTACATTTGTGTATTTATGCACTGTATGTCTATGCATACACATTTGTGTTTGAAATCAAACTTGGAGAAGACAGCACTGTCATTTTATATGTTTACAAAATGGTTCTATTAGATTAAAATGTACTTGAAAGAATAGTATAGGAGAAATCATACTTTAATGGTGTAAGATAAAATTATTTCACTGGAACTGTGAAGCAGAAGGCTAGTTGTGGTATTAGTGCACTAAAACAAATTATTCTTAGGTAACTGTCTCGTGAGCTTTATTCTCAAACCGCGAGTGAGGCAGCAACGATGCTCTCAGGGATTGTAAACATCACAACAATGCCTCATCTTTAAGTATGGAGGCATATTTTGAATTCAAATAGAAAGTGGACAACACTGCAAAATTTAAGCCTATTATTGTCAAAAGTTGTCAAACTGGAGAGTCGTAGATAAGACGCAAAAAGGGGGGGGGGGGTCAAGAGACTCCATGCTCCACCTCTCCAACGTTTTGATCACTACTTCTTATGTGTTCAGTTTGTCTTCTTTGTCATGTCTTATTTTCCCTATTTCCACATAGCATTCATCTCTTAAGAAATCTAAAACACTTTCTATAAATCCCACTTAATTTATGAAATCATCTTCTTCCTTTTCAGCCCAAAGCAATTTTCATGTCCCTTACATCCTTTTACAGTCAGTTAATAACCACTTTGGTTATTTGCTGTTCTAAGTATATATCAAGTAAACACATGATAAGTATTCAGCACACATTTTCCAGTTATTTGATAGACTAATATGACTGATACAGCTTCACCCAGCTCAACTGCTATCCCACGAGACCACGCCTTCATATGGTAAAGGAGGCTACCATATTACATTGGTTGGGTATGAGGCCTTCAGATATTGGGTTACTTCAATAAAAAATAACAATTTGATATTTTGTATTAGAGGAAATATATTCCTAGATTCTATAGTTAATTTATTACAAAATCATTTTACATAGAAACAATATTACTTTAAATTCTTACTTGAGGTACATAATTTTCTCTATGTTACTACTGGCATTGCATCTTAAATAAAATCACAGATATATCTGAATATATATAACTTTTACCTGGAATCCCTCTCTCTGCCGGTATAAAGATCACCAAGAAGTGAAGTCAAGTGAAGTCGCTCAGTTACGTCCGACTCTTTGTGACCCCATGGACTGTAGCCTACTAGGCTTCTCTGTCCATGGGATTTTCCAGGCAAGAATACTGGAGTGGGTTGCCATTTCCTTCTGCAGGGGATCTTCCTGACCTAGGGATTGAACCTGGGTCTCCCGCATTACATGCAGTCACTTTACCCTCTGAGCCACCCAGGAAACCATACATCATATACACATGGGTAAAAGATGCTTACTCCTTGGAAGGAAAGTTATGACCAACCTAGATAGCATATTCAAAAGAGGAGACATTACTTTGCCAACAAAGGTCCATCTAGTCAAGGCTATGGTTTTTCCAGTAGTCATGTATGGATGTGAGAGTTGGACTGTGAAGAAAGCTGAATGCCAAAGAATTGATGCTTTTGGACTGTGGTGTTGGAGAAGACTCTTGAGAGTCCCTTGGACTGCAAGGAGATCCAACCAGTCCATTCCGAAGGAGGTCAGCCCTGGGATTTCTTTGGAAGGAATGATGCAAAAGCTGAAACTCCAGTACTTTGGCCACCTCATGCGAAGAGTTGACTCATTGGAAAAGACTCTGATGCTGGGGGGGATTGGGGGCAGGAGGAGAAGGGGACGACAGAGGATGAGATGGCTGGATGGCATCACCGACTCGATGGATGTGAGTTTCAGTGAACTCCGGGAGCTGGTGATGGACAGGGAGGCCTGGCATGCTGCGATTCATGGGGTCACAAAGGGTCGGGCACGACTGAGCGACTGAACTGAACTGAACTGATATGTATGCCTGTTCATGTAAATTGACTTCTTTGGGTCCAGAAAATTAAGAGAAACAATGCATTTTCATCTAACATATACAGGGAAACATATTTATACAAATGTATGTATTAACTTTAGGGCATTTGTAAAGTATATGACATTCAATAGTGAGCTAGTTATTAAATTAAGCTCATTTAAATCTTTTCATTTAAAATCTAATGGTTAATGTATCTAATTAGCCATCTTAAGTTCTCTATGCCAAAGTTGGCAAATGACAAAAAAGAGTAGAAAAAGAATGAAAAGAAAATTTGAATACATGAAAATATACACTATTATTGGTTGGAGACATTCAATACTACAAAGAGGCCAATTTTTTCTCCAAAGTTAATGCATAATGTAAATTTAGAATTATGTGAATTTGGTGAAAACTCAACAAAATGATATTAAAGTTCATCTAGAATTGTTAAGGTAGAAAAAGTCTAGAAATATTTTGAAAGGAAGAGAAACTACTATTAAAACACATTCAGTTAAGTTCAGTTCAGTCACTCAGTCGTGTCCGACTCTTTGTGACCCCATGAATCAGAGCATGCCAGGCCTCCCTGTCAATCACCAACTCCTGGAGTTCACTCAGACTCACGTCCATCAGGTCCGTGATGCCATCCAGCCACCTCATCCTCTGTCGTCCCCTTCTCCTCCTGCCCCCAATCCCTCCCATCATCAAAGTCTTTTCCAATGAGTCAACTCTTCGCATGAGGTGGCCAAAGTACTGGAGCTTCAGCTTTAGCATCATTCCTTCCAAAGAAATCCCAGGGCTGATCTCCTTCAGAGTGGACTGGTTGGATCTCCTTGCAGTCCAAGGGACTCTCAAGAGTCTTCTCCAACACCACAGTCCAAAAGCATCAATTCTTTGGCATTCAGCTTTCTTCACAGTCCAACTCTCACATCCATAGATGACCATAGGAAAAGCCATAGCCTTGACTAGATGGACCTTAGTCGGCAAAGTAATGTCTCTGCTTTTGAATATACTATCTAGGTTGGTCATAACTTTTCTTCCAAGGAGTAACCGTCTTTTAATTTCATGGCTGCAGTCACCATCTGCAGTGATTTTGGAGCTCAAAAAAATAAAGTCTGACACTGTTTCCACTGTTTCCCCATCTATTTCCCATGAAGTGTTGGGACCAGATGCCATGATCTTCATTTTCTGAATGTTGAGCTTTAGGCCAACTTTTTCACTCTCCTCTTTCACTTTCATCAAGAGGCTTTTTAGTTCCTCTTCACTTTCTACCATAAGGGTGGTGTCCTCTGCATATCTGAGGTTATTGATATTTCTCCCAGCAATCTAGATAATTTAATTATAACAGTTTAAAATTAGTATTGTTATAGATAGAAAATTTTGAATTTTAACTAGGTGGGGAGTCCAGAAATAAGTTCAAGGGTACTTTGGAATCTAGCAGAGAATAGTGTATATGCATGTCTGACTCTTTGCAATCCTACGGACCACATCCTCTGCCAATGGGCTTCTCCAGACAAAAGTACTGGAGTGGGTCCCAGCCTGGATCAAACTGCATCTTTCATGTCTCTTGCATTGGCAGGTAGTCTCTTTACCACTATTGCCACCTGCTATTAATGAAAAAATAATATTTGGACAACTAGCTACCCATTTTGGATTAAAAAAAAAAACAACAATAAATAATTCTGAATTTCTTTTACTCCAAAATAAACTCCCTAGATCAAGTATTTTTAGCTAATTAAAAAATAATAATTTGTGTTAATTTGAGTAGAGAAGACAATCCTAAATATAGACAAAACCCTAAAACCACGAAGAACGAAGATCGACAAATCTGGCCACAAAAAAAACCAAAAAACTTTTCTATGGCTAAAAATAGGATAAACCAAATCAAAGGGCAAACTAAGGGGGAAATCTGTAATAGATAATATTTTATGTAAATATATAAGAGTTTTTTGAAAAATCAATAAAATAATCAACCCAATAGAAAAAAAAAATAATCAAAGGAATAAGTATCACAAAAAATAGCAAAAATGTTAAAAAAAATAAAAGCAGAGAACTATGCTCAAAGTCAGTCATAACAAAATAAATTAATCATGGTAATAATGTGACTTTTTTGTTTGCACTTAAAGTTTGGTAGTTCTCAGTGCTGTTAAGGGTATGAGGAAATATGTATTCTATACTGTTGATGCTATCAGCGCCATTTTTTAAAGCAATTTGTGAAATATACTGATATTACCCAAAAAACATTATAATGTGCATATCTTCATAAGTAAACATAGAGATACAAATTAAAATGAACTATTGTTATATGAACCAAAGAAGGACTGAAATTAATGACTTTAAGAACATATGTGTTCATGCTCAATCACTTCAGTCATACCCAACTCTTTGCAACCCCTTATAGACTATACGCTGCCCGGCTCCTCTGTCCATGGAATTCTCCAGGCAATAATACTGGAATGGGCTGCCATGCCATGCTGGCATGCCAGGGCATCTTCCCAACCCAGGGATCAAATCGGCATCTCCTGCATTCCTATATTATAGGCAGATTCTTTACTGCTGAGCTACCGGGGAAGTTCTAAGCTACCAGGGAAGCCCTTTAACAACACAAATCTCTAGTAAAGATAAAACAGAAGGAACTCTCTTATATTCTTGGTGAGAAAATACACTGGTACAACCAGTTTGAAAAACTGGCATCATTTTTCTCAATTTGAACGTATGCCTAATTTATGACCTAGCAATTCAACTCCTAATTATACACAGAACCAAAAACTTGCATACAAGCACTGTGTTTAGAACAGCATTATCTGTAATATTCCCAGACTGGAAACACAAAGGTTCATCTGCTGTGAAAAGGACAAATTAATCAAGTGGTATTCATAAAATGGACACTGTACAACCACAAAAATGACTCAACTACTGATGTATACAACTACAAAGATTTTATCCAATAAATGGTAAGTGAAAGAAGCTAGAGACAAAAGTAATTCCAGGTACATAAAGACGAAACAAAGTTTAACCTTAGAGTTAGAAGTCAGAATAGTGGTTATCTTTGGTAAAAAGGAAAAAAGATGAAAGTAGCAATTGTCAAAGTGCCAGAGAATGTTGTTGGATTGCTGCCAATTTTGTATTTCCTGGCTTTCTTCAGATACTCACTTGTGATCACTCTTTGAGCTATATATTTATGTGTTGTGCAAATGATCTGAATGTTATAATTTATAATAAAAAGTTTTAAAAATAAGAAACAGCAGATTAAAAGAGAAAGAATAAAGAAATTATTCAAATTTTTAATGCTCTAAAAAATCTTTGTAGGTTATCATAATGGCCCTTAATAATAATAGCAGCTTCTAAGTAAATAAGAAGAAAAATGAAGATGTAGATATAATTGGTTAGCAGATCAATCATCCATTGATTTTAACCTGTTGGTACAATTCTGCCATTAAATATGGAATTATAAAAGTCACACAAAAAATATTTACTTTTTCATACACTCAAATTTTCTGCCTTCTTATCCTCATGTGTGAATGTGCTTAGTCGCTTAGTCATGTCCAACACTTTGTGACCCCATCCAGGCTTCTCTGTCTATGGGATTCTCCAGGCAAAAATACTGGAGTGTGTTGCCATTCCTTTCTCCAGGGGATCTTCCAGACCCAGGAATCAAACCCAGGTTTCCTGCATTGCAGGCAGATTCTTTACTGTCTGAGCCACCAGGGAAGCCCTCTTTTCCTCATACATTAATTAAAAGTATGGAAAAAACTCTGATAAATGTATTGGGTCACAAAGAATTGGACGTGATTTAGTGACTGAGCAATGCACGCGCACACACCTAGAGACTGCCAGGGTCCACTTGGATAGCAAGAAACAAAATCAGTATACCACACTGAATTATACATACTAATGTCTACAATCTGTCTGCCAGAAGGGAGAGATTATGCTTGTTTTAAAATAAATTTTTTGACATTTATTTTTCCTTAAAAAACATATGGGAAAAAAACCTGATAAATATAAATAAACTAAACATTTTGATGGCTAATAAGCTTATGGCTTGCACAGCTTTGTACCTTGCTGGGATTATCTTCATTCTCTGGGAGATGTTCTAGATATTAATTCCTAAAGAAAATTCTAGGTCTGAGAAGAAAATTGATATTCCGTGTATCCATTTAACTAGTTCCATGTTTTAAACTTCTACTATATTCAGATTACCATAAGAAATAAGACACATTTTTTTTATCTCATGGCCTTAGAGATCAATTTAATAAGAGATGAGCCTACATAAAGACTGCTTTGCTTACACTGGATGGCATGGTTACTTCTGGAGTCTCACTTTTGCCTAAGATTAAAAATAGAATTTCAGTTTGGAAAAGAATAAGGTGACTTTCCTCACATGGGGGAATTAGGCCATGATGGGCCCTGTAATGGAAAAGAGGCAGTCTTGCTAGGAGAGAGTAGCCCCCAGAGCCAAAAAGATGGGGACATGTATGCTCATTCGTGTCTGACTCTTTGCAACCGCATGGGCTGTAACCTGTCAGGTTCCACTGTCCATGGGATTTTCCAGGCAAGCATACTGGAGTTGGTTACCATATCCTACGCCACGGGATCTTCCTGACCAAAGGACTGAAACCATCTCCTCCATCCCCTGCATTTGCAGGCCAATTCTTTACCACTGTGCCATCTGGAAGCCAGAAAAACCTATCTCAAATATAGTCACTGACTTTATAACAAGGTGACTTTCCTAAACCTCAGGAAGGGCAGCTTAACAAGTGAAAGTAATCCTGTGTCCATTAATTGCAGTTATACAGACTGGCTGCTTATATGTACTTAATTAATTTCAGCTACCTTTTCTTGTTTCAATGGTTAGCTATAGTCACTTGTCTAGTGTTTCACTTCCTATATTGGTCTGTAAGCTTTTTGAAATTAGGGATCATATCTTATTCTTCTTTATACCCCTTATAGAACTTGGCATAATGCCATGTGCAGAGCTGAAATTCCATATTTGCTGAAGGAATGAAATTTTTTCAACCACATATTGACTGTGAGAAATGAAGATATGTGCCCTTAATTCTGCTGAAGCTAAAGGAGAATCTACTCAATTAACCCAAACCAATGATGATTACTCACATTCATTCTAGAGAAAACTAAATATGTATTTAACAACTGTCATTGGGAACATGAGGTTCTACAAACAAAAAATAAATAAAACAGGACTACTGATTTGTGTAACGAGATGTGAGAAGAAATAAGTTTCAACTCATTGAAGAAACTTGTAATACAATAGGTAGCTATAAAGACTGATTTTTTGTGTGCTTGTAGAGTCAAGTTATTACTTTAGAGGCATACGGATTTTTGCAGATACATGTGATGCTGAAATTTAGAATTTTGTATAAAATATACCCTCACCTGAAATAGCTTAGCTACTTGATGCCAGGATGTAGAAGGAATAGACAAATTAATATCAAATTCCTTTAAAGCCCTGTGATTCTTTGACCTATTTGGTTTTTCCCTTCTATCTCACCTCTCAGGAAAGCTCTGAAAACTTTAAACATATATAATATAATTAGACAACTAACAGAAGCACTCTAAAGCTGTCCAATTATTCCTCTTATACTAGGATGGTACATCATAATGAAAAGTATCAATGTTTTAGGTGACTAAGGTCATATATATATGATAGGTAATAATCATACCATTATGTGTTAATAGCACACCTTATCCCATCCTATTGTATTTGAACTTTCCATGAAAACAATAGCCTGTGGTGAAACAGCTTGTCACAGATACTAATGAAAAATTGCCCGATGGGATCCCTCCTGCAATCATTACGCTCCTGAGGTCTGGGAAATCACTAAACACAAAAGTAACATTTTCCTCTATCTCTTATATTCTGCAAAATATTGCACACAAATTCAGAATACCTCAAGTGGGAAAAGTGGGTAACACACGCAGAATGGTTTTTAGACTACAACCAAACATTGATTAATTACAGGGCTGAACAGCAAGAGGACAGGTTGATGGAGGGGGCAAAGTTGATGCCATTTGTTTTTGACACCAAAGTTATTTCAAGCTTATAAGCAAATAGATGTTAATCTTTGTTACTAATTTTGTATAGCACCTTCCCTGTGATGAACTTCACAGATTTCTATGGAACAGAAATAGGTAAAATGCCTCCCCCATGTAACCGTAATGGTCTCTAAAAATAATAGAGTATTCTCATCACCAGAGCTTTCCCTTTTCAAAGATTCTATATAGTAGGTTTTGGAAAAATAAATGAAGGAATGACTAAGAAATACAAAGATTCTTTGTAAGATAATAAAATAGGATTTGAATAATTATTATCCCATTTTGTTTTTTCAACTTTAGAGTCTCTATATGGGTCAATTTCTATTGCCTGAATTACAGCAAAATCAAAATAACAAAAAAATGGAATTTCCTGCACTCTCTCTTAGTTTTTTTTTTTCAATTGCAGCCTGTCACAATAATTTTATTTTCCAAATGCAAAATACCTCATTTGAAATGCAAGCTTCCCAAAAGTTGGCCAACTTTTTTGTGTTCAAAATGGCAGAAACAAATAAACCTTTTTTTCTGCAATCTCCTGTTAAAACTCCTTTTGGCACATGCACTGAATATGAATCAGCCATCATGTAAATACACTTCTGTGTCAATATTTTTTATTGTAAAATATTTTGCCCATTGGAGTAAAAATGGAACAAGGGTTCACAAATCAGATTACTACCACATTCCTAGTTTACCTTGCATGGATAGCATTTAAGACACAGTTGACCTCTTATCCCATATATATGCATATATATATATATATATATATATACATATATGTTAGCTGGAAACAATTCATCAAGTAAGTTACCCCCTTCCCTTTCAAATCCACTTGTATTACTAAAAGGTTGAGTAAAGACCTCTGGGGAACAAGGGCAATTTTTGACATGGGTCTCAACAGATTAAACTATGCAGGGACAATATAGAATACATTGGAGCAATAACATTATCACATCATAGGCTGATTGAGAGGCATTTCCTTGCATTTCTGTCCTTTTACCATAAGCCAATAGTAGCCACAGGCATTTGACTGGAGAGCCTGGAGGATTGACAGGCCTGGCAGTCATTACACGCTGGATTGAATACTAGATTACTCCAAAGTGGCTGAGGGTCAGGGATCAGTGTGTTCCCTTTTGGCACTAAATGACTTTAATATCCTTACTGTATTAGTCAATTACTTTAAAGCTGCTGCTCTCTGAGCTCTCTCTGCCCCCCTGCAGTTTACTATGGACATTTGAATTGCTCCCATACTTAACCCCCACAATCTGCTTTTAGCTGTCAAAAGAACAGTGCTATCAGTGGAGCTATTGACAATATGAAAAGAACTGAGATACTTGTGGAGGTGTCAAGTGCCTCTTTCTTTTGGCTGCTTAGTTTAAAAAAAATTTTTTTTTTTAAACTAAATAACTCAGTTACAAAGGGGTCCTCGAAGAAAAAGAACTCAGAGTCTTTTAATCTACTGGCATGTAAAGTGACCAACAGGAAAAAAAATAGTGGAGTTGATTTTCTTTTTTACTACTTACTTCCATATACTATGCATCTTCTATGTGAGTTTTTATGAATTTTGTGAACATACACTTTCAATGTAACTCTGAAAAGAGTGTGCACCTGCGTGAGGACCTGTATCAAAGTCTTTATTTCATTTCATGATAGTTCCTGTAATAGTGGAGAATTATATTGCACTTCTCAATTTATTGGTGCAACACAGTGAAGAATTTTATATCACAGCCACTGAACTTTTAAAAGGTCTGGTGTGGCTTGGTGTTAAACCAACGTGTCCAGATTAAATATGGACTAAGCTGATTTGAAATTTAAAACTACTTGAAAGTCGTGCCTTCAGTATTTCAGAAAAAGTGATATGATTCCCACACAAGAGCACATCTGTTGAGCAGCCCCTGACTTGCATTTGTTTGCATGTGGATAGAGTCTATTTACTCGCGTCAGTGAAAGCATGTATAAGTCACAGCACTACAACCATAATAAAGACATCACGCATTTCTAAGACTCTTAAGAACTATTTTACATGGGAGATGTTAAAAATGAAACAAACACTTACAGAAAGGGTAACACACTGCCATTATCTTACTTATACCATAATCTGAGAAAACCACTAATTTCATATTTTAGGGCCTCCTTTCACTAAGACTATCTGATCAACTGTTTTGCTGAGTTTCCACTATTGATTTCTGTGTATACTAAATTATATATAGACAGATATAAGCAATTCTCCACAGCAAAAAATTTCAGTAAAAGCTTAATTTTTCTAAAATAATGACTAAATAAATAAACAGCATGGAAAATTTTTCACTTTTTTTCTAAAAATTTGAACCCATAAGCTGTGATTTCAGGAACCATCCATCTCTCTTGCTTAGAAAAGATTTTTCTCAGTTATGAAAACATACCACAAAATACAATGTCAGCAGAAACAAAATAAACCAACCCAAGTCAAAAATGGAAAAGAAATTGCACATTTAGATTGTATCAAGTTATTATAGAAGATAGCTTTTGTCATCACAGTGGCATTTTTAAGGTAATTTAAAGGGAAAATGGCATGAAATTATAAGATTTGAGAACTACTCTGTGTTATTTGCTAAATATAAAGATTTTGATTCAATTGTTGAAAAATGGCATTAACCTGATTCTAAAGACTTAAAATACACCTTTAAACTTCTAAGTGATACAGGACAGCTTCCAAATCTTATCATTTATAACCACTTTTCCTTTAATTAGAATGTAGGGTTTTTTCATTAGTCTAGTTTTTAATGCATACAGATCATATACATGGGCTAAACTATATATATTTGGGTCTCAAAAGCTGATAAGACACCTACCATAGGAAAGATAGACCAGAAGACAATATTACATATTTCCTTTCAGTGGACACCTATTAAAAATACAAATATTACTCCCTTGGCGAATTAATTTCAGGATTTTGCTCATTTAAAATTTAGTCAGCAAAGCAGCTTTAAAAACTTAATAATGACAATTATGCATCATTAGCACTTTCCCTTCATTTATATTTTGTTGTGTTTTGGGAATTGAGTATTCTAGGCAAGAAAGGTAGACTGACAAGAAAGTGATTGAGTCAGCCCCCTTGATAGTTGGGATGACAGAAGGTGAAGAACTGTAGCTGCAGCTGACAACTTCTTTAAAATGAGTCACTTATACATATTTACAATTTATAATTCAACAATAACTCTATGGGTAGCATATAAACAGAAGTATTTGATGGTTTGCTTGGAATTCTGATCATTACTGTGTTGATAGGCATGTGTTTCTATTAGGAAGGGTTTTTTTCAACAAGTCTTTAGAAAAGTCTAGTCTTTCCTCTGTGTCTCATAATTATTTCTAAGAAATAACTCCCTCTTACAGTTTACTTACCACATTTTATTTCTGTAAGAAACATACAGTGCATTCATCAAAGGTTAACTTCCTCTTCTACTCTGTCATGATGCTTAGGTAGATATATTAAAATTATATTTCCTCTAGAATGTATTATAAAGTAAATTGAGTAATTTTTTGTAACACCATACACTAGTTATCTTTCAAACATAAGAATGATCATCACTGAAATATCTGTTTAGCAAAATACTGAGTTATCTTACGAAATACAAAGATCTACAACAATCTGTTTGTATAGCATCTGATTTTCATTTTCACAAATTTCATTATTGATTCCCTAATATAACAAGGAGGATTTAAATGATTAGTAGGGGTGTGGGGGTGCATACGCCTTTCTTTCTGACCTAGTGGGTAATGAGGTAGACAAGCCCCTAGCCCATTACGCCTTCAACTATGGAGTAGGCATGCAGTTAAATTTCAAAACATAGCAAAAGGTACATATCATTTACAACTGTGGGAAAAGAACATGTAGAGTTATAATCTGTGCTTTAACATCCTTCTCAGTAATTATATAGAAAATTAACTAAAGGTCACAGTCTTTGAGCTTCCTGTTGCAGTATAAAATGTGGACATACCATATTCACATGTGCAGTAAATCACTTGACATTTTCTGATTTTATAAAGAACATTAACAATGTATGAAACAGAATATAGTCAGTAGATAGTAACTGGTTTAAGCAGCGATAAGTTTATATTATAAGTAGCACAAATAAGGGCAACAGAGGTTTTTGATGATGTGATCTTTAACAACTGTCTGAATGCTTCCTGGTTTTCTTATGAAAATATATGTGCATACATGTGTGTGTGTATGTGTGCATGTTCAGTAATTCTGGTATAAAAAAATTGACAGTTGTTTTAGCGAAGTATCATTAGAATCATTTAAAATGTCTATTTCCTTTTGAATCGCTTCATACGTCAACAATTAAAAGAAAACTCTGTAGAATCTGCTTGTCATGTTATCATACTTCAGTAGGTAAACAATTCACTGACTGTCTTTGTACTAGAGTGGGGCTCATAATTTTCAGTCTGAAAATGACATATACAAATAAAGGAACTAAAGCATGGAAAGTAACATATTTTGGTCTTGTGACTAATGGTAACCTGGTGCTATTGAATTACTGAACTGTGTCTGAGAACTAATGAGAAAATTTTCCCAGGGGAATCTTTATCCAGTGCACTTGGAGAGCACCTCAGGGACCTATTCTGAGTCTGTCACCTTCCCCGTCTCATTGACACTCCACTTCTTTACCACCATTACACTGTGCAACCATTTCACTTCACACCTCACGATTAGAATATTAAAAGGAGAGAATACTACATGACTTGTTCCAGATAGCAGAGTTGTTTTTGACACTTAGAATAGAAATTGTCACCAGAATATCACAAAGACATGAGAGTCTCCAACTGAGTAGTACATTCTAAAACTTAAAGCTATTTTATTTCGTAGCTAATAAAAACTTTTAAGAAATCTCTTAATGGCACATAATTCATTTACTCAGAGCTATTTAAAGGGCTGCATAATTTTAACCAGAAAGAATAATTGTACTTTCAAAGTTACAAAAAAATGATTCTGCCATAGAAATATAGCTTGGGTCGTTATTACATTGATCTTTTGTTGGTTATTGTTGTTTGATCTTATGCCTGCTTGGATAGAAGGTATGTCCCTAGACAGAGGGTTGCATTTCTTGTACTGGTCAGTGGTTAAGATTAGCACGTTACCACAGAAAGGGTCTTACTGTAGTGAATAAGGACAACGTTATTTCTTCTAGAACCAACACTGACATACCTAACAGGATATTCCTAATTTCTGACAAAAAGGAACAGAGTTGGAAAGATATGACCATTTAGAATGTATTCCACTATTACAATGCTTTATATATGTATATACCTTTTTTTACATATACAATGTATACATATATATATATATGTGTGTGTGTATATATATATATGAAATTATTAACTAAGGAATTCTCTTCTGAAAGCTGGGAACTATTTTTTTTATCAGAAGCAAAATTCCTGCCACTAAAAATACAAAATTAATGTTGATCAATTATTTTATCTTTTCCAAAATTTTGATTACTCCCTCTGTGTCCAGGCTTCCATACATCCCTGTAGAATAAGCACTGTTATTTCCATTGCTGAGGTTAGGCTATTAAATTAAGGGCATTACACATTCACATAAAAGACCGCCCCATGTACATCTGAGGTTGGAATTCATTAATTCTCTAATAATTTTAACAGTTATATGTATATTTTGTAAAATATACTTTGCACAGTAAACTCCCCTTATTAATACTATTGCTACATTTATATTTGCCCCAGATTAGACGAACTCCACTCTTAATAGGGTTTCCCTGCTGGCTAAGACAGTCAAGAATCTGCTTCCAGTGCAGGAAGACCTGGATTTGATCCCTGGGTTGGAAAGATCCCCTGGAGAAGGAAATGGCAACCCACTCCAGTATCCTTGCCTGGAGAATTCTATGGACAAAGGAGCCTGGTGGGCTACAGTCTATGGGGTCCCAAAGAGAGGGACATGACTAACACTTTATTTCTTTCTTTCCACTCTTATTAACAAGTGGTTAAATTCATTTGCTCATATGGCTAATGTATACAAATATTATTAAAAATGAAAGTCTACAGGATAATAAAGCCATTCTCCTTCCATAACAAAGTATTTTTTAATAGCTTTCAAAGTTTCATAATGGGAGCTTGTCTGGGCTAGAAAAAAAAACCAAAACAGTCCTGGTTTGGTCATTCAGGTTTTCACTATGAACATGGATTTGGTACTTTCACAATTTTCATAGCTTAGTTGACCTCATATATTGGTATTTCCCTTTCAGAACCTTATTGCAGAGCAAAAGGAGATTAAAACAATTTTTGAGTTCTTTAATTTATGAAACTTAATGCTTGACAACACAGGGTCTAAAACAAATTTTATAGAAATTTCCTTCCAGACACACCCAGAAAAATATATTACTCTGACAAAAGTAGAACTGAAAACATGTCAAGTTCAGGGGACAGTAGAAAGTTTAAAGGCTTGAAATCCATTTGTAATGGTGGGCATTTTGGATGAAATTATCCATGAAGAACTATCCATCTTGAGGTAAGTTTATCAGTCAAATGTAGTAAGTTCAGGAAAAGAAAGGGATAAATTAGACATGTGTCCTGCTGTCATTCATACTTTCAGTGTTCATGGGCATCTATGCTTTTGCTACTTCAGATCCATTTCATATCATATGCTACGATGAGAGTTCATCCTATCCCTCTGCCACAGGAACCTTTTTCCATTGTAAAGACATAAAAACTGAATTTTGGCTCTTTTTTGTCTGTTATGAATTCTAAAAAGTTATTCTTTTGATGTGTAATGTAGATCTTCTACAGTGTCTGTTAATTTAATGTGATAGAAGGCAAGAGAAAGAGAAAGAAGAGATCTAATTTCTGATACAATATTTGTATTTAAGTACTTAAGTATTAAAGTGGTATTTGCCCAGCAAGTTGAGTTTAGAATGCTTTTCCACACAGGTATCTTGAGCTTAAGTAGATGAAACCCTGTGACTCTTGAGTGGTAATGATTCAAAATATAATTCACATGAGGGAGTTAAACACACACTCATAATAAGCCTACATGAGCCGTCTGTTACAAGGGTTTCCTTCATTTTCTATGCTAGAGTCACAAAATAACTTCAAACTTTGTCCCAGAGATGAAATCAAAAGTCCACCTCACATACATGAAAAGGGCATCTCTATGGATTTAAACCAAGACCTGATTATTCAGGAGCAGCTTATTTGGCTCGTGGCTAAGTCAAAGTTTGCTACTTCTGGGCATGTTTGACTATAGGGAACTCGCCCTCATTTTCATCCCTTAGCCTGTTCTGAAGGATGTGAAAAACACACAACTTCATTTTTACTCATGTGGTTTTGAATGGGCTCTTATTTGACTCATCTCCTTTAGAAGTGGGGAAAAAAATAAGAAAGCTTTTGCATGTGCAGGGATTTGGGGATTTATTCTCTTTCTTCTCTTTTCTATTTCTTTTCCCCTTGACAGAATTTCTGGGTTTTAAGCATTTGTAAGGTCTCTGCTTCATTCTTTCAAACTAAACCCTGATATGTGGGTGAGATGATGGGGGATATGGGAAACAGGAAATGGATTTCTATCCACAGGACAGCTTAGAACCCAGGGGACTGCAGGTCACCATCCTGGGCAGGACACTTCAGCTGAAAGAGTTTCAACACAGTTTATGCCAAGATATAATAGCAACATTCAATGGATGGGCCCTTTCTGACGGTAGTCATAGAGAACACAACCCTACCTTGGTACATTACTCTATCTTGCATACACTCTTAATATCTACTTTTTTTTTTATTTTTAACTTATTGCACCTGAATCTCCTTCAGTCCATTTGCTACTTAAATTTTTAATGTTGGTACTAAACTTTCTGAGGCTTTCTGACAGCAAGCAAAAGGAGATGCACGCCTCTCAACCAAGACCTAGATTATGCCAGAAAAACTATTTTCTTTGAAAGGAACAGAGTGATAGAAAAATCATGGAGTTCAGTAGAACCAATTAGGTATAAATGCAAAATGGTTTCTATAAAGGATAAAAATATGAGCAGAAACGGTGTGTGTAAACTTTAAAAACCCTTTGACTCAGGACTGAATTCATGCAGAAAGAGCCAAATTGAACTTTATTTATCAATCAATTCAATTCACAGTAAGATACTATCATAAAAGGGAGGGTCATGCTTTTCATTGCTAAGTTTCTACATTAGTATGTTTGGTATTTTATTTTCAGTGTCAAAGAACCTAGCTGACAGTTTGAATCAGAGTCAATTTATTTCAACAAATACTATAAATTGGTACCTGTTTTATATTTCTGTTGTTTTGATAATCCATGGCTGAACTGATTTCCCTACACTGTACTCTTATAACTTAAAAGTGTCATTTGAGAAGAGAGGGATTTGATTTTCTCATGATCTTATGCAGTTGAAGAAAAAAAATTCTTTGAGGTATTTTTGGCAAAATTTCCTTCAGCCATGTCTATATAGTGTCTAAATAAATAGTGAAAAGTTGAAAAGTTCAGTCAATTCCCTTTGTTAATGGCTTTCGAGACACTAAATAAGAGTTTAACTCAAAATGATATCTAACTTGCTCAATTAAAGTAACCTGTCATTTCAGTTCAGTTAGTCAAAACCTTTGTGCACATTGTTGAAGGCTTTGCTACTCAAAGACTGTAGCAGATTTACTGATAGTTAAATTCTCCATATGAAATATAAGTTCAGTACTGCATAGGCCTGAGTGAAGTGTTTTACACTGTTTGATTTTCCTTAAGATTTTTGTCCATAAAATCCTAATACAAAATGCAGAGTAACTGGGTATTTTCCTTCACTGGTTTTCTGGGTAAGTCTAAATTTGGGGCTCTGTTTTCTAAGCAGATTCCCAAATATTTAGAAGCTAGTTGTAGAGAAATGTAGATAAATGAGAGAGAATCTCTGCTTATAAGGAGTTTTGCGTTAGCAGAGGGAGACTGCCTCCAACAGACTTAAAGACAAATACCACGCTGAAGTTAATTAATTCAAACGGGTTCAGACAATATTTCGAGAAAAGTACAAAGAGAATGGGGAAAAGAGTCTATGAAAGAATGAACAGTAGAGCCTAGATTTAAGGAATGAGACTTAAAATTTAAGGAAGGGCATTTAAACTAAGAAACAAGATGAGTAAAATATTCACTTAGATGAGCAAGGGAGTGAGTGTTTGTGTCCTAATGTGGATTGTACGGAGAGATAACAGTAGATATTTCAGAGCCTCAAGGGGGACAACACATAAAAATGATTACGTCTGAAATTATTTACCATACACAAACAAGCAAGATACGTTATAATCTTTTATTGTCAACAAGAATTCCCAGTTTAAAGCTAGTGAGTGGTATGTGGCTAATCAATTTTATTTCACTCTGAGGTAGAATAAAGTATTTGTGTGTTCTAAATCACTCACTGGGAAGTCAAACTGATTGAAATGACAGTGAAAAAATTTTAAGTATCATAGCTACAAAAAAAAAAACTGTGTTAAAATTTGGTTGTTTTATATCTTAATGACAGGGAGAACATTATTTCACCAAATACAGGTATTGATGCATTATTCAATAGTCTTTTTGACAGTAAGGATCAGAAAATGGATTTTCCACAGCTAAGGACATTAGAGAGGAATCATTAAAGGTTCTTAACTACTATTCCAAAAGTGTTTTCCAACTTTCTGTGGTTCTGCTGGTGTTCCAGAATCATTTTGCTGGACACACTGAAAGCATGCTTCAGCGGTATAAAGGCACAGTGCTTCCTGAATTCAGTGCATCTTCTGGGATTCAGTGAGAACCAAGGGGACTCATTTCAATCTTGGAACATTAGCTAAACTGTGCAGTTTTTGTTTATATGATTTTGGGCATGCAGTCATAAACGAAGATGAAATTGAATCCTTCTTAGACAGTTCGTCAAAGCATTTGTTTCATCTATGCATATTGCTTTCTTGAGGAGAAGTTTCCAACCACAAGGATAATACTACACACATTCTATGCCAAACTTTTTGAGGAAGTAGCATCCAGGTCATGGGATTCCATGGTAAATTAACACTGAAGTTCTTCAAATTTATCGAAATTGTTTTCAGGTTTCCAGTTCGCATTGTTTGGAATCCTCAGTGAAGGGTTCTATTGATGAGGTTCCAAAATACACTACAGAAACATCACCTTCTCCCCAAACAGGGTACATGCTGTACATCTGATGTGGTGTTCCAGTTTTATGGTTAGTCTGGAAGACAGTGCTGCAGCAGGAATACAAGTGTTGAAAACACCCTCCAGAGGACACCTAAAGAGAATCCATGCTGGTTCTTAATTTTTGCTGTTGTTGTTGTCGGTTCATTTTATCTTTTTTGCACACGCAATGTTTTGGTAATGACTTGAGAGCTTGGTTATTCACATAAAACATACTTGAATTTCATTTTTATAAATCTCTTTTAAGATATTTAACCATCTGCCATAAGAAATTGCCCACCTGCCCCATTCAACAGGCATTAATCTCCAACCATGGTACCACTCTCCTCATTTTTTTCTTTGCTTTCTTCACATTTTTTTCCTATCTTGTCTCATGTCATATGTATATTCCCTTTCACATTGTCATATTCTAAATAGAGAAGTTAAAAGAACTTTGTGTTTTACTGTTCCACTCTAAATATACTTAAGCTCTTCTCATTCCTTTTTTTCCCCTTTTTCAGCTTAATTGAGGTGCAACTGTCAAAAATTATATATAAGTGAACAACATGATGTACACACACATTACCTCACATGGTTACCTTTTCTTTTTTTTCATTCCCTCATTCTCCTTCCCTAAAACAACCACTTATTTATTCTCTGTATCTACGGTCTGTTTCTGTTTTATTATGTTACATATTTTTTAAAGATTCCACATATAAGTGACATCATAAATCATTTGACTTTCTCTGCTGACTTATTTCACTTAACACAATGCCCTTTATGTCCATCTGTGTTGTCACAAATATCCATTTCTTTTCAAACAGGTCCTTCAAACTCATTTCTTATTAAGATAGACTTCAAACATGTTCTGGTGATTTAGCCCCCAAAGAATTATAAAAGTATGTATCAATTTGGAAATTTTTAAGTTTTCATCAGAAACTTCTCATAATTTTAATAAGTTTAAGTAGTTGTAAGTTATGCAATTTCTAACATGTTCTAAATATCACTGTTTAAATAAAGCTTAAAACAATTTTACCTTAGAATAGAATAATCTATATTAGAAGCAAATTAAGAGAAGTACATTGGGAATGGTGAAAAATCTGCTCCTCCATAGAAGAGATAAGAACAATGGAAAAAATTATCAAAATTGTCTTTTTCAGAATCTTGGAAACTGAACCAAGGAACTTGCAATAATCCAAGGAGAACCTATCAAGAAAAATGAATCTCAGTAAGAACTGCAAGCTTTGCATTGTTTAAATTTTCCCTATTCCTTTCTTTCTCCTCCCAGGTCTACAGCATGCTTGAGAGCCAACAGCCTCACAACTATGATGGCTATAAAAATCAGTACTCTAGTGGGCACTGGAAAAGACAGATGGGTTTGGAAATTCCCAAAACCCCCATTCCCAGAGAAACATCACAATTTTGAAGCTCCTTGAAAATTTCCATTTTCACAGTTTGCCTTTATTTAATCAAACTCAAAGCTTATCCTGTGTGAAGTCTTATTCCTAGCACATGTGTTGAAAGTAATCTGTGGCAATTATCCAACAGGGAAGCAGTCTGGGGTGGAGTACTCAGTTCAGTTCAGTTCAGTTCAGTTCAGTTCAGTCGTTCAGTCATGTCTGACTCTTTGTGACCCTATGAATCACAGTACACCAGGCCTCCCTGTCCATCACCAACTCCCAGAGTTCACTCAAACTCGTCAGTGCTAAATAAGAAATTGAATAAAAATCTGAAAGGAATATCAGGGGAAAGTTATTTCCATAAGTAGTGCTTAGCTCTGACATATTCTTGACAATATAGAATGCCAAGCACATGTGCAGAGCTGTGCACACTTCCAGAAAAAACTAAAAATACTCTAAATGGTTACCTTTATCAGAGCTTGAAGCTTTCCCCAAGCAGGAATAGAAGGCTAAGGCAGAGTTACAGACTGCTCCTTGGAGAACTGAACTGGCCTTCAAATACACAAAGAACCACTTGGCAAAAGTTGGGAGATTTATTAATTCAAGACATATCCCACTATTAACTGACCACTAAGCTTAGTGAGCTTGCATTGCCCCCGCATAACTAAAACCAGACTTTATAGACTTAATCCAGTTGTAACTAAAGGACAACAACAACATAAAGGGATATCAAGCAAATTCAATGAAGAAAGAAAGAACAGTCTTTTAACAATTGGTCCTGAGCAGCAGGAAATCCACACACAAAAGAGTGAAACTATATCCCTAAATTCACACAATATATAAAAGTTAACTCGTAGACTTAAATGTAAGGACTTAAAACTCTAAAATACTTAGAAATGCTTTCTTAGGTATGACATCAAAAACACATCTGACAAAAAAAATTGATAAATTAGGTTTCACCATAATTAAAACCTTTTGTGCTTCATAACACACCATCAAGAAAATAAAAATACAACCAACACAAGGGGAGAACATTTTTGCAGACCATAAAGGGCTTCCCAGGTGGTATCAGTGATAAAGAATCCACCTGTCAATGCAGGAGACACAAAGATGTGGGTTCAATCCCTGGGTCTGGGAGATCCCCTGGAGGAGGGAATGGCCACCCAATCTAGTACCCTTGCCTATAAAATCCAATGGATAGAGGAGCTTGGAGGGCTACAGTCCATGGGGGGCACGAAGAGTCAGACACAGATGAGCAACTGAATGCTCACACACATGCAAATCCTATATTTAGTTCTTTAACCAACCTGGATTACACTTTGATGTTCTGAAATATGAAGTGTTATTGGGATAATTATGGTTAAAGATAATTGTCCCAGCACTATTAAAAAAACAGTTAATCAAAATGCAGTGACTTAAAATACCATTTTTATCATACACTAGTGTTTTCACTGATACATGCGTTTGACAGTTTTCTCTTCTGTTCCTTGTGCTGGTATCTCCCTTTTAATTACTATAATTTTACAATGTACTTTAACATTTAAAAGTCAAGGACAACATTAAATAAGCTATCTTTTTATAGAATTCTCTTGGCTAGTCTCATATATTTAATCTTACACAAGGAATTTAGAATTATTTGATAAAGTTTCCCAACATTTTTTATAGCGATTTTAAATCATGTGACAAAGTACAAAAGTTCAGCTCAGTTGATCTGTTCAGTCCTGTCCAATTCTTTACAACCCCATGGACTGAAGCACACCAGCCCTCACTGTCCATCACCGACTCCCGGAGTTCACTCAAACTTATATCCATTGAGTTGGTGATACCATCAACCATCTCATGCTCTGTCGTCCCCGTCGCTTCCTGCCTTCAATCTTTCCCAGCATCAGGGTATTTTCAAATGAGTCAGTTCTTCGCTTCAGGTGGCCAAAGTATTGGGCTTTCAGCTTCAGCATCAGTCCTTCCAATGAATACTCAGGACTGACTTCCTTTAGAATGGACTGATCGGATCTCCTTGCAGTCCTAGGGACTCTCAAGAGTCTTCTCCAACACCACAGCTCAAAAGCATCAATTCTTCAGCACTCAGCTTTCTTTATAATCCAACTCTCACATCCATACATAACTACTGGAAAAAACATAGCTTTGGCTAGATGAAACTTTATTGGCTAAATAATGTTCTGCTTTTTAATATGCTGTCTAGGTTGGTCAAAACTTTCCTTCCAAGAAGCAAGCATCTTTTATTTCATGGATGTAGTCACCATCTGCAGTGATTTTGAAGCCCCCCAAAATAAAGTCTCTCACTGTTTCCAATGTTTCCCCATCTATTTGCCATGAAGTGATGGGACCAGATGCCTTGATCTTTGTTTTCTGAATGTTGAGCTTTAAGCCAACTTTTTCACTCTCCTCTTTCACTTTCATCAAGAGGCTCTTTAGTTCTTCTTCACTTTCTGCCGTAAGGGTGGTGTCATCTGCATATCTGAAGTTATTGATATTTCTCCTGGCAATCTTGATTCCAGCTGGTACTTCATCCAGCCCAGCATTTCTCATGATGTACTCTGCATATAAGGTAAATAAGTAGGGTGACAATATATAGTCTTGATGTACTCCTTTCCCCATTGGGAACCAGTCTGTTATTCGATGTCCAGTTCTACCTGTTGCTTCTTGACCCACATACAGATTTCTTAAGAGACAGGTCAGGTGGTCTGGGATTCCCATCTCTTTCAGAATTTTCCAGAGTTTGTTTTGATCCACACAGTCAAAAGCTTTGGTATAGCCAATAAAGCAGATGTAGATGTTTTTCTGGAACCTTCTTGCCTTTTTGATGATCCAGTAGATTTTGGCAATTTGATCTCTGGTTCCTCTGGCTTTTCTAAATCCAGCTTGAACATTTGGAAGTTCATGGTTCATGTACTGTTGAAGCCTGGCTTGGAGAATTTTGAGCATTCCTTTGCTAGCGTGTGAGATGAGCACAACTGTGCAGCAGTTTAAGCATTCTTTGGCATTGCCTTTCTTTAGGATTGGAATGAAAATTGACTTTTTCCAGTTCTGTGACCACTGCTGAGTTTTCCAAATTTACTGACATATGGAGTGCAGCATTTCACAGCTTAATCTTTTAGGATTTGAAATAGCTCAACTGGAATTCTATCACCTCCACTAGCTTTGTTTTAGTGATACTTCCTAAAGCCCACTTTACTTCACATTCCAGGACGTCTGGCTCTAGGTGAGTGATCACACCATCGAGATTATCTGGGTCATGAAGATCTTGGTTGTATAGTTCCTCTGTGTATTTTTGCCACCTCTTCTTAATATCTTCTGCTGCTGTTAGGTTCATACCATTTCTGTCCTTTATTATGCCCATCTTTGCATGAAATGTTCTCTTGGTATCTCTAATTTTCTTGACTCTTTCCCATTCTATACTTTTCTTCTATTTCTTCGCATTGGTCACTGAGGAAGGCTTTCTTATCTCTCGTTGCTATTCTTTGTAATTCTGCATTCAAATGGGTATATCTTTCCTTTTCTCCTTTGCCTTTTCCTTCCCTTCTTTTCATAGCTATTTGTAAGGCCTCCTCAGACAACCTTTTTGCCTTTTTGCATTTCTTTTTCTTGGGGATGGTCTTGATCTCTGCCTCCTGTACAATGTCACGAACCTCTGTCCATAGTTCTTCAGGCACTCTGTCTATCAGATCTAATCCCTTTAATCTATTTCTCACTTCCCTTAATCATAAGAGATTTGATTTAGGTCATACCTGGATGATCTATTGGTTTTCCCTTGTTTCTTCAATTTAAGTCTGAATTTGGCAAGGCGACTTCTTTACCAGCTGAGCTACCAGGGACTTTACAAGTACAAAAGTGGGAGGACTCAAATTATTCACAGCCTGAGGAGACATTTAGTCCTGTCTTAAAACCTGTTTCATTTACAAACAATAATAATACTGATAATAACCATAACCAATCAGATACATGTCTGTAAAAAGCAGCATGCTTATACATTTATTCTTTAACCTAATATCTACCCCAAAGTAAAGCATGTAAGAAGTTATACAATATTACTTTAAATTTTTAATTGGATTTATCAGTTATTTAGGGGGATAATCCATATGAAGATTTAGTATGGTTCTAATTTAGGAAGAGTTCTCTTTTCTTATCCTAATCTTTATAGAGGTCTTTCAACAATTTTGAAACATATTTTCACCTCAAAATCACTTACAGGTATTACCTATTTTCATTGCTTTGTGAATGAGAATATTTGCTACCCTATTGACTAAACTTTTACAGTAATATATGTTAAAAAAATTGATTTTGTAACTGATAATGAATCTCGCTCATTAGGGCTAAATATAACAAAAATTAATTTTAATCAATTAATTTGAATGTTTTGAATAAACAAGTATGTTTTCTAGCAATAATAATTTTATCTCTAATTTTTTTCTTCCTTTATTGTATTGTCTAGAACTTTCAGAATCATCTTGAATAACAGCAATAATAGACATCCTTATGTTGTTGTTTCTTAATTTTAATTAAAATATAATTCAATGTTTCAAAATCAAGTAAATGCAAATTATTGTTGGAATAAATTTTATCACAGTATTTTTTTGTTTTTAGTTTGTGCTAACTTTTTTATAAAGGGATACTGTATTTCATCAAGATATTTTTTTGAAATATGACAAAATATTGCTTTTTTTGAGTTATTGATTGATTTAATGAGCTATTGAAATTGATTTGGGGTTTCCCTGGTAGCTCAGCTGAAAAAGAATCTGCTCATGATGCAGAAGACCCCAATTCAATTCCTTGGTCAGGAAGATATCTTGGAAAAGGGATAGGCTATCCACTCCAGTATTCTTGGGCTTCCCTGGTGTCTCAAACTTTAAAGAAGCCACCTGCAATCTGAGAGACCTGGGTTGGATCCCTGGGTTGGGAAACTGATTTATTTTTATCCATCCTTATACTCGTGAAATAAAAATGTTACAAGATAAACACTGAAACCAGATGCCATGTGTTTCAATATAGGCTCTGGAATTAATTAACTATATAATTTAGGGCCTACTAACTTTGGTTTCTTCAGCTACAAAATGGATATAGTTAGGTTGCTTTTCTCAAAGAATTATTTGAAGCTTAATATGTTAATATATATAATGATGGTTTATTTTTTAATATTTTTGTGGTTTTCTCTGAATTTATTTTGTAACTTTTGTATCTAGATTTGCAAGTACATTGTACCATTTATTTCTGTATACTTCACTGGCCAGACTTTGGAACCATTTCAGGAGATTCTTGAATTCTTTTAGATTTTCAGAGTTATTAGCATTAAATTGTATTTAGTGATCCAACATATTTAATCACAGCCATACATACTGTCTACATGCTGTGCTTAGTTGCTCAGTCATGTCTGACTCTTTATGACCCCACGGACTGTAGCCTGCCAGGCTCCTCTGTCCGTGGGGATTCTCTAGGCGAGAATGCAGGAGTGTGTTGCCATGACCTCCTCCAGGGGAACTTCCCAACCCAGGAATTGAACCAGGATCTCCTGCATTGCAGGCAGATTCTTCTTTACCAGCTTAGCTACCTGGGAAGCCCTATTGTTTTGTAGTTAGCCTTATTTTTAAATTCTTCTTATGACTTTTTTCATTTCTTTTATTGGCTGTATTAGTTTCCTATTGTCACTATAACAAATCATCACAAGCTTAGAGTCTAAAAACAACACAGTAAGAACTGTATTGTATATATAAAATATAATAAAGTCCATGATGTTTTATATATAACTTATTTTATATATATATATATATATATATATATAGCTTCAAAGAAAATTGTTGTTGTTCAGTCAACAAGTTGTGTTCCACTCTTTGTGACACCATGGACTGCAGCATACCAGGCTCTCCTGTTCTTCACTATCTCCCAGAGTTTGTTCAAATTCATGTCCACTGAATCAGAAATGCTACAAATCATCTCATCCTCTTCCACCCCATTTTCCTTTTGCATTCAACCTATCCCAGCAATAAGGTCTTTTCTAAATGAGTCAGCTCTATGCATCACATGGCCAAAATATTGGAGCTTCATCTTCAGTATCAGTCCTTCCAATGAATATTCAGGGTCAGTTTTCTTTAGGATAGATTGGTCTGATATCCTTGGAGTCCAAGGGACTCTCAAGAGTCTTCTCCAACACCACAGTTCAAAAGCATCAGCTCCTCAGCACTATGCCTTTTGTTATGGTCCAACTTGCGCATCCATACATGACTACTGGAAAAACCATAGCTTTGACTATATGGTCCTTTCTTGGCAAAGTGATATCTCTTCTTTGTTTGTCATAGCCTTCCATCCAAGGAGCAAGTGTCTACATTTCACAGTTGCGGTCACCATATGCAAGAGAATAAAATCCGTCATAGTTTCTGCTTTTTCCCCTTCTATTTTCCATAAAATCATGGGACCAGATGCCATGATTTTTATTTGTTGAATGTTGAGTTTTAAACCAACTTTTTCACTCTCCACTTTCACCCTCGTCAAGAGACTCTTTGCTTTCTGTCATTAGAGTGGTATCACCTGCATATCTGAGGTTATTGATATTTCTCCCAGCAATCCTGATCCCAGCTTGTGATTCATCCAGCCCAGCATTTCACATGAGGTACTCTGCATATAAGTTAAATACACAGGGTGACAATATACAGCCTTGACATACTCCTTTCCCAATTTTGAACCAGTCAGTTGTTCCATGTCTGGGTCTAACTTGCTTCTTGACCCCCACATATGTTTCTCAGGAGACAGGTAAGGTGGTCTGGTACTCCCATCTTTTTAAGAGTTTTCCACAGTCTCTGGTGATCCATGCAGTCAAAGGCTTTAGCATACGCAAAGAAGCAGAAGATATGTTTTCTGGAATTCCCTTGCTTTCTTCATGATCCAATGAATGTTGGCAATTTCATCTCTGGTTCCTCTGCCTCTTCAAAACCCAGCCTACACATCTGGAAGTTCTTGGTTCATGTACTGCTGAAGATTAGTTTGAAGGATTTTCAGTATAGCCTTCAGTTCAGTTCAGTTCATTCGCTCAGTTGTGTGCGACTCTTTGAGACCCCATGAATTGCAGCACGCCAGGCCTCCCTGTCCATCACCAACTCCCGGAGTTCACTCAGACTCACGTCCATCGAGTCAGTGATGCCATCCAACCATGTCATCCTCTGTCGTCCCCTTCTCCTCCTGCCCACAATCCCTCCCAGCATCAAAGTCTTTTCCAATGAGTCAACTCTTCGCATGAGGTGGCCAAAGTACTGGAGTTTCAGCTTTTGCATCATTCCCTCCTAAGAAATCCCAGGGCTGATCTCCTTCAGAATGGACTTGTTGGATCTCCTTGCAGTCCAAGGGACTCTCAAGAGTCTTCTCCAACACCACAGTTCAAAAGCATCAATAAGCCTTGCTAATATGTAAACTGAGTGCAATTGTGCAGCAATTTGAACATTCTTTGGTATTTCTCTTCTTTGGGATTAGAATGAAAACTAACATTTTCCAGTCCTATTGCTACAGCTTAGTTTTCCAAATTTGCTGACGTATTGAGTACAACACTTTAACAGAATCATTTTTAGGATTTTAAATAGTTCAGCTGGAATTCCATCACCTCCAGTAGCTTTGCTCACAGTAATTTTTCTTGAAACCCACTTGACTTCACATTCCACGATGTCCAACTCTAGGTGAGTGATCACACCATCATGATTATATGGGTCTAAGACCATTCTTCCCTGGTGGCTCAGAGGTTAAAGCGTCTACCTGCAAGGCGGGAAACCCGGGTTCAATCTCTGGGTCGGGAAGATCCCCTGGAGAAGGAAATGGCATCCCACTCCAGTATTTTTGCCTGGAGAATCCCATGGACAAAGGAGCCTGGTAGGTTACAGTCCATGGGGTTGCAAAGAGTCAGACACAACTGAGCGACTTCACTTTCACAAGACCATTCTTGTATAATTCTGAGTATTCTTGCCACCTCTTCTTACTATCTTCTGCTTATATTAGGTCCTTACCTTTTCTGTCCTTTATTACACCCATCTTTGCATGAAATAGTCCCTTGATATCTCCGATTTTCTTGATGAGATCTCTAGTCTTTCCCATTCTATCGTTTTCCTCTATTTCTTTGCATTGTTCATTGAAGAAGGCCTTCTTATTTCTCCTTGCTATTTTCTTGAACTCTGCATTCAGTCTTTCCCTTTCTCCCTTCCCTTTCACTTCCTTTGTTTTTTGATCTATTTGTAAAGCTTACTCAAACAACCAGTTTGAAACAGTTTGTTTAATTGCGGTATTTTTAGTTATTTATTTTATATTTTTCTGTTTTCTTCAACTCTGGTTATATTCATTTGTCAACTGTTTAAGTTAACATTTATTTCCTCTATATTTTCCTTGCTTTTAAATGTAAGCATTTACATCTCTGAATTTTTGTCTGATTACAGATTTGGATGGACACCACAGGCTTTTATGGTGTTCCACTGTCTTTTTACAATTGAAAATCTCAGACTTAACGTTCTCCTCGATCTTAGCATTATTCAGGAGAGAATTTTTTTTATTGTAAGTGACATTTTAAACTTGCAATTTATTACTGATTTCTGGTTATACATTGTGTTAAGATAATATCCTAAATATGCATTTTGAGATTTTTTTTTAGGTTGTATTTTTGGCCTACTTACATATAAGTAACCAGTTTATATAAGTTCAATAGTTATTTTTTTATAGGATATAGAATGTGATATTAACAGTATTAACTATATTAAATTTATTTTATACCATTATGGGGTTATTATCTTTGCCTAATTTGTGGGCTATTATATAGTCCATTATACTGCTGTGGATAAGGATATATGGTTGTACTAGATGTTGCTCTCAGAGAAGATTTTAAAATTTTAGGTAAAATTGCAACAAATGTATAAGTAGAAAAAAATAAGTATACATTTATTTGTGGACTGTAAAAATTAATTGCTTATGTGCATCTCTCATTCCTTATTTGCACAAGTGCCTATTGGAATACATTTAGGGGAAAACTAAAGCTTACATTTAAAAGAATAAACAAATATTCTTTTTATAAAAAATGTCTATTTAATCTGTCTCGTCCCACTTTCTATCTACCTACCTATTTTCTGATCTTTTGAAAAAACTTTTGACTTTGTCCATCCATAGCAGCATTAGAAACACCAGAGCAACAATGTCATGGCATTAAGTGTTATAAAAGTACGAGAAACTTACCTTACAACAGATAACTGCTGTCCAGCAAAAGCCCAATGCTGCCGGCTTTAGCTAGCTTTTCTTTTAGCTAGCCTTTTGGATTGCAGCAGAGAGCTGATACTGAAACCATGTCTGCAAGTTCTAAACTAAATGAGTCTGATGGTGTCAGCTTAACTGGAGCCAAAATAAGCCTACAGGATATGTTTATAGTCTCTGTTTTATACATGTCTGGTGCACAGGAACAATTGAAGTTGAATTACTTCTCACCCCTGGAGAGTGTAGTCCTTCAGTGTCATGACAAAGGTCACTGACAGGTCATCTTGGAGAAGACAGCTTCTGGGTATCAGAGTACAGTTTCTAAAACCTGTCAAATTTTTTTCATTTTTATAAAAACAAACTGTAAAAATGTTTTCTTAAGAAATATATTTATGGTCATTCTCATGTTCAAATTTAAAATACTTCAATATAGGTAAAAAAATTGCAACTTGTACTTGAGAACTATGGCTATATTTGGAAGCACTTTTTATTCTGAATTATATGGAATATGACTAGAAATAAGAAAACATCATTTATGTATCAACGTTAAAAAAAAAATCATAGCTTTGCCTAGATTAATAGTGAGCTTTATTGACAAGAGCTAGAAGCTGATGAACCAAGAATGAGGAATATACTCTCTAGGTCAAATGAACAGAACATTTTTCAAATACATCAGCATACAAAAAAGACATTTATTTTTATATAAAGTAGTCATTACTATAATTTTACATTTCATTTCACTGCCCCCTAAACTTTTTGAGTGGAATGATTTTCCAAATGTTGATTTTCTTTAAATGTACTGAAATGAATTACTCAAAGGATATCCTATTCAAATATAACAAATTTCATTTTAATGTTCAAGATGCTGGTATGTGTAAATAAGCATTTGGTCTAATGGTACACCTTCAGCATTGATCAACTGATCAATGATGTCTTGTTGCTGTTGCTATACTGACCTCTGCAGGCTTCTTAAGTTGGGAACAAAGTGTTTCCTTTGTGTATAGCATTGCCAGCCATTGTATAGTAAAATGAAAGCCTTATAGTCATAAAGGACTTATATACTTTGAGAGTTACTGATGAGCTAAGATACCTTTTTACTCTACCATTGATTTTTTTAAAAATGCTTCATGTATATATATATATATATATATATACACACACACACATACACATTCTGAAGAATGATTTCAAAAGCAGTGTTGGTCATTTTTTATTACTAAGTAACTTCTGCCCAACAAACCTGTTTAACATGATAAATCTCCTTTTTAAATGAATAATTTAAAAATAATCTTTAATGATTGCTACAGGAAAAGATGGTGGCCAGTTAGTAGTTACAATGATTTGAGTTGAAAATATTCATCTGCAAATAGACTATATGTTGACTCTGATTTTATATCATGTGCAGTTTGGTTCTATTTTTCTATATGTTACTATATACTAAGCACTTTCACTTACAAATTAGGGAAACACTTGAAGACCTACTGAAGCTCAAATGAGGCAGACCAGGAATTCTAATACAACTATTATAAGTAGTAAATAAGTTTTCGGAAATACGTATGTTGAATTCAGTTTTATCATTTAGAATTGTGTGTGACATGTAAAGAACTAGTCTGTTCTTCCCAGCTTAAGTCTTCTTGCCCCTTTGTAGTTTGTTCATGTCCAACTGTAACTTTCCAGTTAGTCTCTAACACACCCTCTCTTGCTCTCTCTCTCTATATATATGTAAGTAAAATTTGTAGTTCATGGTCCAGTCTGGTTGATTTGCAGAAGAGTGCTCCAACTTTATTTACGTTAGCAGCAAAATCATGTTGAACTACAGCTCTGTGTATGCCTATTGTGGTTTAACAAATGACAAAATACAGACTACTTAAAAATTTGGTCCTGGAAAGATTTTTGTCTGGTTTATGTTTTCCTTTGCTTTCTTTGCATTTACTGATTTTAGTAACTATTTCACTCTATTTCCTATAGCTACCCAAATTATTTTCTTAAACAGATACAGGGAGGATATTCAAGCAGTTTATGGCTCTCCATAAAGTTAAAAAAAAATAAGAATCATTTATCAAATGAACTTTTAATAATACTAATGTATCTTTAAAAATTAAAATGAAATTTTGATAATACTCATGCATCTCTGAAAACAATTATGCTATGTTCTGCCACCTTTTCTCTATGAAACTATAGATGATACTGATTCCGTACTAGTTCACCTCATCTTAGCTGTTGACAACTGAATCCTGTGTCCCAGAATTTAAGTAGTCTGAAATTTTCATTATAAGCTGTTACCATTTGAAACACTATATATTTTAGCATAGATATTAATAGTATTTAGATTAATTTAGCCAAAAAAAAAAAACTTTTATATAAAATATACAGATAAAACCAGGCCAAAAAAGGTATCCTTAATATATTATCCCTAAGAATTTTTGGAAGAATAATTGGGAAATTTTAATATTGATGAGGTACTAGAGAATCTTAAGGGTTTACTGTTAAGGTTTTATGTGTGTTCCAGTTATGTTTCTAGTAAGTCCTTATGTTATAGAGATACCCACTGAACTATTTACCGATGAAATTCTACAATGTCTGGAATTTGCTTCAAAACATTCCAGTGGTAGTGCTGGGGTAGGGAAAGAAATGGTTGGTAAAAATATAGATGAAACCACACTGTCTTCAAAAATCTAGGACATAAATACCTGAAGTTCATGACACTATTCTCTGTTTCTTTCTTTGATTTCCCCTGCCAAAAAACTTGAAAATAACAGTAATTAATTCCCAACTCTTCATAACCATTCAACTGAACCATCATTTCAAGCCTGGGTCACGGATGTTCTTCTTTATCCATACTTTTTTTAATGCAAAAAGTTATGCAGTGTAGATCTGGCCAGTTCCATACCCACCACGAGCCTACATGTCCTCTCTTTTACTTTATAATGCAGCATTCGATTTCCAAAATACACTAGTGCTGTGTTCTAAGCCAACCATGTTGTTTCATGCCTACTCAACTTTGCAGGTATTATTCCATCCTCTATGTGTCTACTTTTTCTCTTGTTTCTTCAAAAGTGAGGTCAGATACCACTTCTTAAAATAAATAAAGAAAATTTTTAAGAATCCTGGGCTTCTTGGATGATTCAGTGGTAAAGAATTCATCTGCAATGCAGGAGACTCAAGAGATTCGGGTTAGATCCCTCAGTTGGGAAGATCCCCTGGGGAAGGAAATGACAATCCACTCCAGTATTCTTCCCAGGAAAATCTCATAGACAGAGAAGCCTGGCAGGCTACGGTCCATGGTTTCACAAAGAGTTGAACACAACCAGGCACAGCAAGCAGTACTCAAAAAATAAGCTAATTATATATTCCATACTCTTTGTTACAGCACTATTTTGTACTTTTTAATTGTTATACTTAATCATGCCTTGCATTTTATCACTTTACATATAACTCACTGCAAGTATTTAAAGATCTTATTTCTAATTATACAGATCTTACTTCTAATTACATTTTATTTCCCTACTCTTTTCCATTCTTCCTTTCATCATTCTTACCTGTTTTTTATTCATGTTATACTTACAATGTATTTTTAAGTGTGTTAGTCACTCAGCTGTGTTCAACTCTTTGCAACCCCATGGACTGTAGCCCTCCAGGCAAGGGCTACAGTGAAACTCTCCAGGCAAGAACACTGGAGTGGTTTGCCATGCCTTTCTCCAGGGGATCTTCCCAACCCATGGATCAAACCCGCAGTCTCCTGCATTGCAGGCAGATTCTTTACCATCAGAGCCACCAGGAAAGCCCAAAGATTGCCTTAAATTATTTTTGGTACATATCAAACATATATAAATGAGCAAAAAATATAATCTTTCTAATTGCGAAACTCTTTAGGAAACCTAATGCCTCTCGTTGACTTCTGTATACCCAACAATAAAGCTGTGTTCAACTGAATAGAAAAAAACAAACAAAAAGATTTTAAAAGAACAGTTAGTAATGCGTTTACTATAGAAGGAAAAGAACAACGAGGGGAGATTTCTGGAATTATCCAACTTAGAAAATGCTCTAAAATAAATTTCTAAAACTTTATTTTCCATTCTAGTTTTCTAATGTATGAAGTTGCTACTTTTTATTACATGAAACTGGATGTACATTTGATTTGGAGCCTATTGTTACTATTTATTCTTCATTCATTACAATTCAATAATACTTTTTGCTATTGTTGTCTTCTCTCATAAAAAAAGACACCTACTTAATAGTTGGAGTGGCTGGACCAAAGTACATATTATTCCATAGACTATTTGTGTATTGATAAATTTTAAGCTGTCATGAAGATACACTTTTACACATGCTAGATCACAAACATATTTACAAAGCTAAGTATTAGTTTTCATTTCAAATAAGTAATCTTTCATTTACTCTGTAGAAATTAATAATCAACATATAAAAAGTAATGGGAGCCTTTCCTGGAGCCTCAGTGATAAAGAATTCACCTGCCAATGCAGGAGGCATGGGTTTAATTCTTGGTCCAGGAAGATCCCACATGCAGCGGAGCAACCAAGTCTATGCACCACAATTATTGAGTCTGTGCTCCAGAGCCTGGGAATCACAACTCCTGGGCTCTGCAACAAGAGAAGCCTGATCACCACATCTAGAGAGTAGCCCCTGCTAGCCACAAGTAGAGCCCGAGCAATGGAGACCAGCACAGACAAAAATAAACAAATAAATAATTTTTTAAAAAAGAAAATCTGACACCAATATTTTTTTAAAAGGTAATGGGAAAGCTGAAGACATAATTCTGCTAAGTGTTTTCATATAATTTCAATTGCCTTTAAATGGTATTCCTGGATTATGAACAATTATAGCTGTGGGCCATAAAATCTAAGCAACTTTATTAAAATTCATAAATTTTCAGATAGGAGAATGCCATATGCAAATATTTTTAATATAGTAGATCTTTATGGTAGCATTCAGTCTAAAATTCAGAAGAATTATTATATCACATTTAGGGTGTTAAACCACCATAGACACACTAGTATAAATACCAGTTGGTATAGATGGAAACTCAGTTGTTTTAGGAAGGAATGCAGTACTACTATAATCCTCCTGTTCTTAAGATTTACTTTAATACTAACAATCTTTAACCATGATTGTAAATAGAAGCAATAGGTAGGCTTTATCACCAGTAAAATCAAGACACCTTAGGACTGATATAATTGAAGACTAATTCAAACACTTGTGTCCATGAACAGCCCCT
This sequence comes from Capricornis sumatraensis, assembly GCF_032405125.1. NCBI lineage: Eukaryota > Metazoa > Chordata > Mammalia > Artiodactyla > Bovidae > Capricornis > Capricornis sumatraensis. The sequence continues at coordinate 57,589,433 of NC_091073.1, read as the reverse complement.
TCCCTCCCTCACCACTACTGGATAGGAACTATGCTATGGTTTTCAGATTAGCAATTACAGGAATCGAAAACTCCACTGTAAGAAATCATTTGGCAAGTTCAAGTTTCTGTCTCAATTTCTGTTTCCAGTCTTTATCACACTATCATGGAGGTAGTTACAGGTAAGATCAAGAAGGCTTGCCTTGAATGCACTGCTTCCCTCCTAAACTGGCTGTGTGTGAGAAGTAATAACAATGATACGGACAATCATACCATTTATTCCCAGTTTACTGTTGCAAGACACTCTGTTAGCCCAAGTTTCAGTCAGTCCCTTGTAACTAATTTGTGTGACTTCAAACTGCAAAGCTTTATCTAAATCTTTTCTTTTGACTTACTTACAAGTATTGCTTGGATCAAAATTCTGAAGCTGAACAATAAACAAAAAATAATTTGTTTAATTTTCTTGAACAAATGATGTTTTCAGACAAGATAATATTCTTCTTCCGTGTTAAATCTAAAACCTAAGTTAAGGCATTTTGAGTGTGTCAGCATTCTTAAATAATTTCTTTAAATTTTTATACCAGAAACAAGGTATGATTTTATAAACAAAAATTCAGATGTGAAAAATCATTTTTTCTCTATAATTTATTTCGGCTAATGGCCCTCCATTTTTACATAATCCTGAATTTTACGGTACACTCAGTCACTATCAGTTTAGATTTGCCATTTCAAGATTATAGTGCCTTTTCCCATATTATCTCATCTCTCTGTGGTCCAAATTCAGGGAGGCTGGGCGAGGTTAACTTGTTCAACAGCATCCTCCTATCTGCTCTAAGTTGTGTAATTTCCACAGATGCATTCACTTTTGGTACCATATCCTACTGCATCCATGCCTTCCAGTCACCAGGGTCATGAATTCCCTTTTCATTAAATTCTAATCAGAAATCACATCAAGGCCCTTGGTGAATGGTCAGGTTCTTCTGTGACCCTTCCCTACCCCATAAGGGGGATCTACAACCTTTACTGTGTTCTCCCATGATATTGAATCCAAGAGATGTTTCATGGCTAGCTAAAGCCAAGAGAAAAAAAGTAAAAAAGAAATGTAAAAAAAAAAACCAAAAAGGGACAGGTAAAGTTAATTGATAATATACAGTATTTAACTCATACATTCAAATGCCAATAGAAAATCTACTTTAATTTCTAAAAGAAATTCCAAGCCCAATAAAATCCTTAATAAATCAAAAGTTCATTATTAGTATATCTTTATTTGAGATTTAAGAATGACTTTTATATAGGTTCATAGACCTTTTTAAATGTATGCTTGGTGATTCATTAGAATCTCAATCACCTCTCCCTTCTGCCAACCATCCACTATAAAACAATGGAAACATCCTATAATGTTTTTAACCTCCAGTACAGGGTACTCTTACATGGATATAGTTAAAATCTCAAAAGGAATATCTTGAGGCCTTTATAAAGGCAATATGACAACTAGGAACAAAATTCAGAAGTAATATTTAGGATTAGGGTATGGTAACCTTACTGTGCGATGTTTGACTAATGTCTAGTATGTATAACTGTACTTGTTTAGATTCATTTGAGAAGCTAAACTTCTTAATTCTATTTATTTCATTTATGTAAAATCTGAGTATCAGTCAGGCTAGTGTTGGATAACAAGCTAATGTTGAGCAAGATACCATACTATTATAGTTAATTATAGCAACAGTCACAACTTCTCTTTTCCATTTTACAAAGTATACTTTAATTCACCTTCTATCTGTCTCCTCACAAATATGACCACCACCGCTATGATATACACAGTGAGTCACCCATGTTAAGGGACCAGGATCTCAAGTATGCTATTTATTCTAAATACAATGCACTTCTTTATCCAGTAAGAGATCAGAGTATGTTCCTTTTAATTCAACTTTAATGGAAATTTTATCCTACCAACACATGTAACCATTTAATTCTTTACCTTATTTTGACTGGGGTCAGAAGAGCTTTACTAAGTGATCAAGTTTCTCTATGTTTTGATCTACAATGTGAAATAAAACAAAAGATGGTCAAATGGCACACATCCAAAGTTTTTAAACATTGATAATCATTTTTTATAAACTGGATAATTTTATAAGTGAAATGTCTTGCATTATTAAAACTTAGAACATCTTTATCTAGGGGAAAGAACATTTTCTGTTATACCCGTTAGACCATACAAATCAGCACAGTATGTCTAAGCTTTTCTTAGATGACTTGAAACAATTCAGCTGTGTCAGGTGGAAAGGTCATAAAAGAGTTTCACATTCTGGGTGACTGTATGATTGGTGAATTAAAAGAATAGAGTGTTAAACTGACATTCACAATATATTTTCACATTTATATTTTTGCCTTTTCATAATTCCTATTTTATTGTTTCTTGTGCTTTATGATAAAATGCAGAATTGAAGAAAAATATCTATGAATCACATACCATGTGCTCTACTCACAACATTAATTAGTTGTCAAATTTGCAATAAGCTTATTAACTTCTTTGTGCTTCAGTTTTCTTTATGTTTCATTTAAAACATTTATAATATGCACACTCCTTTCCTGTCTTTAATATAATGTAGTTGATATCTTCTAGCTCCTGAATAAAAGGAAAGGACCATATTGAAGGAATAACCCCCAGGTTTAGATAAACATTCAGATAGTTTCTAGACTTAATATCTACATCACAAGGGCAGATAAACAACAAGAATAAACCTGACTGAGTTAAATGATAGAGTCAGAAAGTAGAATGGTCTCTAACTTATGAAGATAGAACTTGTGTATTCCCAGAAACAATGACAGGATTCAGAAGATACTTGAACGTTTACCTTAGATACCGTAATATATGCTGTGTCTTAGTAAAATACTGTTGCTTCATATAATGGGCTTTCCAGATGGCTCAGTGGGTAAAGAATCCACCTGCAATGCAGGAGACCCAGGAGACATGGATTTGATTTCTAGGTCAGGAAGATCCCCTGGAGGAGAGGCAACCCAGTCCAGTATTCTCGCCTGGAGAATCCCATGGACAGAGGAGCCTGACAGGCTACAGTCCACAGGGTCACAAAGAGTCAGACACGACTAATGCAGCTGAGCACAAGCACACACTCACGCTTCAGGTAACAGGGAGAAATTGTAATAGGCATATTTGAAGAGAAATAGTTTTAGTTACATGGTATTTATACTCCGGGCCACTTCTTTCATCTATAAATCTAGAAACAAAAAGTTCTACCTCTTCAAATTTGTGTTTAATGAATTAATCTAGTCTTTCTAATTGTAAACGGAAAATTCCTCTCATCTCAACCAGAATAACGTCAAAAAGAAGCAATGTCTGAGATAGGAGGGGTGGTAGCGGAAATATCAGTTTTGGCCAAAACATTATATAGAAAATAGTACATTTCAGGCAAGAATTAGATTGAGTAGAGCTATGACAAACATAGACAGCATATTAAAAAGCAGAGACATTACTTTACTGACAGGTCTATCTAGTCAAAGCTATGGTCTTTCCAGTAGTCATGTATGGATGAGAGAGTTGGACCACAAAGAAGGCTGAGCACTAAAGAATTGATACTTTTGAACTGTGGTGTTGGAGAAGACTCTTGAGAGTTCCTTGGACTGCAAGAAACCAAACCAGTCAATCCTAAAGGAAATCAATCCTGAATATTCATTGGAAGGACTGATGCTGAAGCTGAAACTCCAATACTTCGGCCACCTGATATGAAGAGCCAACTCACTGGAAAGACCCTGATGCTGGTAAAGATTGAGGGCAAGAGGAGAAGGGGGGCAACAGAGGATGAAATGGTTGGATGGCATCACTGACTCAATTGACTTGAGTATGAGCAAACTCCAGGAGTTTTGAAGGACAGAGAAGCCTGGCATGCTGCCATTCAAGGAGTTGCAAAGAGCTGAACATACTGACCAACTGAACAATAACAACAAGAACTTCAGCAAAAAGGTTCTGTACAAGGGTTTGCACAGAAATTACTATCTTTCAGTCACTGGTTTAAGCACTTTATATAGATTAGCTCAATCAATTATCACAGTCAATAAGATAAGTTGGATTACTACTCTCCATGAGGCACTGAGGCACAGAGGGGTTAAGAACTATGTCTTAAAGCACAAAGGTTTTTAATTGGTTACTTACTCCAAAACAACTATATCCATCCTTTCAGATGTTTTTCATGTTCTCCTTCTTGAAACCCCATCAGTTCAGTTCAGTTCAGTTGCTCAGTCGTGTCCAACTCTTTGTGACCCCATGGATCGCAGCACACCAGGCCTGCCTGTCCACCACCAACTCCTGGAGTTCACCCAAACTCATGTGCATCAAGTCAGTGATGCCACCCAGCCATCTCATCCTCTGTCATCCCCTTCTCCTCCTGCCCCCAAACCCTCCCAGCATCAGGGGCTTTTCCAATGAATCAACTCTTCGCATGAGGTGGCCAAAGTATTGGAGTTTCAGGCCTTAGCATCAGTCCTTCCAATGAATACCCAGGACTGATCTCCTTTAGGATGGACTGGTTAGATCTCCCTGCAGTCCAAGGGACTCGCAAGAGTCTTCTCCAGCACCACAGTTCAAAAGCATCAATTCTTCGGTGCTCAGCTTTCTGCACAGTCAACTTTCACATCCATACATGACCACTGGAACAACCATAGCCTTGAATAGATGGACCTTTGTTGGGAAAGTAATATCTTTGCTTTGTAATATGCTATCTAGGTTGGCCATAACTTTCTTCATATTACATGCTTAATTATTATTTATAATATAGAATTTAGTTTTATAAAGCACTGTATTTTAATTTCTTCATGTTTTTCATATATATTCTTTATGGAATTTCAGAACAATTTGCAGGAAGTGGCAAGTCATTGTTTTCTCTCAATCACATGAATTGAAGTCATTTTAATGAAATTCAATCTCTAATTTCTAAAATGGACATCACATTTACAACAATTTATGGAAAGAATCAGACTGGTATAGAATGCTGTAATTAGGTGTATAATAAGAGCATCACAATTTGCAATGCATCCTACAGAGGAATCGCTGCCTACCAAGATTTAACTAGGATTGGGCAAATGTGCAGCCCTCAGTGCCATTTATGAATTAATCAGGTGCACAAGCACCGCTTAGGAGCCTTCATACCGAGTGAGGAAACCTCCTAAGGGACATCATATTAAAAAAACCCTACAAAACTCATTAGTAGAAACTACATATTTCTACTTTTAATTTAAATATATAATAGAAAAAGAAACAACCTCTTTCAGTCTATCACTGGACTTGAATTAAGGTCACTGTAGTGCAGAAATTACTAAAGTTTTTGTTTAGTTTCTGAATAAATGCATATTTTATATCCATGCAATTCCAAAACTAAAAGAATTTTGATGTAGCTAATAATGTATCTAAAACACATGTACTTTATAAACTTACAAATAAGAGGCAAACATAACTGTTTACTTCATCCTGAAGACAACATAAAATATATATGGTTAAAATGATACTCTTGCTTAATTCAGGCCAATGCTAATGTCATATGCTTTAACTATTCAGTTCAGTTCAGTTCAGTTCAGTCACTCAGTCGTGTCCGACTCTTTGCAACTCCGTGAATTGCAGCACGCCAGGCCTCCCTGTCCATCACCAACTCCCAGAGTTCACTCAGACTCATGTCTGAGTCGATGATGCCATCCAGCCATCTCATCCTCTGTTGTCGCCTTCTCCTCCTGCCCTCAATCCCTCCCAGCATCAGGATCTTTTCCAATGAGTCAACTCTTCACATGAGGTGGCCAAAATATTGGAGTTTCAGCCTGAACTATTACAAGCTTTGAAATTGAACCAAAAATAAGGCAAAGTTGTAACAAGACACAATTTTCTTTTTTAGCTTAGCTATTACAGAGTAGTTTTAATACTTTCAGCAAGAGCAGATAATATAAAATTTCCAATACTGACTTCAATTTGAAATAAGGATACGCTTTAGGAGTTATTAGCACTCTGCAAGGTGTGTGAAGTCTGACATTCATGATGTCTTCATTATTAAATAGGTACTGGTACATACTGATTTTGTTATAAAACTTAATAATGATAATAATCTTTCCTTTAGGAACTGGGTTTCCATGTTAAAAACACAGGTAGAGATATAGAATTTGATGAGACACAGACTTAGAGACCATTGAGTTTTTATAAAGAGAAAAGTTGCAATGCATTTCTCAGTTTGGGCTTTGAAAACTTGTGTATCATTATGGCCACCAAATGTTTATATGTCACTTCAAAGTGAATATAATTGGTGTTATACTCAATTTGTGACCTGATTCCTTGTCCTTATGCCCCATTGCATGATTCTACTATAGTGATTTGTACCTCAGAGAATCCTGTTAAGGGAAGAGCACCTGATGGTACATATTTTTTTATGTCACTTTGCCTACTAAAAAAGTAGTATTCAGCCAAAATTTTATGACCACACAGAGGCTAGTAGTTTATAGACATGATGGATTATAGAATCCATCATGAGGATTGTAGAATCCTTAACCTCAATCATAATCCAAGAGTAGGACTTATTCCAATATGATACAATTAGTGACCCAAGGACCCAATTAGTATTGCTTTGTTTTCCTCCAGAATCTGAAATTCTTATAAGCAAAATTAATCACATTATTAAACATTTCATTCAATACTTAAATGTGTGAAACAACCATAAAATGGCTACTATTTTTTTTTTGCCCTGAGGAAATAAGTTGCTTTATGATATGTTAAGTTGTATGCACCAAGGGTCAAGGAAGGGAAATCCGTTATTAAATAATATGTGTACATATCAAGAATAAAGACAATGTAACAATCATTTGCACTCAAAAACACTTACTAAAAAGTTTAAGTTCTTCTCTAAGCCTGTAATGCTGGTTTGTGAGTATTTCCCCTTAACTCCAAGCACTTATATAAAATTGATTTTTATATAATTAGCAATCAACAATAAGACTCCTATGCATTAATTAAGTCTTTTACAAGGGTATAAAAATTCAATCCAACTAGATTTGAGTTAAACTCACATTCTGGGTCTTGTTTATGTTACCCATATTAATTCCCACAATCTTTGAACCACCTGTTCCACTAAGTAGAATATTTCTGAGTCCCACTAGTGTGTTTGTACAGGTATTTTGCACAATTTGAAATGCTATGTAGATACTAAGTAATAATTTGAATGCCATTCCTTCTGTTGATGATAGGACACTTCTCTATCACTGGTGAAATTCACACTCAAATATGTTTTTAATATCTGTTGACTTAACTAGTTTGCACATGGAAAGCCTCACTCAGCTGACAAGAAAATAGGAAAGTTAAAACATTTTTTTTCACATAGGCCATAATGACAGATTGCAATAGAAAGGCATTTAACTGTAGGAATATTGTTAGAAAACATGCCTAAAGTGAGACATTGGAATCACCTGGAAAATAAAGACTAAAATATATTTTCATCTTGCCCAGTAAGAGCTCAATCATTTGGAGCTTTGAGACAGCCAAGGGAGTGAATAGTGTGCAGTGGATAAAAATCCTTTGTTTTTAGAATTTGCTGAAGACTAATAATCTGTGTTCAGATCATGGCATCTGATCCCATCACTTCATGACAAATAGATGGGGAAACAGTGGGAACAGTGGCTGACTTTATTTTTTTGGGCTCCAAAATCACTGCAGATGGTGATTGCAGTCATGAAATTAAAAGATGTTTACTCCTTGGAAGGAAAGTTATGACCAATGTAGACAAAATATTAAAAATCAGAGACCATATTTTGCCAGCAAAGGTACGTGTAGTCAAGGCTATAGTTTTTCCAGTAGTCATGTATTGATGTGAGAGTTGGACTATAAACAAAGTGGAGCAATGAAGAATTGATGCTTTTGAACTGTGATGTTGGAGAAGACTCTTGAGAGTCCCTTGGACTGCAAGATCTAACCAGTCCATCCTAAAGGAGATCAGTCCTGGTGTTCATTGGAAGGACTGATGTTGAAGCTGAAAAACTCTAATACTTTGGCCACCTGATGCAAAGAGCTGACTCGTTTGAAAATACCCTGACACTGGGAAAGATTGAGGGCAGGAGGAGAAGGGGACAACAGAGGATGAGGTGGTTGGATGACATCACCAACTAAATGGACATGAGCTTGAGTGAACTCCGGAAGTTGGTGATGGACAGGGAGGCCTGATGTGCTGCAGTTCATGGGGTCACAAAGAGTCGGACACGACTGAGCGACTGAAATGACTGACTGAATAATCTGTGTTACCCTGAAAATGAACCATTTACCAACTCTGAGTATCAGTTACCTCATCTGTAAAAGAAGGCTTTAATGAAAATCAAGAATTTTTAAACTTTCATCCTTAGAAACTCAGGAGTCTATGGCATAAATCAGAAGCCTCTGAGAGATGTAGCCAAATGTAGCATGGGCAAAGACCCAGGCCTTTTGCCCCATTCAACAATATCAATTTGTTTTCTCTTCTGAGGTCCCATGATTTCATTTGAAAAAAAATTTTAAAGGTATGGAAGTGGCAATGCAGTGAAAAAAATTTTAAAGGTATGGAAGTGGCAATGCAGTGAAAAAAATTTTAAAAAAACTTTCTACATGATTTCTGAGTTTCATTCAGTTTTAAAATGCCATACACTTTTTAATATTGGAATAACTATCTCATATCTAAAGAGTTATACATCCTCTGACCTAGTTATTTATTTACTTAAACACAAATGTTAACTTCTATGTGCTTGGTTCTATTCTGACTACCTCATAAATAATAACACATTTACTCTAGTAAGACAGATATCATAATGATGCCTATTTTGTAAAGGAGGAAAACAAAGGCACAGAGAACTTATCTGCCCAAGGTCAGAGGTCACTGGTGGAAATAGGATCTGAACCCAGGCTGCTGGTTCTAGAATCCGTTGTGCTTAACCTATCATATATTTTAAATGTATTAGTGATATACTAGTGATACAGTACAGATTGCTGATTAATAAGCAATCCTTTAACAAGCTCCTTTAACAAGTCTTTAATGATTCAGAAATATAAGAGCTTTCTATCTCTTCCCAACAGTATTAAAATTTGATTTTTCCAATGTAAAAAAAAAAATGTGACATGACCTTTGTAGTACCATCACCTACAAGAATGTAACCATCATTAAGGCCTGCGGCTACCATGGTCAGCTGAACACACATGAGTAAATGTTCATATTCTTTGTATGAATCACTTTTAGAGACGGTTTCTACTTTAAGCATGGATTAGAAGCTGCTAGTAACAACCACAAAATATTCTTGGTGATTAATCCAAAACATACTTTTCACTAGCACAGATAATGAGATGCATTGGTCATAAGCAATATTTATTAACTCCTATCCATATTTTTCAATTCAAAATTTCCTATATTTGCTTAAGTTACTGTATACTTATGATTTGTAGGTGAGTTTTATATATATATAAATATAACAGTAGGTAAATAGATAAAAAATCATAAATCATTTTATCAGGAAAAAATATATACATATTCTATCTTAAGATTATTCATTTACTAAACATATGGTACTCATAAAACTGATGTTTATGTAGTTTTCTGAAAATACTTAAGATAATATTTTGGAAAATATTAGCATATTGCTTAAAACAGACTTTGAGTTTTAACACTCCCAGTTCATTTGTAAATGAAGATAGAGAAACAACTAATTCTATTGCTTTAAAGAAAAACTAGAGATAAACTATAGGAAGCTTATTTTAAGAAGTCCTTTTAAGCTGTGGTTCTGAGATGTAATATAATACCCTTTAATGTACACTGCCAATGATTTTCAACAATAGAGGTTTCTTCAGTTGTGACATTAATGAATATTATGAGTATATACTCATACAGTATGTCCTTTTCACTTTTTCCCCACAAATTGTTGCAACTTTTTTGACACACTGTGGCAAAATGTAATTTGGGATGTTTAGAATTAATGAATTTATTATCCTTTAACTTTTTTTCACTGAAACAATCCATAAAATACACTGAGTTTGGTTGAGTGAAGAGAATGCATAAACTTTCACTTACTTTGTAATATGGTACAGCAACTCTTGACTATTTAGGATTATCTTTATTAATGGACATAGAGATGTAGAAAGGAAGGCTGAAAAACTCTAGTAATTTAGGTAGAAATATAAAAATTATTGGTTATGGCTAAACGACACCCCATATCCCCACACACAGATAGCAGCTGATCCTCCAACCATCCCTTCCTCCTGCTTTCTCATCCACAGTCCTTGATCCTGGCCAGCCTTCCTGCAACACAAGCCATCAGATGGGCTCCTGAGACCTTCCGCCTGGCAAAAGGCTGCCTGCATGCAGCTCATTCCACTGGGGGTGGAGAGCAGAAACAGGCACCCTAGACTTTGGAATGGCAAATAGAACCCTGGGGTGGAGGGGGCAGTGTGCCTCAGTTTCCTCCCCAACAACATCTGAATTTTTATAGTATCTAAAAATTGAGAGGTCTTACCTGGTGGCTCAGACAGTAAAGAATCCCCCTGCAATGCAGGAGACCTGGTTTGATCCCTGGGTTGGGAAGATCCCCTGGAGAAGGGGTGGTTACCCACTGCAGTATTCTTGCCTAGAGAATTCCTTGGGCTTTTGAGCCTGATGGGCTTCAGTTCATGAGGTTGCAGAGAGTCAGACATGACTGAGTGACTAACACACAAAAGTTCACTATTCATGATTTAATTATCCATACTACATCTGCTTTGCTATTGCTAAAAGAAGAAGAATTTTTCATATCATCTATATTGGTGACTATTCACACAATAATGAAGTGATAGGTGATCTTAAAAGAGAGCATGTTAATATACATTTTGTAATTTTCTTAAACTGTTATCATAAGTTATTAAGCTTTACTTAATTATTCTGACACTTTAGAAAACCTTTCCAATTCATCTTCACAAAGAACGTTTTTAAGATAACATACAACATATTTAAAAAATCGACTTAATAAGGAGAACACATACTATCAAAGCATTTGACAATAATGTTATATTTTAAAGTCTCTACTGAAAAGATAGCCTCTTATCTCTAGATCTTTTTTACAGGATTACTTTCTTCAATTATTTACCTATTCATTAATTCTTTTATTAATTTCTATCTTTTTCTCAAGAGGTTTCAAGACTTTTTCACAAAAAGAATAAATCAAACAAAAATAATACAGTAGAAATAAAAGGAGGAAATCAGGTCTAAAGACAGGAAAGCAAGCATTTCAACATCAAGGATTAATACTTTGCTGTAATTGAGCATAAAACCTATATTAAGTTTCCTGGCAGGCAAGGTAAAAAATACAAAGCAGCAAGTTACAGATCTCTCAGAGAAAAGAAAACATGGCTATGATTTGCCCCTGAAAAGCAAAGTTTTTCTTAGTAGTAGACTTTGAGAAAAATAATTCACGGGAGGCAATATTTTGAGCCCATGAAATAATGTCACTGGATTCTGACCAAAATTTGAAATGCAATACAGTCAGTTTTTGTTATTTCCAGTAATGATATTCTATATAGTCCCTATAAACACTAGATTAGCAAATACTGATTCACTGACCCTGAAAAAATACAGTATTAAGTACCTGTCTGGCCACATTTTTATAAACCTATCAATACATAACCTTATTTTGTTTGTTTCTGTTAAAAAGACACTTTATTTACTATATACTGTTGATTCATTAGCATTGAACTCATGGCCAACAGAACTATAACTCATGCCTGAACTAAGTTTATCTAACACACATATTTTCTCAGTAAAGCACAGCACAGCCTTCTGGTGCTTAGAAACACTAGACAGTGCTTCAGCATTATACCGGGGTCCATTTAAAACAACAAAATGACCAAAGAAAAACATTAAAGAATTTTACAGTTTGATAATTAAAACAAGAAAGCAGTGCATCTCACCATGTTTGACCTCAGCTGGTATGTGTGGTATGTACCTATCTGGTAACTCAAACCAGGACTATGAGTGTTGAATTTGGTCTGAACAAACAAACTTTATGGTTTAGGCAAATCTGCAAATACAGAACCTACCAATAATGAAGACTGACTCTATGCAGAAAGTTAATGGAGAAGATTAAAATAGAAAAAAAAAAAAATCAGTGCTCATCTTGGAAAAAATATTATTTCATGAAAGGTGTTTCAGAGCTAATACATATATTGATACAGATGTGTGCATAAAATCCATATTCATAGATAGACCAAATCACAATAAAAATCTTTCAGTTCAGTTCAGTTCAGTTGCTCAGTCATGTCCGACTCTTTGTGATCCCATGAATTGCAGCACGACAGGCCTCCCTGTCCATCACCAACTCCTGGAGTTCATTCAAACTCACGTCCATTGAGTCGGTGATGCCATCCAGCCATCTCATCCTCTGTCATCCCCTTTTCCTCCTGCCCTCAATCCCTCCCAGAATCAGAGTCTTTTCCAGTGAGTCACCTCTTCACATGAGGTGGCCAAAGTACTGGAGTTTCAGCTTTAGCATCATTCCTTCCAAAGAACACCCAGGGCTGATCTCCTTTAGAATGGGCTGGTTGGATAAAAATCTTTACTATCAATTTATTTTATGTTTAGAAATCACTGGCATAGAAGATACACAGTGATGCAATGCATAATTCGATAGCAAATTCTCAACTTAATTCACTGACCAGTTTTTCTGAGGAGTCTTTTCTTGTAAAGACTAGAAAACATTTCAAGAAACCACTGGAGAATTAATGATGGTCTCTTCTAGGGCAGTGACCATGAAAAAGCAAAGAACAAGACAGATCTGAGACTACTGATAAAATGAGAGAATTCTTGTTGATTGACTATAAAGTGGAGGAAGAGTGAAGAATAAACTGGGGTTAATTAGAAAGAGAAATCCAAACTACCTGAGAACTGTGGTTCCATGTTTTAAGAAAGCATGTAAGTAAGTAAGAGAAAAGTTTTTTTTTTTTTTTTGCTTTTTTAAGGAAAAGATATTAAGAATATAAAAGAAATGAAGTAGAAGATTAGGAAAGGATTAACTAACATAGGCTAAAATTTTTTAGTTTCTTTCACTCTCATCTACAAGTGCAAATAAAAATTAACTAATAAACAATGTAACTTTAAAAAATATTCTAATGTAAAACATTATTGCAAAACATGTCTAACACGTTGCAAAGACCCAAAGAAATGTGAGCTACTTGTAAAGTGGTGCACTGACCCAGTCAGTCAGGGTGGAAAGATGCTATGTTACAAAAAGAAAAAAACATTATATCAGGATTTAAAAGAAGAAAATAAAAATAGTATTTCTCTTTTTAGCTCATAAGTGATGTGCTGTGAAGAATGGTTAAGAAACGTATAGAAATAAAATGGAAATACATGAAGCAATGAAAATCAAGTTGCAGTTATATGGGGAAATATCGATGAATCTGTCCAAGGTCAAATCACACTTTGGTCAAACACCCCAAGGTGTTTTCCAAGACTTTTAGAAACGGAGTCTTCAATGCAGGTAATTCTACCTCAATCGATTCTTTTTCTTCCTTTCTTCCCTTTTTTGCTTTCTTCCTTTCTTCCTTCCTCCAAGACCAATTTTTCAATGTTAAACCCCCTGTATGTATTATACCATTATCCTATAACACGTTGTGAATCTACTATGGGTTGCCAGGGGTAAAGTTCTCTTTATCTTATTATTTTCCTTAGTTTTTATGAGAGTCTTGTCTCATACGAGAATCCTGGGGCTTGTATCTAATTCATCTCAAAACACATTTCCTCTGGCCAACAAAACCATATTGATGACAAATATCCAAAAGGTACAATTGTAGTTTCCTGTTAAGACTTCAATGCATTTTGAGATGTACATATCAATCTCATGTAGTTTCAGTTTGCAAGGCTCTCAAAATTTGATAGAATTTTGGTTTCTATTAAACATACCCAAAACATTTTTTATGTAAAATACTAATATTAATTCTGTGTTTAATGCTAAATTATGAAACATTAATTTAGAGTTAATGAATATGAAAAAGTACTATGAGGGTAATATTAAAAAGATTTTAAATGTTTTCTCTTGGGATAAATAATTTTATCAAGTAAAGTAAACACACAAAAATTCTAGACTTTAGTGGGATTCTCTAGGCTTGTGAATTTTTGATCAATTAAGAAGGCTATAGTGTATTCACTAGTTTAAGATAGTTTAAGGAAACACAGATATAAAATTACTTTAACATTTTGAAGTCTACATTTCATGACATACTGAAACATAATAACAATATTCCTTGTTTTTACGTTTTATAACCTTTATTCTCAATCTTCACTGAATTACTGAAAACTATAGGTCTTATTTTTGTATCTGTCTAAAGAAAATGTATCATTATAACTCCACAGTAGACGTATACTTGAATTGCATATCTCACTTTGTTGAAAATTCAGTCAAGCAAAGGGCATTTAAACAAAAATAAAACATCCCCCAAAATAGAAATAAAAGGAAATTTACTTATTCATTTTTTCTTGTTTTCAGCATCAGTCCTAACCAGTACTCAATTCCCCCTCACCCTGAGCCCAACCTTCTGCCTTCATCTCTTGGTACCTTCGATTGGCTTTGTCTGTTCTTAACATTGAAATAGCACCTTAATATTATTAGACAGATTTATTTAATAAAAACCACATTATTTCTAAATGGCATTCACCCTCCCAGAAGTTTAAATAATCTGCCAGAAATTTACCCCAGCACTGACCTTGTTTTCTTTAGTAGAGTACAAGTTTTCAATAAAACACTTTGACAGTCAACAGCAAAGAGATGTTTGTCTCACCTTAATATATAATAACAAGGATAAGTATCTTGCTTCTTTATATGGACATATTTATATAAGCACATAGACTTGGGGGTTGTTGGTTAGTACAAAAACATATATTCCAAATGCTCCATACATTCAAATCTAGCTGGTTATGGTTTGTTTTGATCTTTGAAAATGTGTTTGAAAGTTCTGTGGGCTTACTTCACATATTATATCCATTTAAACTTTAATACAAACTGACTTTTCCCCTCTACGTAGTTACTCTCCAACTGCTGTCAGTCAGCAGGAGCTCCACATACACAGACTCATGTTAACAGTGGCCTCTAGAAGGATGTGATTTCTAGTTCATTCAGTCTCCTACAGAAAAGCTCAGATTGTATTTCAAACCAAAATAAAAGTCTCTATGGAGGTGACTCTTTATTCCCCACATTTACTACCTACTAGCACAAGTAATCAATCAAAAGGGAAATGGATATTCAACTTTAGATTTGTAACCAATGTAAATGTTCCCCCCAAAGGCCGTGAATGCTTATATTCCAGAGAAATGTGGGACTAGGGGAGTGGGCACTTACAAAACCACCTTCAAAGAAATCCTATGCAAGAAGGAGGCAATTTTAACATTCCTCCCCCCGCCTCCACCCCACCACCACCTCCACCATCCAGTAAATGGATTACCTTATATCTAAATTTCTCCTGGACATATGTTTACTTCATGAACTCTCACTGTTATATTTGATGTCCAGGTGGCTTAAAATGGTTTTACATTCTTGCCCACTTACTGAAATGAAGGCCTACCAACCTTTCAAAAATCACAAACAACAATTTACTTTGAAATGTTCACTGAACTGACTCTACAAGCACATCTTGGTATGCTTCTGTAATTCTGGGCACATACAATAGAACTGTTTGTTAATTATTTTAAAATGAAAATCTCTACTCAGTAAAATCTAAGTTCTATTTTATACCACCCCTCCGTGAAGAATTCCTTACCACCCAAGCCAAACAGCTTCTTTCTGTGAGTTCTCTGCTACACGTTCAACTCACTGGCTATCCTCACTAATCTGTACTGTATGCAGTTCTCTAGGATTTCATCTTTTTCACCAAAAAAATATGAAAATTTCTAAAAGGTAGGGAGTGCCCAGCACAGTCCAGAGTCTAGTCCATTCCAAGAGTCACCTAAAATGTCTTAAGTAAACTCTAGCTATCCTGTCCTGACACTAGAAGGTTTTAATTTTTTAAAAAGCTTAATTCTGGTGTCACACTAACATCTTTACCATCCTTGAATACTAGTGACCCCCCAACTGTCAATGACCATAAGACCCTTCATGCAGGGGGAAATCTTCTTTTTCACTCACATCAACTCTAAAAAAATCATAATGCCCCTACAGTGTTCATTTTAATAGGTGCTTCCAATATGATATTCAATGTATGCTCTGTTTCTAGATGTCAAAACTTTAATAAACTAGCCAAAACGTTAAAACAGAATAACAGGGAAATATAGGTTGTGGTTTATTTTGGAGGAATTGCTATTAGCCTGACTACAAGGCTAATCTTCAAACATGACTCTAAAGAAAAGGTCAGCAGCCTGAACTCACACAGAAATGGTTGTTAATAGATGAATGCAATGATGAGGGCTCTTGTGGGTGGGTCAGCTCAGTGACTTTTGACCATCTCAGAAACACAAGCTGTGAAAATACAAATACAAGCATTCCTTCATTTTACTTATCATTTGGATCCTAAGCTCTGATTCACTTTTTTCAAAACTTATTTTGGAGCCAACAGCAATTGGTAAGTAAAAGGCTACCTGGGGCTGATTGTCAGCAGCAGCAGGGCCCCACATTGAGGAGAATTATCGCTCTTGTTCACAAGAGTATGTTTATAATACATCTGAAATTGCCTGGCAGAGGGTCTTTGAGGAGACTGCAGAGCAAGGGTGGAAACAGATAAGAATATCGCTTGAAAAAGATGCTCTAGTGATTTAGAAAGTTCTTTGGAGAAATATTTTTCCCTCTCTATTCAGTATGTCCATTCTTTGTCAACTCAATTTTATTTGGTATCAGTCTATGATGTTTAATACTTGCTTTCTAATTTTTTTTCTATCCAAATAACTATGTGCACAGTCTAGATAGCTCTTAGCAGCAGATCACACACTTTGCATTTAACACTCATTTAGTCACCCAAGAACAACCTGCCTCAGACACCTGGACTTCAGCAGATATCCCTGGCAAATACTGTCTGAGCAGGCCTGGGGAGTGAAATGGTGTGCTAAACTCAGACAGACCTGGGTTGCTACTTCTCAGCTAGAAACTGTGTGATGCTGGAAAGGACACTCTGAGCTTGGGTGGCAGAACTGCAAAAGGACTTGGGAAGGATGAGTGTGACAAGAATGAAAACAGAGGTGCCACAAATTACATTTCAGAACTACTTTTAAAATATTCTCATCTGAGAACAAATTCACAATAGACAGATTTTCAATTCTTATGATGTGGACACTTAACAAATGATTCTGCAGGAAAATCCTGTGGTTTTACTTAACAAAAGTGAAGATTACATATCATTCAACGTATCATCACAAAGCTCTTTCTATTTGAAGGGGCCAAAGTCTAGATATAACTTGTAACCCTGCTGAATTCTATGCCTGAGAACAAAGGGTAATTTCTGCTCAGCAATCCTCAGTGGGTATGTAAATGAATGCTGCTGAAATATTCAGAAGCTGATACCAATACAAAGTGAAGTGTAATAATCTAAATGTGCCATTGCTTTCCCCTGCTACTAATTACTTGCTTTAGGCTTTTTTCACCAATATTTTGTCTCCTTGCCTCTTCTGTACAGACTGAATGGACATCCAACTACAATTTCTGAACACAACTCTGAAGCATTGTCATTATTATACTGGCTTGGGTTGCTGCCCTGGTTATGATCATTTAGTAGAGTTGGTTGAAGTGCAAACCCGCCAAAGTTACAATTTTTATGAGCTAACTTACTTTTCATTCCATGGAAATGTTATAGAAATCACTCTGATAACCAGGAAAACATTCACTGGTTAAAAGAAAGATCAAAACCAGTGCACCAAAGTCACAATTTGTATGGTCAGCCAAAGGCTAACAGGTAACTGCTGATTTCCTAAAAATTTTGAGGACACAAAATAAAATTGAAATGTCTCAAGTCTTCAATGCAATGAAGGTTGGTGGTGCTTTCACTCAGGACTTTACGGTTAAACTTAAAGCAAATTCAAAGGAGGTTTACCATATTTATTCAGAGGCTCTCCTTTTGGATAAAAGGCCTTGTGTCTAGCCAAAGCTTGCTAACAAGCTTTCTCTTCCTGGGGAATAAGTTCTATACTAAGAGGCTCTTTCAGTTCAGTTCAGTTCAGTCGCTCAGTTGTGTCTGACTCTTTGCGACCCCATGAATCGCAGCATGCCAGGCTTCCCTGTTTATCACCAACTCCCGGAGTTCACTCAGACTCACGTCCATCGAGTCCATGATGCCATCCAGCCATCTCATCCTCGGTCGTCCCCTTCTCTAGCTCTTTAGGCTATTTCAAAAATTGATTCCTTTTAGACACTGCCCCCATTGCTAATTTAACAGTCACAAATCCAGAGGCTGATTCAGCTTATGCTCAAGGCACACTTGAAGCCACCAATCATTAGCCATACAAAATAACTTAGAATAAATCTTCTATTATTTTTTAGGGTTCCAATACAATTTTGGCTCAGTGCCAAAACCAGTCACTTCCAAAGGAAATCAACCATGAATATTCACAAGAAGGACTGATGCTGAAGTTCTAATATCTTGACCGCTTGATGAGAAGAGTTGACTCATGGGAAAAGACTTTGATGCTGGAAAAGACTGAAGGCAAAGGAGAAGGGGGCAGCAGAGGATAATGCGGTCAGATAGCATCACCAACCCAACAGACATGAATTTCAGCAAACTCCAGGAGACATGTCTTCCTCCAGGAGGATGGAGGACCCTGGCGTGCTGCAATCTATGGGGTCACAAAGAGCTGGATCTGACTTAGTGACTAAACAACAAATACGATTTTATATCAAAATAATCTTTTTTTAATTACTCCCACTATATAAATGTGATGATGGCAGATGTGGACATGAAGATGTATGAAAAGCCCAGAGCCACTTTGATTCAGTGGAAACTTGAAAACTGGACTAAATCATTCTACTCATTGAATCATACTCTAAATAATACATAAGTGTCATGAACTAGGAAAATTTGAAGAATAAGTGAAATTTATTTAGGGGAAGTACCGAAATATTATTATTAATTTATCACTTGAATTATTAATGATGTCATATAGAAGAGGATTTTACAAATATCATTAATAAACACTGTACCTTGAACACTTACTATGTTCACAACTGTGCTAAACACAATCCATACTTTTTCTCACTCTTAATTCTCACAAATAATAGGTGTTATTATCATCTTCATTTTATAGTAGAGAAAAGTGAGTCTTGACAAGGTTAAATAATTAACCAAAAGTCACCCAAATAGTAAATGGAACAGCTAGAACTCAGATACAAGTCTCTATCTAACTCCAAAGATTCTTACAATCTTCCTTACTGCCACTTTCATTCGTTCTTTTATTCTTTCAAAATATGTTTATTGAATATCACCAAGGTGAAGGGTTTTGGAGTTGATGTTATGATATATCTCTGAAACTATAAAGATAACTCTTGTCTTTAAAGAATATATAGATATTTTAAGGGAATACAGTCTTCAAAGGACTCAGTATATAAGAGGTATATCTGAATAATTATATCATTATCCTGGGTTGCACAATAACTTTCCTCCACCTTCTAAATACGAACATCTTGGAAGAGACCTGGAAAAACCAACAAAGACCTTACCCCATGAAAGTATCCTGAGCATAGGTTCAAAGGGCAATTAGTGACGGCTTAATTCAGAATCAAACTGTGTATGCCTTCAATGGCTAGAAAAATCCTCAATAATTTACAAAGCAGCCTCAGTTTCTAAGAGAGGGAACTCACTATTTAATAACTCTACCTAAAATATAAAATAATTCAGATTTAGTCCATTCTATCTTTGTGAAAACACTTGTGGGAATGATCTAGAAGACAGGATAATGTCAGAGAGAGAACATAAACTGTGGAGTGAAAAAAAAAATCTGTGTTTGAATCCTGGCTGGTTCTTTGAAGCTGTTCTCACATCAGTAAACTAGAGATGATAATAATGGATCTTAAAGGGTTGTAAAATAATCAAGAAACGCTTTACATGAGGGAGATACCCAGTATGTATTACAGCTTTTAGCACTGCTCAATCTTAAATCCTTTTATTTTCAGGAATATTATATATAGGTAGGTATCCTTTCCTTCCCTCCCTACTGTAGCTGAATTTCTCCTAAAACTACATACTTGATCCATGAAAAAACATTTTTATGATAAAAATAAAACAATTAATTATAGTATACATGAGGTATTATTCTCACCTGATAGACTATTCAAATCAAACTCAGTTCCAAAACACTAGATAATCATATTCAAAACATAGACTTTTCTTTTTTTCTTCTAGTCATTAAAACCAAGCTTATTGAGGTATAATTTAATATATAGTAAAATTTATCTTTTTTAGTACATAGTTCAATGACTTTTGACAAACACATAAAACTATATATGACTATAAACACATAGTCATATAACCATCAACATCAAAATACAAACTGTGTCATTACTCCCAAATTCTGTCATTGCTATTTGTGGCCCATCTCTCACAATGCTCAAAGTCCTTAGCAATGCTGATTTGGTTTTTGTGCCTATAGTTCTACCATCTCAGAATGTCAAAAGAGAACCATTACGTGTTATAAATTTAGTTTCTTTCACTAAGCATAATACATTCAGATTCATCCATTGATTATATATACCAGTAGTTATTGTTCTTTTATTTTTACTTTATGGTATTTCATTGTATGAATGCACCAGAGTTTGTCTAGTTGAAGAGCATTTTGGTTTTTACATTTTGGGCCAATTATGAATAAAGCCGCTACAAATTTTGCCAATCCATTTTCTATAGTAGCTACAGAATTCTGCATTTGCACCAGTAATGTATGAGAATTTCAGTTGTTTCACATCTTCAACAGCACTTTAAAAAGTGGTATTCTAATAGAGGCATAGTGGTATCTCATGATAGTTTCAATTTGATTACACAAATGACACCCCATTTGATTGGTCAGCAACTCTGTTTCACCTGTTGTTAAATGTTTTGCATGACATACCTTTACACTAGAGACAAAATATGTCCCCTTCCATTTCAGTAAACATAGGATGTTGTTGCCATAAGGTCATGGGCCATTGCAGTCACCCCAACAGTGTACCGTGAGGGAATTCAGGATGGAGGAAACAGGGTCCTGGCCCTAGGGATTTAAGATAAACATCTAAGGAATGATATCAATGAGCCCAGACTTATATCTTCACATACATAGAAAAGCACTAAAATCATTAACATGAGATGTGGGTTTTGTGATTAGCAGTAATTTTTGATATCTGACTACAGTTGTGATTTTTGAGAGGATTTTTTTTTTTTTTTCCCCCAGCAGAAATAACTACATGTCTGGGTTCCTCACTTATCATATTGGAACAGTACCTCAAAGCTACTTGAGAGGCTACCATCTCGGGCTATCATCCTCAATAAGGTCCCTGAAAAAAACATTTATTCTCAACTTTTAGGCTGTGCATTTTTATTTTTCAGTTAAAAATGGCTTTCCATAAATTAAGGTAATGGGAAATATATTAAGATAATGTAGACCTTTGTGACATAAATAATATCCCAGTACAATGCTCAAATACTCAGTTGTACTTTAACATTGGTATGTACAATTTTTACCCTAAAATTTTATCATTATTTCTATATTGTTGTGTAGTTTTCCTCTATTTTTTTTTTTAATCTGCTGCTGCTGCTGCTGCTGCTGCTGTTGCTGCTAAGTCACTCCAATCATGTCTGACTCTGTGCAGCCCCATAGAAGGCAGCCCACCAGGCTCCCCCATCCCTGGGATTCTCCAGGCAAAAACACTGGAGTGGGTTGCCATTTCCTTCTCCAATGCACGAAAGTAAAAAGTGAAAGTGAAGTCGTTCAGTCGAGTCCGACTCTTAGCGACCCCATGGAGTGCAGCCTACCAGGCTCCTCTGTCCATGAGATTTTCCAGGCAAGAATATTGGAGTGGGTTGCCATTGCTTTCTCCATTTAAAATCTGGAAACATTATATTTCCCAACGAGACTTGAGTACTCAATAAGACAGTGAGTTAATGATCTCTATCCTAAACTTATTATTTTAAAATATGGAATCTTCACAAATTTGTATGTCACCTTGCTAATCTCTCTATGGTTCCAATTTTAATTCATGTGCTACTGAGGCAAGCACTATCTTAAACTCACACTGTATTAATACTAAGAGCATTATTCCACAAATGCTTGTGGAATGAGTTGAAAGCATTTAAATCACAACTTTGTCCTGCCCTTCTCCAAGCTAAACTCCACCAGTCGCTAAGAGACATATAGGGAACAAGGTATAAAGAAGGTTGAAAAGTGCTTGCAAACGAGACTCTCAACCAGGGCTGAACATTCTTGCAAACGAAATGTTCAGCTAAGAATCCTCTGTTTGTTCCTGTGGGAAAAGAACATTTCTTGCACACAAGGTTGTTTCTCTGATTCCTCAAAAGGAACATCCCCAGGGACAAACAGATTCTAAATTGATAAGGAAGTTCCCCAAAACAAAGTCTTAGCTGCAGTAAATAAGTTAAGGTAAAGGTTATCTCGCCCCGCGCCTGCGCACTGTATAGTCGCTGAATTATGGTGTTTGGCAACTTGCCCTGTAGATTGTTGTGCAAAAGATATAAAATAAAGCAGCTGTAAAAAGCAAGTGTTAAAATATAAAGATTCAAACCACTCTGCAATGTTGGTGTTTCATTCTGTCGCCAACTGAGACAAAACTGAACTGAAGACAGAGAAGGAAGTCTTAAGGGCATGAAAACATTTGAAAGCTTAAGTGAGGATTGGTTAGAACTCTAAAGAAAGCTGAAGAAAAAATGCAAAGTGAAGTATTATACAATGTAAATAAAGAAGCACAAGCAAAAGTAAGAAGCATTAGAAAAACAAGCAAAGGGAATATTGAAAATACAAGAAAAGGAAATAATCCATCATAAGCTAGAACTGAAGATCAGAAATATGCCAAAAATTATTATACATGAATACATCTATTTTATTGATGATATTTATAATCTTGGTCTATAAGTTAAATATTTTTAAGTCAAATCAACCTTCCAGAGTGGAATGTAGGATGAAGAATAAGTGATATATTACTTTTGCTAAGTTACTGGGGCTAATACTTAGATTGCTTTTTCCATGATCCAGCGGATGTTGGCAATTTGATCTCTGGTTCCTCTGCCTTTTCTAAAACCAGCTTGAACATCAGGGAGTTCACAGTTCACGTATTGCTGAAGCCTGGCTTGGAGAATTTTGAGCATTTCTTTACTAGCATGTGAGATGAGTGCAATTGTGCGGTAGTTTGAGCATTCTTTTGCATTGCCTTTCTTCTGAATTGGAATGAAAACTGACCTTTTCCAGTCCTGTGGCCACTGCTGAGTTTTTCAAACTTGCTGACATATTGAGCGCAGCACTTTCACAGCATAATCTTTCAGGATTTGAAATAGCTCAACGGGAATGCCATCACCTCCACTAGCTTTGTTCTTAGTGATGCTTTCTAAGGCCCACTTGACTTCACATTCCAAGATGTCTGGCTCTAGATGAGTGATCACATCATCATGATTATCTGGGTCGTGAAGATCTTTTTTGTATTTTGGGCAGGGGGTGGGGTCTCCAAAATCACTGCAGATGGTGACTGCAGCCATGAAATTAAAAGACGCTTACTCCTTGGAAGAGAAGTTATGACCAACCTAGATAGTATATTCAAAAGCAGAGACATTACTTTACCGACTAAGGTCCGTCTAGTCAAGGCTGTGGTTTTTCCTGTGGTCACGTATGGATGTGAGATTGGACTGTGAAGAAAGCTGAGCCCAGAAGAATTGATGCTTTTGAACTGTGGTGTTGGAGAAGACTCTTGAGGGTCCCTTGGACTGCAAGGAGATCCAACCAGTCCATTCTGAAGGAGATCAACCTTGGGATTTCTTTCGAAGGAATGATACTAAAGCTGAAACTCCAATACTTTGGCCACCTCATGCGAAGAATTGACTCATTGGAAAAGACTCTGATGCTGGGAGAGATTGGGGGCAGGAGGAGAAGGGGACGACCCAGGATGAGATGGCTGGATGGCAACACGGACTCGATGGACGTGAGTCTGAGTGAACTCCGGGAGATGGTGATGGACAGGGAGGCCTGGGCGTGCTGCGATTCATGGGGTCGCAAAGAGTCAGACACGACTGAGCGACTGAACTGAACTGAATACTTAGATTATTTTCTATTAACAAATCTCCTGAACTTTGATTAAAATTGAAAATATTAATACAGACTCGAAATGGAATCAAGATATCAGCAAGTAAATGAGACTAGGGAGAAGATGGGCGAGATTAGCATACACCTGATGACCGTCAACCTGGTACTATATCTTTAAATACTACTTATCTCTGACAACAGCCCAACCACTACTCTCAACTCTGTGTATTAAAAGTGCTCACTCAGTATCTCCCTTTGAATATCTGATAACATGTCGAAAGTTTTCATGGTAAGAACAGAATTATTTACGTGTTCTTTACATTTGCTCTAGCCCCAGTTTATTCCAGTTTAGTAAATGGCAGCTCTATTCATCCACTTGCCAAAATAGTCATTCTTCACTTTTTCTTACGTGTTACTCTAATCCATCAAGCTGCACCTTCCAAATACACCCAGAATTCTATCACTTCTTATCGCAATAGTCAAAGCTACTATCCTCTCACCGGAATTATTGAAATAGCCTCTAAAATGGTCTCCCTATCTCCATCCTGGTTTCTCTGGGTTTACCTCTTACCAGTCTCTTCAGGCTCATCCTTTTCTAGCCAGACTGTCTTCCTTTCTCTCCTTGGAACATGCCAAGCAAGCTCCCTCCATAAGCCTTTTTCCATCTCCCTCCCTGAGTTGTCTTCCCCCAGATATATGCATGCTTCTTCCTATTTCTCCATTCAGTCTCCTCTCAAAGGACATCTTCCCTCAGAAAGGTTTTTCCTGACCAGTCTGCAGAGACAGCACCCTCTTACTCTTTTCCTCTATCCAAATGTTCGGATTTACTTTTCTGAAGAATACTTACCACCACCTAACATTTCATATATTTGTTTGTTTACTATCTGTTTGTTTTATCATCTGGTCCCCCACAAGAAACTCATGAAGAATTTAGCCTTCTTTGATTACTATTGAATTCTCAGTGCTTAGAAGAATGTGTGGCTCATAGAACACGGATTTGTTAAATGAATGAAGGAATGATTTAGCAGCCTGAAGTAAGGTCATACCAAGGGATAGAGTGAGTATATGAACCCACTCTTAATTACTGATCAGTGACCTTGAAAGACATAATTAAGGTCAATTTCCTATCACAGCATTTGATACATGGTAATTACTGAATACATGACAAATATCTTTTTATTTTCAGAGGTATCTCAACTTCAAACCACTCAAAGGTTTATAGGAGATGAAATCTGTCAACAGTCATATTCTAGTTGGTATTTGGCATAGTAGAGAATAATTGATGTGACTATCCCTCCAAATTTTAGTAAAGTGAGACCTCTACCAACCATTTTCCAATATATATGTATGGTGTCTCCCCCTTCCTAACTCTGTGGCCAACTTGACTCCCCTTTCAAAACTCTGAATAAAAAACAGACCAGAAAAAAAAAAAAAAAACAGACCAGAGTATAAAGGAATAAAAGGTCTAGAAAAACACTATGATTGATAGATAAAAGAATATCCTATGCATCCCTTATATAGATAGATATAGATAGTATCTACCAAGCATAGGTTGCTGTCATCTGAACAAGCAAACTTCAGATTCCCTGGAGCTGACTTGAACAAAGTTATGTGCCCAGAGCCATGGCAATTTTGTCTTCAGTTCTGCCCCCTTCCTCAGTGTCCCCTTCTTCCCTTATCTACACTACCATTTAGTGGGATCCAATCAAGGTCAGCAGCAGATGGACATCTGGTACTTTGTAGAAATACTAACAATATGTAAGTTTTCAAATGTAAGGGATTTTTTTATTGAAGTATAGTTGATTTACAATGTTGTTATGTGTATATATTAATATATATGAATATATTCTCTTTTCCATATTCTATTCCATTATGGTTCATAATAATAGACTACTGAATATAGTCACTGTGTTATACAGTAGGGACTTGTTGTTTATCTATTTTTCATATATAGTAGTTTGTATCTGATAATCTCAAACTCCTGATTTCCCCTTAACCATAAATTTGTTATCTTTGCCTGTGAGTTTGCTTGTTTTGTAAATAAATTCATCTGTATCACATTTTAGATTCCACATGTCAGTGACATCATATGGTATGTCTTTCTCTTTCTGACTTAATTCACTCAGTATGATATTCTCTAGGTACATTCATGCTGCTGCCCTGTCAATATCACATTCTTGTTTATGGCTGAATAATATTTCATTGTATATATATATCCCACATCTATATCCATTCATCTGTTGATGGGCACTTAGGTTGCTTCCTAGTCTTGGTTATTGTAAATGGTGCTAGTGAACGCTGGGGTGCATATATCTTTTCAAATTAGAGTTTTCTTCTTTTCCAGATATTATGTTCATGACTGTGATTGCTGCCTCATAGAAATAGCAATTCTATTTTTAGTTTCCAAAGGAAATTCCATACTGTTTTTCATAGTGGCTGTACCAATTTATGTTCCCACCTATAGTATAAGAGGGTTCCCTTTTTCTCCATGTCCTGTTTCCAGCATTTGTTATTTGTAGACTTTTTAATAATAGCCATTCTAACTGGTATGAGGTGGTACCTCACTGTAGTTTTGATTTGCATTTCTCTAATAATTAGTGACGTTGAGCATCTTTTCATATGCCTCTTGGTCATCTGCATGTCTTCTTTGGAGAAATGTCTGTTTAGTTTTCTGCCTTTCTTTTTTTTTCTTTGGATTGTTTTTTAGATATGAGCTGTTTGTATATTTTGGAAATTAACCCCTTGTCAGCCTCATCATTTGCAAGTATTTTCTCTCATTCTGTAGGTGTCTTTTCATTTCATTGAAGGTTTCCTTGGATGTTTTTAAGTTTGTTTAGGTCCTATTTGTTTGTTTTTGCTTCTATTTCTTTTGCCTTGGGAAACTGATCTAAAAAACACTGTCACAATTTATGTCTGAAAATGTTTTGCCTATGTTTCCTTCTAGAAGGCACCATTCTTATGGTGTTGTTTTACATTTAGGTCTTCAAACCATTTTGAGTTTATTTTTGTTTGTTTGTTTTTTTTTTTTTTTTTTGGTTGTTGTTGTTATTCAGTTGTATGAGCTGTTTATACATTCTGGAAATTAAACACTATGTTAAAAATTTTTTGAAGTAAAACTAAACTTTTTTTGTGCTAGTACTGATACACAAACTTGGAAATCCCAGATGAAAGCGATGGATCTCTAACGCATGTGCAGAACTCCTGCATGTGGTATAGGTAGAGTATATAAGAGGGAAATGTCAAAACCACTATGTATTTTTACTTTTGTGTGATAAAATAAGAAAGAAACTGAGCTTCAGTGATAATCTATGGTTTTACAGTAGCAGTAGTATATATAATTTAAAAATGAAAGTAAATATATTGGAGTGCAAGGTAAAATTATTTTTACTGATAGCATTCTTGGATCAGAACTGATTCAACTGTGTTAATTTTCTTTTTCTAAGTAATAGATTACTACAAACTTAACAGCTTAAAACCACACACATTTATTATCACAAAGTTACTATGGGTCATGAGTACTGCCATGGTTTAGCTGTTTCCTCCTCTGGAACTTCAACTAGGGAAGAATTCTTCCAAGTTCATTCAGAAGCCTTCCTGCCATGTAGCCCTCTCCATAGACAGTATACAAATGGCTGTTTGCTTCTTCACAGCCAAAGGAGAATCTCTCCAGCTCTGGTCTACAAAGGCAAAGTCTTATTTAACAAATCATAATCACAAGTGTGACACTCCATCATCTTTGCCATACTCAAGTTACAGGTTCCACCTGGGCTCAAGAGGAGGGGATTATACAAGGGTATGGATCACCAGGGGCCTCACATTAAGGTGTGCTTTCCATGGAAACCATTCTTTAAAAGAAAATCCAAAGGTTGTTTTAGCTTCAAAGCATGGTTGACTATTCTTAATTTTTCAAAAGCTTACCTAAAATATATCTTCCCTCCTGGAAAATTTATTGCATCAACTTAGTTCAACTCTACTCACTTCCTACAATGGATTTATCCATCGGTTACGTCCTAAGTTTAGATTTTATTAAATTGTACTGGTTCCTGGATGCTAACAAGTATGTTTATAAGTCTTCGATCTCTCTAATCTATACATAGTTAAAGGATATACACATCTATTTATCTTATAAACAATACTGTTGTCAGAAAAGGCAACAATTCTCATCTTCCCTTCCTGTGCTTGCTAACACACTCCAAATATGAAAACAGAAACTCTACATCTTGCATAAAACAGAGACAGAGTGGCAATGTAATGTGGCTGAACACAAAGCAGTAGTCACTGACAGAGTGAGGATTAGACCTTAACATTTGTGATCCTTTATCCTGTGTTCATTCCAGTAGGTTTTACTGTACTGTTTCCAATTAACTAAGAAGAAATCTTTCAAGAAAGATATGATCTTCAAAATAAAAATGAAAGCTTAAAGAAGGCAGTCAGCATAAAAGCTTCCAGTGTGCCATCTGAAGAGGTGAGCCTTTTTTCATTTTTGTATTTTTAGGATGGGTCTTTCAGGGTGGGTCATTATCTTCCCATATCTATGCATTAAACAGTCTAGTTCCCCTGGGTCAAAATTCTCAAGAGAATGGGAAACCCAGCTCATTGTACAAGTCAGTTCTACATGGCTGCATAAGACTCAGAAGAGACTCTAATTGATTTATTATTTGCTTTTACCAGTCTCAACAAGCTAAAAGACAAAATTTAGGTTATACACTAATGCAATTTGATCTCTAATTAATCCAATATAATTCAATCTGTCTGAAAACAAAAGAAAATAAATTCATTCTATTCCATCAACTTCTTGACATTTTCCCTTCATATAGTTGGGAAGAAAAAACTGATAACAAAATTGTAACTTTTATGCTATAGATAAGGCTTGTAACATGCCAAGGCAAAAAACACAAGAGCTATTTACTGAATATGGTCCTTTACCCAGGACAAAAACAGATGACTGCATATCCTACGAGAAGGTATTTCTGAAGCTTCAAAAAAATGTTCACAGTGCTCAAGACAAATGGTAAAAGTTCTGTCACTGCCTCTGGGAAGACTTTCCTAAGTCCTCAACTACTGAACTTGAATATCCACAAACATCTGCTTCTTCTTCAGCAGGTAGCTCCTCTCTCTGGTGTGAAAGCCACATGACACAAGCAGGGCTCTAAGGACATGGGATTATGAATACTAGTAGGTGCTGATCAATGAAAGCACTGAAATTCTTCACCTCCTTCCTCTTGCACAGATAATAGCAATACAAAGAGCAATGAACAATATTAGAGCTTTTGATACAGGCAAATCTCTGATCTGCTGTTACCGCATTTGGGCCTGTTTTAAAATTTTCATCATTTCAATTCACAAAGACCAAGGAATAAAAATGGAAATTTGTCATTTCTTATTTGATCAACTATCTAAGAACCGAGTGAATTTCTTCAATATTATAAGGTTCACATGAACACTAAGAGATCTTCTCACAAAAACAGTGTTGGTTAAATGTCTCTGTTATGAGCACATTTAAAAATAATAAAAATTATCTTTAATCCTAATTTAACATAATTTCTAATAAACTCAAACATATATTTGTTCCCCATTAAATTTTAATGTCAGTATTTTGCAAATGAAATGCCAGTATTTTTCTAATTGGTTTTCAGCTGGTGTTTTTTTCAGTCATCAATCCTACGATACATTTTGGAAGTTCAGTGTAGGGAGTACACACATATTGCTTTCAGTCAGGTTTTTTTTTTTAAGTCCTCCTTAATGAATTCTTAATTACATTATTCAAAAGATCCATTATTCAGCATTCATCTCACTGCTAAATGAAAGTCTTTACCTGACATGTGAATGAAATAAGTCTAAATGCTTTCTATGCCACCTAGGGATTCTGAATAGATTTTT
Organism: Capricornis sumatraensis; assembly: GCF_032405125.1. Classification (NCBI taxonomy): domain Eukaryota; kingdom Metazoa; phylum Chordata; class Mammalia; order Artiodactyla; family Bovidae; genus Capricornis; species Capricornis sumatraensis. The sequence continues at coordinate 57,559,375 of NC_091073.1, read as the reverse complement.
AGCTTCATGGCAGCAATAGGCTTCATTTCTGTTTTAAATTTGTATGGAATGTTTTTAGAGGTGGGTAATATGTAATAGTATACCAATGTGAGCAGCACTTTACTTCCAAATGTGTTCTCAGATTTACTTAGGGCTAGAAAACTGTGAAGAAGTTCAGAAGATAGCTGAAAGTGGAAAAATTCCATACAAGATTTGATAATACCTGTACAAAGATTTTAGATGAATGCAAGTGTTATCTAAGACATGGACTAACTTCAGATGAGGAGAGTAAATTTCCTGAGAGTTCCTTGTAAATGTCCCTCTTGTCACTTCTTTATCAGGAAAAAGCATAGTGCTAAGTAGTAGCAAGAGAAATTCAGAGATCCTTCAAAAGATAAGATTTTTTTAAAACATATTTTTGCTGACTAATGCATAAGTAAGAAATAGTCTCGGGCTTTATGCGCCTCTTATAGTCATATCTAAAAATGAGCCAGTTACTAGTCTACTTATCAGGCAGTCTCCACTGCTTGATGCTCCCAGAAGATATCTACCAAGAAGGTAAACTTGTGTGTGAAATAGTTCTGACTGGACTCTAGAACTTCCTATGTGTTTGTGTGTGTGTCTTCAGTCATCTCCAACTCTTTGAGGTCCCATGGACTGTAGCCTGCAAGGCTTCTCTGTCCATGGAATTTTCCAGGCAGGAATACTGGAGTGGGTAGCCATTCCCTTCTCCAGGGGATCTTTCTAACTCAGGGATCAAACCCACATCTCTTGGTCTCCTGCACTGGCAGGTGAATTCTTTACCACTAGCGCCACCTGGGAGACCCTAGTTCTACAGAATATAAATAAACCTGTTGGAGATTTTAAGTTTAGGGAAAGCAAAGTTCATGTTCTAAAGAATTAAAAGCAACAAATTCAGAATGTCTGCTCTCCCTGCCTGACCTTCAGAAGAAGAAAAAATTAGCAAGAGCATCTAACAAGACAAGGTTACCTTGTTTTGTTAGGCTTGGTTTTGTTTTGATTTTTTTTAGTGTAAGAAACCTGGCTGAAGACATTGTTACTTGCTTTGCTAGGTCTGAGTTAGGTATATGTGCAAATGTTTATGAGAACAAGCCCTATGTCACATTCAGCTATGCAGAGCTGATTGAATAAATGACTTCATAGCCTTGCATCTAATATTGAGTTGACAAAAACAATGAAATCTTTTGGATCCCCAAGACCATTTAAAAATATTCTTAGAGAAAGCATAAGTTAATAGTTTACGATTCAGTGTTCTCTTTGAAAATAGAAGGAGATATGTCTGGGCAGAAAGCGATACATTTTTCTTCCATGATTGTTTTTATAATAACTGCCATTGTAGCCAAAACTGGAGAACACATTGTTCTTCAATTGCTGCAGACAGTGAAGAAAGTATAGAAGGGAAATTTCAACATAAAATTACCACAAACACAGAAGGGTTGTTATATCTTCAGAGAAAGGTATATTTTAATGTTCCCATATTATTAACTGAATATCTTGAAAATTAATGATAAATATACACATTTTAAAACTCAATGTCTACATATTTTTAAAGAATACAGAAAAAGTGCATGCATGCATGCTCAATGGTGTCTGACTAGCCTACCAGGCTCCTCTGTCCATGGGATTTTCCAGGCAAGAATCCTGGAATGGGTTGTGATTTCTTCCTCCAAGGGATATTCCTGACCCAGGGGTCAAACCCACATCTCCTGCATCTCCTGCATTGTCAGGAAGATTCTTTACCACTGAGCCACCTGGGAAGCCCCAGAGGAAAAAAATAGCCGTCCATAATCAAAGCACAGTATGTGTCAGAGAAGCAGAACAACATTAATTCAGTAAAGACAATAAATAGAGAAGATTTACTTTTTTCCCATTTTTGCTTTAAATCAAAATTTAGGATTTTAAGATAATCAAAGTTTAAGATTATTCCCTCAATGGAGGAGCCACTCTTAAAATATATTTCTCATTGAGCCAGAGGTGATACTAAAGGTGTGGCCTTGGAGTTGCTTAGACTAATCCTGATTGGAAAGAGAAAAAAGGTTAGGCTCTTTAGAATCAGCTTCACTGTGTATACTTCTTGCTAGAAAAGAATGCCCACTTTAAGCTGATCAGGGATTAGTTAGTATTTTCCAGCAGGAATGCAATACTTCCTAGCTTTAAAAAAGCAAAGCATCCTTTAGAATACATAGAAAATGTTAGAGGAAAGCCCACAGGAATTCTCTCCTCTGATGGACAACTCCTAAGGACTGCAGGCCCCCATTCTCACTGAATGGGTTCTTCCAGTTAGGCATCCTCTGCTGAGAGCCCCAGTCCACTCTAGCTCCTGGAATTAGGAACCCTCAGAGCAAAAGGCTAAGTCAATGGACTTCTGGTGTGAGTTAAAGCTAGATATTTTGAAAATCAATCAAATGAGTCTAAACATAACAAACAAATTTAAATAAGGATGAAACTAGCAGGTAACTTCAACAGAGTATCTGGGTACCCTCAGTTCCTGAGCCAATGAATTCAGGATCAGCATAAATCCTGTTTTCAAAGTAGGTACTGCATTTGTTAGGAAATAAGTTCCTTGGTAAAAGATATGATTCTCTCTCATGAGAGCCATTTTACACAAGAAAACATAGATCAAACTTCTCTCCCAAGGAGGGTTTGTCCCCACAGCCTGGCTAGACTGTTTTATGTCTTGTGGCCTCCATTCCAATACAGGTGGGCAAACAGACCTTAAAATAAAAGAAGTAGACAAAGAACTTGCCAAGCTTCAGCCCACAATCCACGTACATTTGTAGAAAATAAAAGGTGTGTTTAGGGGGGAAAAGAATCAAGACTGCTTAATTGTGCTGAGAGAATGGGTCTTGGTGTCTGACAAGATTCCGCACAATTATTTTTTCATCTGTAGTGCAAAAATCCATATTTATCTCTGCAATTGCCAGGAAAAAATATCCTGGTGAAGCTTATGAATAATATTTAAAAGTAAAAGAAGCAAAAACTATTTAATTATCACATTACTTTGGTTATAAAAAGCAACATTACTTAAAAGCCCTAAAGCTCCTTTCCTCAGAGCCATTGTAAACATCAACTATTGTTTACCAGATGCAACTTATTACTTTGGAAATGTCATTCTATTATACTTAAATGAGGTAATTTGCAATTCCCTGTCCCATTCACAGGTGTCTATTTCTGAACCTCTTTAAAAAGGAAATTCATGAGATAATACTACTTGGTTTTCATGCGACAATTTCATTTATTTTTAACCAATCTAAGCAGCATTGTCGCCTTTTGGTTGTTTTCCTTTTAAGTATCTGTTAAATAGAGTAACTGTACTGTAGAAGATTTTATCTCTCTGTACTGATAAGCAGGATTCAGAAAGAAAATGAGACTTCTTTGATAAAGCTCATTTCTTCACAATATGGTTAATGCTTTCTCATATTAAAAATAACAGCAATTTCCTGTTTGTCCCTTTTCATTTCATTTACACAAATCCTTTGTATTTCATATGGGGAAAGGTTTCTTTTATTTCTTTTTTTTTTTTTTTCCACTATCAAATATTTAAACTTCCTTCTAGTTTGATAACACTGGCCTACAATAAGCTACTGTACAGCAAACTAACATCCAAGACCACTACTTCTTTTGGGTGGCAATTATTCCAAATTAACAAATTCTTGTATTTGAAGCAGTTAAAATTTTTTCAAACAGGCTAAATATATTAAATGATTTTCCAGATTGTGTCTCAACTCCAAATTCTCTGTAGCACCAGGGGTATTTACAATCAAAAATGTCTGCTATTTATTTTGAATTTTTTATGAAATCCCTAGAAGTGTGAGTCTCTCACAGTCATGAATGTGTTAAAGCAGATGTACACTAGAGGCAATCCTTAAAGTTTAAACTCAGAATTATCGACAGCTAGAAAAGCACTAGCTCAAAACCACCTAACCTTCTTAGCTGGTTAAAAGAGTATAATCCTTTCAGTTATTAGAAGACCTTTGAAGTGAAACACAGAAACAGCCCTTTTGGCTGTTTTTTTTTTTTTTTTTTTTTTTAATTCTCCTATAGACTAAACCACAGGGCAGTGTGGGCTTAGCCCCATCTGCGTGGCGAGCAGTGAATTACTCTACTTGAACTTTGCTCCAGTCAGGACATTTGAGGGCTTATAAATCTTGAATCCATCTAAGTTCACCTTAAATTAGCCTTGCAAAAACACACTCTAAACTCCAGTTGTCAGCCTGGTGGCTTTTGGCCAGATGCCACTCAGCAGCTGTAACACTGATTGCCATCTTCTCTTCTTGTCTTAGACACAATTTTTAAGGGGGAGGGGGGAAGAATATGCAAGCTAATAGGATGCGGAAAACAACTACAGCTTAATAATGGTACTATTAGCAGGTACATTTTACAGTTAAAATATATGTGATGAAAACAGAGTGAGCTAGTCTAGCTGTGTGCACAATAATACCATATATGGCACAAGGAATCTGGGACGGGGACCGGGGCTTGGCTAAGCCTTGCCAAGATACAACAGATTTTTCAATTTTCCAGCAAATAGAAACAAAATACTAGTTTCAGAAGGTGTACTCAACAAACACTTTCCAATGTGTTTCTGATTTGTGGTCAGAATGTTTTTACTGCTGGTGCCCTGCACTTTTGAGACATTTATTTCCTAAAAGAAAGATTCCTTTCTATAAACCTCAACTGTCTGTTTTTCAAAGCAATTTAAAATCAAACACACAAATAAAATTCTTAACATATGGAAACCTTCATATAGGGCCTTACATATCCAGAGTTAAAATTGTTTTATAAACTGTAATGCTTTGCAGATGAAAATACAGAGAGGATGACTGTTTTTAGCACTAATGCTTTTTGACAGCGTTAAACCTTGTTTTAGTAATTGACATCAAAATGTTTGGTGGTTTTAAATGGACCATTAATAAAAATGGTATGTTTTAAGTTTTTTAGAAATTGTGCTTAATACTGTGAAGTGGGATAAAATTGCAAATGTAATACTTATTTTTATTATTTCAAAAAATTCTTATAACAAAACAACCCTCAATCTAACCCATGTCTCTAGAGGAACTTCTCAAGCTCAAAGGGAGAAAACATTTCTTTAGAATCTCTCCAGAAATGGACGTTTTAGCAGTTCCCAGTTTGGAAAAAGACAAAATAACAAAATAAAATTGGCATGTTCTGCCACTAGGACTTTAGAAGTTTTGCTGAATCCAATTGGATCCTACAGAACCATGAAAATATAATCAAAGGTCTTTACTATGAACTAGGAGAAGGCAATGGCACCCCACTCCAGTGCTCTTGCCTGGAAAATCCCCATGGACGGAGGAGCCTGGTGGGCAGAAGTCCATGGCGTCGCTAAGAGTCGGACACGACTGAGCGACTTCACTTTCACTTTTCACTTTCATGTACTGGAGAAGGAAATGGCAACCGACTCCAGTGTTTTCGCCTGGAGAATCCCAGAGACGGGGGAGCCTCATGGGCTGCCGTCTATGGGGTCGCACAGAATCAGACACCACTGAAGCGATGCAGCAGCAGCAGCAGCAGCAGGAAGTATACACCAGAGGACAGGACTTTTAGTATCACCTCTGTCACAAATATTGTGTCCAGAAAACCATGCAAAGTTCCCTGAGCCTCAACAAATCTATCTGCAAAATGGAAATAGTAACATTTACACTACCGAAGCAGACAGACAATTGGAAAAGCTCATAAATTACACTATGTGAAAAATTTTTGTAATAAAAGGCAAAATTATTCAATTCCATTTAAATCAGCAAGCATTTTACTGAGCACTTATTAGTTCTTGTTCACAATGAATGGGAGAAAAGAAAAGTATATGAAAGTTACAGATCTTACCTTGTGGAAACTGTAAAGAATGCAATGGATAAAAGCAGAAAATGAGATGAAGTTGGGGCTAGAGAGACATTTGGTCGAGAAAGAATTTGAGGAACAAAATGAGAGCAGGAAACAGCACAGCCTGATTTTGGAATCAAATGATCCAGCACCACAATATGTGGACTGACTGACAAACGGGAACAAATACTTTTGGGCTTACAGTATGCAAAGGAACCCTGTGATAGGCTGTTAGCAAAATGTGGCTTAATTTTCACCAATCTTAGAATATTTTCCTCAGCCCTACCTCCCCGTTTCAGTCACTGCCCAAATTTTCTGCTTTCCTTTATATGCAAATTAATAAATTAACAGCATCAAATTTATGAAGACATTAGAGTTTTCCTTAGAAAGAAGGGAGGCTTCCCTGGTGGCTCAGACAGTAAAGAGTCTGCCCGCAGTGTGGGAGACTCAGATTCGATCCCTGGGTCAGAAAGATCCCCTGGAGAAGGCAATGGCAAACCACTCCAGTACTCTTGCCTGGAAAATCCCATAGACAGAGGAACCTGGTAGACTACAGTCCATGGGATCGCAAAGAATTGGACACAACTGAGCGAATTCAGTTTCTTTACTTCTTTCTTTGGAAGGAGGGCAAAAAATCCAGGATCCCCTGGAGATTTGACATCCACCATGGGACTCAGACAGGCCTCAGAATGACTGGAACAGACAGTTTGCATAAACATAGGATCAGGAGCTCAGAAAGATCACCATGCCAGGGGACAGAGAAAGAACAATATACTTCATGATTAGAACATATTGCTGAAATTCTGTAGGAATGGTAGGCATCAGCGGCAGAGGAATGTTGGCACCTACAGTAAGCAACCAAGAAACTCAGCACTGGAGATTATTCATGGGCTCAAAGCCTCAAGAATCTCCATTGTGATGGCAGACTGTCCTGTGCTAATTACAAATCAGGGCAGAGAATTTCCATAACTCCTGTGTTAAATTCCATGTCCTAACCAACATGAAAAATGTTTCACCTTAAAAAAAAATCAGTTTTGAAAGGCAACCATTGTGGCCCACACACTATGGAATTAGAATAGTTTAGAGCAGGTCATTCTGTGAGAATCTGCAGTTAACAACTGAACAGTCTTGTCTTACATCTTAAAACTGAGCCATGTCTAGTTTTCTTGCTACTCATAAAGTTCATCAATCAGCATTATAGGGAAAAAAAAAGATAACCCCAGATTTCCTCTAGAATGGAAATGGAATCCAGGAAGAGCTGCAGGTATGCTTCTGCCTCCTGAAAGAAGCCCCTGAGCAGGAGAGTTTGCGGTAGGCATAAGTAGTCAAGTGTCTTGGTCCTTTCCAGCTGCACTATCAGCTGACTGGGCCATCAATAACAGAAATGTATTTCTCACATTCCTCAAGGCTGGTAGTCTAGTATCAGGGTTCCAGCATGGTGAAGTTGTGCTAAGAATCCTCTTCCAAGCTGCAGACTACTAAGTGCTCCTTCTTCCTCATATGGGAGAAAGAGTCAGAGAGCTGTCTGAATTCCTCTTACAATGGTATTCAACCCATTCATGAGGGCCCCACTCTTGTGACACCCCAAAGGTCCCACCTCCCAATACCATCATTAGAAGTCAGGAATTTGGGGAAGACACATTCAGTCCACTGCATCAGATTTTTCAGTCTCTGCCAGGAAACTCCCTTAAAACAAACTAAACCAAGTTTGGACAATGAGCCTAGCAATTTTCTAGTGTCGCAGGGCAGGTCACAAGCAGGATGGCAATCACCACAAGTCTAATTCTGGCCCTTCCCAGATATCAGAAGGCCCATAGAAGTGGCCTATATATACAGCAGTTGCGAAAGAGGCACATTACACGGTTAACTGAAACCGCAGGAGGGAAAAAAGATTAACTCAGTGATTGAGCCATCATCTTATTCCTAGCAGAGACATTAAATCAAAACAATGGCATGTTAGCTGGTCAGTGCACTAACAGGAATTTGAAAAGAACACAAAGTAGATTTAGGAAGTCTCATCACAGATATAGTGCCACTGACACAAAAGAAGTGTTTAGCAGGGTGTTCATGGGGGATGGATGATAGGAGCTTCCAGATAGTAGGAATAGCTGTGGGTGCTTCATCAGATCTCGAGAAAATGCACCAGTCTCAGCAAACTAACACTCTGTTGCTCGGTTCTACTTCCTTGATTGCTCCTTTTCCTCCAACTTCTAAGGAAGAGTCTTTGTCTTCCTACCCAGCACCAAGGCCTTCTGAAGGACAATTAGGACAATTGGAAAAAGGATTGTCTCAACGAAAAAGTGAGTGTTTAAGAGATTTATATTGCAAAAAGGAGAAATAACAGCAGGAGAACAATATAGCAGAGCTGAACTCTGTACAGGGGTACAGTTGGAGAAACAGATGTTATCCACATGGAGGATGCCGCAAAGAGGCAGAGATGGGGTGGGAAGGTTCAAAGTACAATCACTATTGGTAATGTGCTTCCTCCCTTGGGATATTTTCTAAGAGATCGATTAGAAATTAGAATTACGATCTTAGTTTTCCTTTTGACTGCTGCTTCTTCAAATATGATTCTATACGAGACTAAGGCTCCAATTTTATTTGGTTTGATGACCCAACAAAGATAAAATAAGTGCCTAAGCTAGGCAGTAATCTTGTGATATTGAGAACAGGATAGAACAAAGCAACTGAAAACATAAAATCAACCAGAATTTTTCTTGGACATTAAAGGGAAAAGAGGATGAAATTGTCTATTGTTGGAATGCCAACAACTATGGGGGTTGGGGAAGAAAAATTCTGAAGGTATCCAATAGGCAACAGGATATCAATGTTTGGAATTCATGAGAGATTTAGGACCAGAACTCCCCGGCATGCCTGTGAAAAATAAACTCATGGGAAAAGATGACATTCTTTAAGGGAGATGAATAGTCGGGAGCCCAAAGACATTTTAAGATTGTAAATAGGACAATTGTTAACTGAAAATCGAAAATGCTAGCCAGATGTTATATTCTTCAGATAATGTACCAGCTTCAAAATGGAGGGGGAAAAGATATCAACTAACAACATAAACTGTAACTGTGACACTCTTCACTTCTGTAGCAGATCCCAGGCCTGTGTTGTAAATCAAAGCAACTCTTCTATTATTTTGTGCTCTCATACTCTCTGCCAACCTCTTCAGCTAGACTGGGTTTAGATCTGGAGGAGTAATCCATATCTTCATTCCTACAGATGAGCCATTTAGTGGCCATGTCTTCCTTGGATTAGCACAATTTTCCAAGGACAGTTAGGTAAGAAATTAAGTATCAAGAGATAACCCAGTGATTATCCTGAGTTCTAAACATTAGTCCCTTTTCCTCTATTCTGAATCAGCAGTCTAATTTCCTCCTGGTAATTGAGATAAATCACCCAGGGCAGAATCGTGACTTTCACCTTCTCTACCTGATGGTTCAGCAGCATGAGAAATTCAAAACGTTCAGGGGATAGTCTCAGTTTCTTGGAAACATGATGATGTTTCCTCATAAGCATGCGTCTTTTAGGCACTATGACCTTCATTCTCAATGAACCATACATAGTCTTGGGGACAGGAAGCAAAAAATTCTTCTAGAGTATTAACTAAGATCAATTCAGAATAATTACAAGAGAGGCCACTCCCATATCTATGCCTTAACTCTCAGATCTAGTCATTCCATCTAGAGAGCCTACACTGGCACTGACTGCTGATTGAAGGCACACATCTCATCCCTAGGGATCTTACCCTCCTCTCACAAAGTGTTTTCTCTTTGTACTATAACTGAGGCTTGAGCAGGCCATTTCAATGCTTTGTCAAGTCACCTGCTCCTGGATGAGGCATGTGGTAAAAACTAGTGAATTCTGAGTTTGTGGTCCCCTGTCAAGAAATGTGACTCTAGTCAGATAAGATATATATGGAGGAAAATGACACTTGATAAGTCATTCTACAAATTCATGAACGATGCTGCTTGTGGAAGCACTGCAGGCATTGGAGGCAAATTACGAACCAGATTAAGTTGGACACTCCACAGTGGTGAGTAGCCAAATCAGTCTTGGCAGAAAATCCATGCTTCTCTCCCTGATGCTGTGGTCATTTTATATGTGATACATTGAGCAAGCACCGAGTACCTAAAGAAAGATGACTTTCTCTATTGGGTAGGTCACCTTACCTAATTACTGAGAGCCTCTTCAGCAATGGATTGCTTCTGCTGGGCATTACATGACATACAAACATTGTCACATTCTGTACCATTCCAGAATTGCCACTGTACATAACCAACCCCCAAACATTTTTCAATTTTCCAATTTTCCATTAAAAATTGTTTTCTTTCCAACTCCCAGACAAACCAAGTAACTTGTTAGTCACTACCTACACTACCAGTGTAGATATGTTCCTCAAGTCATCTCTCCTTCCACTTGCAGTGGATAACTAGACAAATATACTAAGATGTCCTCTCTTCACCTTGAAAAGGACTGTAGTAAAATATCTATCCATTTCCTTTCATTCTTGCTCTGAAAAAGGGTGTCTTTGTGTATCAGAACAGCAGGACTGTCCATCACCCAGCCACCAAAGATTAATATTAAAGTAAAACATTAAAACACTAGAATATTCTAAATTTGTCATGGAATTATGTTTTCCTTGCCAGGATAAGTAATGAAATTTTAATTAATGAGACTTAAAGGAATTATACTTGGGCACTTGTTGGAAATGACTCTGTCTCCTAAGAAGTTGTATGTATTATAAAAAAGAAAAGATCTTTTTTGCCTCTGAATACTGTTGCATGCATGTGACATCTGAATCTAAGGCCAATATCTTCAGAAATAAAAGACACTAGCATAAAACTACAAGCTAATAAACTGAGGACTGAACAATGGAAAGCTAGAAAGAACCTGCTTCTTAGATATTGCTGTTGAAGTACTGAGCTAACCATCCTTGGAATGGCTAAATGTAAGAGTAACTCTAGACTCTTCGATACCACCACAACATTTGTATCATCTAGGATTTTATTAGAATTACAGAATCTCAAGTCCCACCCAGTTCTACTTAGTCAGAATATGCATTTTACCAAGATTCCCAAGTGACTCATAACACATTAAATTTGAGAAATATTTTCCAAGACAAAATTTTTAGATGTAGTTACTAGCAGATGGAATTGACCAGAAGAAAATGGACTGCCTGAAAGGTTATTAAATTCTTAAGGAAAATGTATTCTTATTGAACTTTCTATTACTTACTACTTAATGCAAATTCACTGATAGAGACAGACAGCTTTTGATGGAAGAGGCACTGACTGCTGATTTACTTATTTTTTCTTTTTTGGGATAGTAAATGTATTTTGATTATACAGTATGAAAACTAGAAGTATTAGCATTCAAACTTTGAGCCCTATAACTCTTAACATGAGGAAACACACATAGAAGCTTTGTAACATACAATTTTCAAATAACTACTTAAGAAGACAATAAACTAAATATCACATGAAACGGGGTATGATTAACAAATGAAAGCAATTCAGTGTTGTCATTCAGGTACTACCTATGTATTAGGGATAAAAATATGGATGTCATAATCCTTGTCTTAAGGAAAAACGCAGTCTAAAACAATTATAAGCCAGGCCACGGATCAAAATAAGCGGAAACAAACAAAGGATATGTTTTTGATAGCATCTGGCGTGTACATCCCCAAACAATAAGTGGAAGACTTACAGTGGCCTTTTTTTTGCTGTGTTGTTACTTTCCAGCGTACACTCCCCTGCTGCTAACAGTCCCACAGGTTTCCTCTGAGGTGTCAAGTCTCCCTCATTCTCCATGCATGCGGTTCAAGTTAGAGCTACACCATTGATGCAGGGAAGAGTGAGATACAGGCCTGGCCAATCAGAGCTCCTGTAATAGATTACAGCATTGTTTCCAGCTGTCATCTCCACCTGACTCACAACCCCCACAAGAACAGTACAGTGTATGTATATGCCGTTGCCATAGTAAATAAGGGGCTGCCCTGTAAGTAGGATATACTGGAGTGGAAGAAATAAATATCCAGAGTTGTAAGTCTGGGAAACCAGAAAAATGATTCCATTTGTAGTGATAGAGGGGTCAGTAAGTGAAGACCATTTGGGAAGGAAGATGAAGAATTCAATTTTAGATAATGACTTTTAATTTAAAAGAATACTTTGTTTTGATTATAAAATAATACTTGATTTTGTAGGTAAATTTTGCATATCAGGGAAAACAAAAGGAAGGCATTTAATATAAGCCTGCTAACATTTTGGCACATTTCCTTCCAAACATTCTTTTCCCTTTCATATACAAATATAAAAACCAAAGTGTGATTATAATATATTATATATTATACACATCCCTGCATCCTGCTATTTTTATTTGATATTATGAGTACACAAATGTAAAAAAAAAAAAGAGTGGGTAACTCTTTCCTTAATGATAGATTTTCTATTTTTACAATTATAAATACAATAGGAATATTGAAAAATGGATATAGAACTTATTTAACATACATAGAATAACACCTATTCTCTCACAGTAAGTTTTCTCAACAAGGACATATATAGACTGAGATTATGCATGTATCAAATTATTAAGGAACATGGGGTAACTCCATTAAAGTCGCTCAGTTGTGTCCAGCTCTTTGTGTTCCCATGGACTATAGCCCCCAAGCTTCTCTGTAAAGAATCTGTCTGCAATGCAGGAGACCCAGGTTTGATCCCTAGGTTGGGAAGATCCCCTGGAGAAGGAAAGGGCAACCCAATCCAGGGGTCTTGCCTGGTGAATTCCATGGACAGAGGAGCTTAGCGAGCTACAGTCACAGGGTTGCAAAGAATCAGATACGAATGAGCAACTAACAATAGCAGAAAGCTTTCTGTCAGGAGACACAGGCCAAAAGTGACAAGAGGCATTTTCTTCTGGACCAGGTAGTCATTATAGGCAGAAGCCTAGCACACAGGAGTTCTGAACCACATAAACAGAGAAACATTACTCAACACATGTAAAGGAAATGCAGTCAGAAAAGAGGACATTTCTTTGGAGAGTAACCTTCTCACATGAAATTAATTACTCATAAAACTAGAAGATTAAATATTCTTATGCAGTTCTCAAGAGGATATTGCATATGTAAAACTATAGCACGTGCACACACACACACACACAACTATAGCATGCAGTTACAAAGCACAAAGAACCTGAGTTCTGTGGATGCTACATTGTGAAACACACAACCACCATTTGTTCAAGTAAACAGTATACTGTAAAGATTGAACTTCATGTTGGATAGACCAGAAAATCAAATTAATGACATAAAACAAACTCCAAGATATCAATTTATGACGGATAAAGAAGTTAAAACCAAGAAACTAAGCCTTAAAAGCAACTCACCAAACACTTTTCCTGTGGTGCCAACTCTGTGTTTCCATGGAGGCCACACTTGCCACATGGTTCATGCTGGGCCAGCAATGGACCAGGCGTAGGATCCCACGTTGGCTGCATCTGTAGGCTTTTGGTTTCTGGCTCTGGGCAGTCTACAGGACTGAGTGGGCAAGTCTGGAGACAGCAAGCAGTATGTTAGGAAGTTCAGGTTTGCTGTCTTGACATTTTCCCTGGATCCAAGAAGGTAGCTGTGGCCACAGATAAGAACAAACTTGCAAGATTAAATTCTGAAACGGGAGATAATCTGGAGCCTTTTTGACAAGGGCACTACAGAAAGGCTTGTGGATGCCATGCTGCTCCAAGAACTGGGTGCAATCACTGCATCAGATGGAGGCTGTGCATCTTTGGAAGACTGAAGTTAAACTGGGAGGTTATCTTGGACAAATGGCAGTTTCCAGGCTTTTGGGCTGGTGGTTGCATGAGTCAGTAAGATACCTTGCAGCCCTGAAGACCAGTCTTGCCCTCTATCATCTCTCCAGTGGGCACTTAAAGTAACCAAAAAAGAGAAAAGAGGGAGAAAGGGAAGGAGAGAAACTTTCAGTTCAGTTCAGTCGCTCAGTCGTGTCCGACTCTTTGTGACTCCATGTATCACAGCACGCCAGATACATGTTGTTCATCACCAACTCCCGGAGGTCACTCAGACTCACATCCATCGAGTCAGTGATGCCATCCAGCCATCTCATCCTCTGTCGTCCCCTTCTCCTCCTGCCCACAATCCCTCCCAGCATCAGAGTCCTTTCCAATGAGTCAACTCTTCACATGAGGTGGCCAAAGTACTGGAGTTTCAGCTTTAGCATCATTCCTTCCAAAGAAATCCCAGGGCTGATCTCCTTCAGAATGGACTGGTTGGATCTCCTTGCGGTCCTAGGGATTCTCAAGAGGCTTCTCCAACTCCACAGTTCAAAAGCATCAGTTCTTCGGTGCTCAGCCTTCTTCACAGTCTAACTCTCACATCCATACATGACCACAGGAAAAACCATAGCCTTGACTAGATGGACCTTAGTCGGCAAAGTAATGTCTCTGCTTTTGAATATACTATCTAGGTTGGTCATAACTTTTCTTCCAAGGAGTAAGCGTCTTTTAATTTCATGCCTGCAGTCACCATCTGCAGTGATTCTGGAGCCCAAAAAAATAAAGTCTGACACTGTTTCCACTATTTCCCCATCTATTTCCCATGAAATGATGGGACTGGATGCCATGATCTTCATTTTCTGAATGTTGAGCTTTAGGCCAACTTTTTCACTCTCCTCTTTCACTTTCATCAAGAGGCTTTTTAGTTCCTCTTCACTTTCTGCCGTAAGGATGGTATCATCTGCATATCTGAGGTTATTGATATTTCTCCCAGCAATCTTGATTCCAGCTTGTGCTTCTTCCAGCCCAGCATTTCTCATGATGTTCTCTGCATAGAAGATAACATAAATAAGCAGGGTGATAATATACAGCCTTGACGTACTCCTTTTCCTGGTTGGAACCAGTCTGTTGTTCCATGTCCAGTTCTAACTGTTGCTTCCTGGCCTGCATACAGATTCCTTAGAGTTATGGAAAAGAAATCTAAATGATTCACCATTTATATAACAGGAATCTTAGATATCAGTAAGCCAACAAAACAGGCTCTGAATCAGGATAGTTCACTGGGAACCAGGAAAATCTTTATTAAGTATATCAGTTAAATGAATGGTGTGAACCCAGATTGGATATTGGATTAGAAAAGTTATAAAGGATATTTTTGTAAATTATTACTTGAAATAAATATTAGATGATATTGTATCAATATTAAATTGTCTGCATTTGATAATTATAGGAATGTGATGAACCTTGATCATAGCAGACATGTATTGACATATTTAGGAGTGAAACATCATGATATCTGTAACTTTCAAAAAAATAAACAATTGAAAGAAAGAACGTGTAAAGACAGCAATATGTCAATTGATGAATTTAGGTGAAAAGTATAAGGTTGTTTATTGCAACTTTTCTCTAGGTTAAAACTGTTTAATAAAAAATTTTAAACCAGGATAAAATTTGAAAGATACTGCTGGAATACTAAAGTGAAAAGTTTAAAAGTTTGTTTTTGTTTTTGCTGTTTAAGTTCTATAGACATCTAGTAAGAAAACAAGCAAACAAAAGTAAACTCACAGTGATCAATATCTGCAAAATGCAAGCAGGGGGCAAAAACTGAGCCTCCTATCAAATGAGCATACAGAAGCTTAAACAATATATTTTTTTTTCCCTCAGATCAGGGTGAGAGAATGTTTCCAGCCAATTGAAAAATAAATGATTACAAAATAATTGTTTGAGACTCAAAGAATGGGAAAAAAATACTTTTAAAAGGAAAAATAACATATAAAATGTTGTCTACAAATCTATTGGTCTTGTCTGATTTTCTAATTCAGCTTGGTTCAGTATAATTAACATTTCCTGAAAGCTAGCTTTCTTTCCACATTTTAAATATTTTTGCTTAGAAACCATATTTGTTATATTCCTCAAGGCATTCTCAGTTTTATATTTGGGTTTTGTCTTTATTAGATTTGTAACAGATTCCTTAGTTCTTAACTTTTTCAAATACCCCCTATCTCCTATAAATGTTTTTTAATATTTATTTATTTATCTGGCTGCCCTAGCTCTTGGTGGAGACACTTCCAGATCTTTGATCTTCAATACAACATGCAAATTCTTTTTAGTTATAGCATGGGAACTCTTAGTTGTGACATGTGGGATCTAGTTCCCCAACCAGAGATCAAGCCCTGGCCCCCTAGGTTGAGAGGGTGGAGTCTTAGCCACTGGATAACTGAGCAGGTCCCCTGTATATGTTGAATAAAAGTGCTGATAGTGGACAGTTAACTTTTTCTGAAAATCAAACATCATTCTGCAAGACTGAGGCATTAAATATAGTGTTTAACAAGGTTATTTTCCATGCCAGCTCACTGAAACAGTCAAGACTACTGTTCAAAATATTTCATATCCAGTATCTTAGGTTGTTTTCAGAGGGATAGTTAATTAGATTATACATTTCTTATTTTGTGGGTGTAGATACTTTGAAATTTTTGAATTATTTCCTGAGTAGATATACATGTATGTGATAACATTCTGGCATGGTTTGCTTTGTACTATTGCTATATTTATAATTTTTCATAAAATTAACATATTTAGTTTAAAGAAAATAAACATTTAGAAAATGATCAACTAATTAATGATAGACTTTTTTTATTATGTTTGATTGATGATACCAATGACTTGTTAACTTTAAACAAAACACCAATTATAATAGAAAAAATAAGTGCTGAAAAATATTTCTACCCCAAGATGGAGCTGCTTCCGTCACATCAACAAGCTGAAAGCCAGATAACTTTCATGTCTACTTGATCAGAAATGCAGCATTTTCAGTCATTCAGTCCACAAATCCCAAGCCACCTCTGCTCTGAGTCTTCTCATCCCAAACAAGGTTAACTATGTGAACCCAGAAACAGTGACAGATTTTATTTTCTTGGGCTCCAAAATCACTGCAGACAGTGACTGCAGCCATGCAATTAAAAGACCTTGCTCTTTGGAAGAAAAGCTATGACAAACCTAGACAGCATATTAAAAAGCAGTAGTGTCACTTTGCCACCAAAGGTCCATATAGTCAAAGCTATGGTTTTTCCAGTAGTCACCTATGGATGTGAAAACTGGATTATAATGAAGGCTGAACATGGAAGAACTGATGCTTTCGAACTGTGGTGCTGGAGAAGACTCCTGAGAGTCCCTTGGACAGCAAAGAGATCAAACCAGTCAATCCTAAAGGAAATCAATCTTGAATATTCATTGGAAGGATTGATGTTGAAGCTCCAACTCTTTGGCCACCTATGCGAAGAGCCAACTCATTAGAAAAGACCTTAATTCTGGAAAAGATTGAGGGCAAGAAGAGAAGGGGGTGACAGAGATTGAGATGGTTGGATGGCCTCAGTGACTTAACAGACATGTGTTTGAGCAACCTCTGGGAGATAGTGAAGGACAGGGAAAGCTGACATGCTGCAATCCATGGGGTTGCAAAGAGTCAGACATGCCCTAGAGAGTCAACAACAAGATAAATGAAAATATTTTGGAAATATTGAAATACTCTTTGGAAGAAAAGTTATGACCAACCTAGATAGCATATTAAAAAGCAGAGACATTACTTTGCCAACAAAGGTCCATTTAGTCAAGGCTATGATTTTTCCTGTAGTCATCTATGGATGTGAGTTGGGCTGTGAAGAAAGCTGAGTGCCAAAGAATTGATGCTTTTGAACTGTGGTGTTGGAGTAGACTCTTGAGAATCCCTTGGACTGCAAGGAGATCCAACCAGTCCATCCTAAAGGAGATCAGTCCTGGGTGTTCATTGGAAGGAATGATGCTAAAGCTGAAACTCCAATACTTTGGCCACCTCATGCAAAGAGTTGACTCATTGGAAAAGACCCTGATGCTGGGAGGGATTGTGGGCAGGAGGAGAAGGGGATGACAGAGGATGAGATAGCTGGATGGCATCACCGACTTGATAGACAAGAGTTTGAGTGAACTCTGGGAGTTAGTGATGGACAGGGAGGCCTGGCCTGCTGCGATTCATGGAGTTGCAAAGAGTCATACACGACAGCAACTGAACTGAACTGATTTGCATTATATTTTTGTTGAACAGTACTGGTCAAAAACACGAAATGTTCATTATTCATGGAAACATGGAGGCAGTGGTTCTACAATCCAATATACAGTAAAATGTTGCTGTCTTACTATACAGGGCCTAGAGGAAGAGCAAGGGTAAATGTAAGTAATTCTGCACTTAAAATGCAGAATTCGCAGGTAGGCAACTAATTTTTCAAGGGCAGGAGGTCCAAATGTAAGGAGCCAGTGGTACTCAGAAGACTTGAAAAACTTCTACACTCAGGCTGCTAGTACTTTTGGAGGTTTTAAATAAAAGACCTCAGAATGGATTTGTTAAACACTTGCTATGAGACCAAAACAAGCAACAAAAAAAATTGGTAAGGGCTTTTTTTTAAATTGATGGCATGCTTAATGTTAAAAAAGAAAATTTTTCACTTAAAAAATACAAGAAAGCAGACAGCTAAATAGAAAATATTGAAATATTCAATTTTATTTAGTTTAAAATTAACATTCAGAAAAGTGAGAAAATATATTAGTTACACTTATGTTTGAGTTCTAATATTATGCAAACCTATTTTATAATTGAATAAATTCCAACCTTACCAGATAGAACATATCAGATGAAACAGAATTGAACAGTGTTTAATCTACAAATGTCATGAGTAATACTTCACACTTCCAAGTTGGAAGTATCAGGATCTTTAAGATCATAAGAACTTTCTATAGCATAAAATAAAATATTAAAATAAGATAAAAATAGTGGGAAACAAACTGACCAGTGGTAACTGTAAAGTTTTATTGGAATCAAGTTTGTATATTTCATAAATATTCCTGTGGTTGGTAGAATAATTGTCCCTCAAAGATGCTTACCTCCTAATCTATGGAACCTATGATTGTATTAGGTTACAAAGCAGAAATGAATTAAGACTACAGAGGGAATTAAGGTTGTTAATCAACTGACCTCTAAAAAGGGAGATCATGCTGGATTATCTGAGGGGAGCCATTGCAAAAACTGAGGTTCTGAAAACATGGAAGAAGTCAGAAAAGGGACCAAAATCAGAGAAAGATTTGATGATATTATGTTGCTGGTTTTGAAGGTGGAGAAAGGAGTCAGAAGCCAAGGAATGTGGTAGCCTCTGGACTCTGGAAAAAGGAAGATAATGGATCATCTTTATAGCGTCCAGAAGGAATGTACCCTGCTGATATATTAATTTTAACTCAGTGATATCCATCTCAGAATTCTTACTTCTCTACCTACAAAATAAATTTCTATTGTTTAAGTCACTAAATTTATGATAAATTGTTACAACAGCAACAGAAAACTGATAAATTCAACTTCTTTAAATGCATCAAGAAATCTTTCAAAGACTAACTGGTATATTCTATTCCAAAAATTTATAACAAAAGACATTTCAAATTGACAAATTTGTGTACAATGGAGGCAATAACTTTCTGTATTTGAACCAATTTACTTGAGGTAAGATGTTGTTCTTATGCTTAATTCATAAGTTACTACTTGTGCTCTCTTTCTATATGAAAATCTAGTGAAGAAGATATATTTTTTCAGGTTACTTCTCTTGGGAATATCTTAAATGGGTTACTGCTGTTTGAATTGGACATGAGCCCTTTAAAACAAGGTAAGAAGAGTGCATGAAAGGAGCCCTGACTCTGAGTTTTCACTATGAAATTTTATCATTACCAAAGATTCAAATAATATTTTTTTAAATAATAAAAAACTTCACTTAGTTTAAAATTTCTAAACCAGAGAATTTACTATTCACCTAGGTTAATACTTTGGAGAGTTCAATAAATTACTTTAGGAAAGAATAAAATGGTCAAAATTATGTTTAAGAAAAATAAGAAATAGCAATATAGGAAACAGTTTGCACTTCCAGCCAAGATTACTCCGTAAGTTCATGCTTTTGGATACCCCCATGGTTCCAACCATATATAGATGATATATGAAGTTAAACAAAAAAAGACTCAATCTGGCTCAAAAATAAGATACTATTCCCAACTGACCACACCAACAAAGGTGAGTAGGCAGAAACAGCCTGCTGAAGTCAAATTCCAAAAATGAAAAGGTAGCTAGGATTCAGCTTTTGTAGAAAACTGGGATTAAAATGCTGATACAGTGTGGCCCACTGGAGAAGGGAATGGCAAATCACTTCAGTATCCTTGACTTGAGAACCCCATGAACAGTATGAAAAGACAAAAAGACATAACACTGAAAGAGGAACTCCCCATGTTTGTAGGGGCCTAATATGCCCAATATTGCAGAATATGCCTAATATTGGAGAAGGAAATGACAACCCACTCCAGTGTTCTTAACTGGAGAATCCCAGGGACAGGGGAGCCTGGTGGGCTGCCGTCTCTGGGGTCGCACAGAGTCAGACATGACTGAAGTGACTTAAAAATATATATATATGCTACTGGAGAGGAGAAGAGAAATAGTTCCAGAAGGAATTAAAAGGCTGAGCCAAAGTGGAAGCAATATCCATTTGTTGTGGATGTGTCTGGTGGTAAAAGTAAAGTCTGATGCTAAAAAAAAAAAAAGCAGTATTTCATAGGAACCTGGAATGTTAGGTCCATGAATCAAGGTAAATTGGAACTGGTCAAACAAGAGATGGCAAGGGTGAACATCAACATCTTGGGAATCAGTGAGCTAAAATGGATGAGAATGGGCAAATTTAATTTAGATGAATATTATATCTACTACTGTGGGTGAGAATTCCTTAGAAGAAATGGAGTTGCCCTCATAGTCAACAAAAGAATCTGAAATGCAGTACTTGGGTGCAGTCTCAAAAAAGTCAGAATGATCTTGGTTTATTTCCAAGGCAAACCACTCAATATGACAGTAATCCAAGTCTATGCCCCAACCATTAATGCCAAAGAAGCTCAACAGTTCTATGACGACCAACAGGACCTTATAGAACTAACACCAAAAAAAGATGTCCTTTTTATTATAGGGGACTGGAATGCAAAAGTAGGAAGTCAAGAGATACCTGGAGTAATAGGTAAGCTTGGCCTTGGAATACAAAATGAAGCAGACAAAAGCTAACAGTTTTGCCAAGAGAATGTACTGGTCTTAGCAAACACCTTCTTCCAACAACACAAGAAATGACTCTGCACATTGACATCACCAGATGGTCAATACCATAATCAGAATGATTATATTCTTTGCAGCAAAAGATGGAGAATCTCTATACAGTCAGCAAAAATAAGACTGGGAGCTGACTGTGCTCAGATCATGAACACTTTATTGCTAAATTCAGACTTAAATTGATGAATTAAATTGATGAAAGTAGGGAAAATCACTAGGCCATTCAAACAGGAACTAAAAAAAAAAACTACCTTATGATTATACAGTGAAAGTAACAAATAGATGGAAGGGATTCGATCTGCTGGACTGAGCACCTGAAGAACTATGGACAAAGGTTTGTAACATTGTATGGGAGGCAGTAATCAAGACCATCCACAAGAAATGCAAAAAGGTAAAATGGTTGTCTGAGGAGGCCTTACAAATAGCAGAGAAAAGAAGAGAAGCTAAAGGGAAAGATATATCCATCTGAATGCAGATTTCCAAAGAATGGGAAGGAGAGATAAGAAAGCCTTCCTCAGTGATCAGTGCAAAGAAATAGAGGAAAACAATAGAATGGAAAAGACTAGAGATCTCTTCAAGAAAATTAGAGAACATTTCATGCATAGACGGGCTCAATAAAGGACAGAAATGGTATGGACCTAACAGAAGCAGAAGATATTAAGAGGAGGTGGCAAGAATACACAGAAGAACTGTACAAAAAAGATCTTCATGATCCACATAATCATGATGGTGTGATCACTTACCTAGAGCCAGACATCCTGGAGACCAAAGTCAAGTGGGCCCTAGGAAGCATCACTACAAACAAAGCTAGTGGGGGTGATGGAATTTGAGCTGAGCTATTTCAAATCCTAAAAGATGATGCTGTTATAGTGCTGCACTCAATATCCCAGCAAATTTGGAAAATTCAGCATTTGTCACAGGACTGGAAAAGGTCAGTTTTCATTCCAATGCCAAAGAAGGGCAATGCCAAAGAATGTTCAAACTACTGCACAACTGCACTCACATCACATGCTAGCAAAGTCATGCTCACTATTCTCCAAGCCAGGCTTCAATAGTAGTGAACCGAGAACTTCCAGAAATACAAGCTGGATTTAGAAAAGGCAGAGGAACAAGAGATCAAATTGCCAACAAACATTGGATCATAGAAAAAAGCAAAAGAATTCCAGAAAAACATTACTTTCTGTTTCACTGACTGTGCTAAAGCTTTGACTATGTGGATCACAACAAACTGTGGAAAATTCTTAAAGAGATGGGAGTACCAGACCACCTTACCTGTGTCCTGAGAAACCTGATGCAGGTCATGAAGCAACAATTAGAACCAGACCTGATACAACGTACTGGTTCAAAGTTGGGAAAGGAGTATGTCAAGGCCATATATTGTTACCCTGCTTATATAACTTACATGCAGAGTACATCATCTGAAATTGCCAGGCTGGATGAAGCACAAGCTGGGCCAAGATTGCTGGGAGAAATATCAATAACCTCAGATATGCTGATGACAGCACCTTATGGAAGAAAGCAAAGAAGAACTAAAGAGCCTCTTGATGAGGATGAACGAAGAGAAGGAAAAGCTGGCTTAAAACTCAACATTCAGAAAATGAAGATCATGGTATCTGATCCCATCACTTCATGGCAAACAGATGGGGAAACAATGGAAATGGTGAAATGCTTTATTATCTTGGGTTCCAAAATCACTGCAGATGGTGACTGCAGCCAAGAAATTAAAAGATGCTTGCTCCTTGGAAGAAAATCTATGACAAATCTAGACAGAATATTAAAAAGCAGAGACATCATTCTGCCCACAAAAGCCCATACAGTGAAAGCTATAGTCATGTATGCATGTGAGAGTTGGACCATAAAGAAGGCTAAGCACTGAAGAATTGATGCTTTTGAACTGTTGTGTTGGAGAAGACTCTTGAGAGTCCCTTGGACTGCGAGGAGATCAAACCAGTCAATCCTAAAGGAAATCAACACTGAATATTCATTGGAAGGACTGAAGACGATGCTGAAGACGAAGCTCCAATACTTTGGCCAGCTGATATGAAGAGCTGACTCATTGGAAAAGACCCCTGTTGCTGGGAAAGACTGAACACAAAAAGAGAAGGGGATGACAGAGGATAAGATGGTTGGATGATATCACTGACTCAATGGACGTGAGTTTGAGCAAGCTCTGGAAAATGGTGAAGGATAGGGAAGCCTGGCATGTGGCAGTCGATGGGGTCCCAAGGAGCTGGACACAACTGAACGAATGAACAAAAACAACAATTAACATGAGAATTTCTCGAAACCAGAGGATATTGTGATTCTACAGTGCTGATACAGAGGCTGGAACTGTGTCTTATATAAAAATGTAAGACTAGGGAGGCAACTGAACACCACATAGTATCACAAGAAAACTGGAAAAAATTGATTTGGGATTGGTATGCAAGAGCCCCAGAAGTACCTTGGTGCAGAAGGTGTTTCATGATTTTTCCCTCTGAGTTCAGTCTGGAATTTATTCTAGATATAGACATTTGTATTTTAACAATTCTTTTTCTTGTAAAATTTAAGAGTTTATTATTTTCATATTCTCAAGCTAATTTTTTTGTATGGATGTTATGAGATCTTTCACATCCTAAACTTATCTTTTTAAAGTATGCTACAAAATGGGATAAAATATTTGCAAATAATGAGACCTTTTTCCTGTTTTAAATACCTAACAACTCTGTGGAGCTACAAATTGGATTTGAAAATGGAGAATAGCAACCCACTCCAGTGTTCTTACCTGGAAAAAGGAGTCTGGAGGGCTACAGTCCGTGGGGTTGCAAATAGTTGAACACAACTTAATGACTGAACATGAGCAGAAGCACGAATTTATCAACAGTATAATATTTTGTGAAATAATTTAGTCCTTTGGCTTCTATTATTCTCAGTGTGCAGATAAGAATAACAAAGCAAATGACCCATTTTGTTATAAAGATCAAATCAGATAGTTTGTGGGACTCCCTAGTGGTTCAGTGGTTAAGCCTTCACCTTCCAGTGCAGGGGTCGTGGCTCATTTCCTAGTCAAAGAGTTAAGATCCCACATGCCTTGTGGCCAGAAAACCAATACAGAAAAACAGAAGCAATGTTATAATAAATTCAATAAAATGGTCCACACCA
Organism: Capricornis sumatraensis; assembly: GCF_032405125.1. Lineage (NCBI taxonomy): Eukaryota > Metazoa > Chordata > Mammalia > Artiodactyla > Bovidae > Capricornis > Capricornis sumatraensis. The sequence continues at coordinate 57,535,236 of NC_091073.1, read as the reverse complement.
AAAAAATCTTAAAAAAAAAAGACTGTGGGAAATTATTGTTTTTAACTACAAGGCATGCTACTAGGAATATTATCTCATTACATTTTTAAATTACCCTTAAGTAAAAGAAGTGGCTTTAAGGAATTTTTCTTTATGAAATTGTTCAACAAAACTGCTCATTCTCATACTGAATCTAGAATTATATTCTCTTCTAGAATCTTAAAGGTTGATCACTGTTAACCATTATGTTCTGAATACCATTTGTTGCAAAAATGTCATGAAACCCTATTTTCTCCTTTTCTAGCACCTCAGATTGTCCATGTTTTATCTCTCAACCGTGTGTTTTAAATAGATAGTAGGAAGAATTGGCCATTTGGACTTGATACAGCAGAACTGTACTGTAGAGTAAAGGCCTACCACACTCATTGCTCATTGCTCACAGACCAAAACAAAGGACTCCTGGAGATCAGCCTCCCTTTCAGGGTATGTCCACTTAAATCTGGCAAAAGGCCAATGGAAAACAAAATATCCATTTTAAAAAAGAAAAGTTGCACTTGATCTATCTTTGAACCCAAGAATGTGTGGCAGTATGCACAAACTTTGCACTTTCCTGTTCTTTTGAGAGTCAACTGGGTAGATATGGTGCATTACTTCTCTGGAACTTAATGATCTAGGTTTTCTACCTTTTAATATTTATGATGCTATATAAAGGCTCTGTGTACTTGACATTTCCAGGGCCAATTTTTGCAAATGGTCTTAACCCAGCCTCTAAATTTGCAAACACAAATTATTTGGGCAAATATTTCTGGTAGTTAGATAAAAATGCATTGTTTGAAGATATTATCTGATGCACACAATTTTAGAGACCAAGCTGGAAGTAGTAGTGTAACCCCCCCAAAAAATTCTTGAAAACCTGGAAGCTTACTTATATCCACAAACTTTTTATCTAAGAAAGATAAAAGCAGAATAGAATTTTGGAAGATTTTATATTTCATATCAGATGATCTAAAATTTTCACCCATCATTATTATTTTCAATTAACTTCATAAAAGGAGACTGATAGCATAGCACCTTCTATTTTATTCCTGGGGATTTCACTCCTTCATCTCATCTTCCTCATTATAGACAGTACAGTAAAATGCCAAAAACTAGCCAAGAGATTTACAGGGATCAATTAAATAGAAGGGGATGCGCTCCTCCTCCCAGGCACTTGAATGAAGGGCTCAGGGGAACACTTTTTCTGTGATCAACTAGCCAAGGGTCTAATTGTCTCTTTCATTTCACCCATTACAACATTAGCTTAATACAATCAGAACCCTTCTTTCCAAATTCTGGTAATAAAATCAATATAAAATGGACTTTTCCAACCCACATTTAATTTAATTGTGATTTTCCTCTACTTGTGTTTTTAAAAATCTTTCCTAAAGTTCCATGAGTGGGCTGCCCAAAGTGTAAGTGCTTGATTGATTGACAGACTATTGTACAACTAGTACTTACTATTTCTTCTTCTCAAGACCTGAGTGGCTTTTAGAGTAAAAACAATAGGGTGAAAGAAAAAAAGTCTTTGATTCACTTATTTCATATAGAAAATTGGAGAGAAAAGATGTCATAAAGTCAGTGATTTTAACAGTATATGCACTTTTTGCATCATGTGCTACTAATCATAAATTGAAACAAGTGTACATACAAAGCAAAAGGGAAAATATAAAGATACATTGAAGAATTTTAAGCCATTGGCTTATAAAGCTTCATGTATTTGATACATCCACCTGAAGTTTGCTATTCAACAAAGTATAAAACATAAGAGAGATGAACAGATTAAATAAATTACCCTTCTAGTGGTTGATCATTTCTATTTCTTGGTCAAACTGTAAGTTCTCTAAGAAGGGCATTCAAATGACAAGACTTGTCTTCTTTCTACATAGCCTTACATGAACGATAACTTCTAATGTGATGGTGGCTAAAGAAAACTTTGGTACAACTGTTGCCTATTAAGTTCTAGTCTCATAAATGGGTCTTAAAAATTCCTTGGGCAAGTTGGAGAGCTGACTGTAACAAGCTAGGTCTAAATTCCATATCATTTTATACAGCAAACTTTCCACATATGTAAAATAACATTATTGAGCTGCACCCCTCAGTTTTGCAGGCTTGTAATGGCCCAGCAGCAAAACCAAAGAAAGAACCCAGAAGCAGTGACAGAGACATCAAAGACTTTTTGGATAGGATTCTTACGAGTTAGAAGCAAAAATCCTGGAGTGATGATGTTTGGCAAAGAGCAGGCAGGATGCAGGAACAATCCTGTTACTTGGAAGAAAAAGGAGGCCATGGTTTACAGGGAGAATTGATATTAGGTTGGCTCATCAGTTACCAGGGAAACCAGAAGTTGGGGTGGGGAAAGCAGCATAGGCAGTTCTGATTAAGCCCTGTAATTACGAGAATTGGATATTCATGTAAGAGTGAAGCAGGTCCTGGTTGAGCAGAGGGTGGATGGACAGAAAACAAGAGAATAGACATCTTGAGTGGGTTGACCATACACACATCCATGAAGAAACTGAGCCTTTAGGCAAGAATAGGAATCAATACATATAGCTGAGTATTATGTATTTTTAGAGTCATCCAAAGAGCTACTTTTAGACTCATGCTGCGAGTGTCTTTAAAATGCTTTTTTGGGGATTTGTGATTAATTTTAGCCTGGGGAGACTGGTTTAGAGCTCCATATTTAGGTGATACCGCTGAGCTCTTGAAATTGACTAAGGGAAATTGTTGAATGTTTGTCCTAGAAACAGAAGCCTGTTACATAAAGAGAGGCCACAGCACTGAGACAACACTGCAGAAAGAAAAGTGAAAGTGTCTCAGTTCAGTTCAGTTCATTTCAGTCGTTCAGTCATGTACGACTCTGCGACCCCATGAATTGCAGCATACCAGGCCTCCCTGTCCATCACCAACTCCCAGAGTTCACTCAGACTCACGTCCATCAAGTCAGTGATGCCATCCAGCCATCTTATCCTCTGTCGTCCCCTTCTCCTCCTGCCCCCAAACCCTCCCAGCATCAGAGTCTTTTCCAATGAGTCATCTCTTCACATGAGGTGGCCAGAGTATTGGAGTTTCAGCTTTAGCATCAGTCCTTCCAGTGAACACCCAGGACTGATCTCCTTTAGGATGGACTGATTGGATCTCCTTGCAGTCCAAGGGACTCCCAAGAGTCTTCTCCAACACCACAGTTCAAAAGCATCAGTTCTTCGGTACTCAGCTTTCTTCACAGTCCAACTCTCACATCCATACACAACCACTGGAAAAACCATAGCCTTGACTAGACGGACCTTTGTTGGCAAAGTAATGTCTCTGCTTTTGAATATACTATCTAGCTTGGTCATAACTTTCCTTCCAAGGAGTAAGCGTCTTTTAATTTCATGCCTGCAATTACCATCTGCAGTGATTTTGGAGCCCAAAAAAATAAAGTCTGACACTGTTTCCACTGTTTCCCCATCTATTCCCCATGCAGTGATGGGACCAGATGCCATGATCTTCGTTTTCTGAATGTTGAGCTTTAAGCCAACTTTTTCACTCTCCTCTTTCACTTTCTTTAAGAGGCTCTTTAATTCCTCTTCACTTTCTGCCATAAGGGTGGTGCCATCTGCATATCTGAGGTTATTGATATTTCTCCCGGCAATCTTGATTCCAGCTTGTGCTTCTTCCAGTCCAGCGTTTCTCATGATGTACTCTGCATATAAGTTAAATAAGCAGGGTAACAATATACACCCTTGATGTACTCCTTTTCCTATTTGGAACCAGCCTGTTGTTCCATGTCCTGTTCTAACTGTTGTTTCCTGACCTGCATATAGGTTTCTCAAGAGGCAGGTCAGGTGGTCTGGTATTCCAGTCTCTCTCAGAATTTTCCACAGTTTATTGTGATCCACACAGTCAAAGTCTTTGGCATAGTCAATTTAGCAGAAATAGATGTTTTTCTGGAACTCTCTTGCTTTTTCCATGATCCAGCGGATGTTGGCAATTTGCTCTCTGGTTGTTTGGCCTTTTCTAAAACCAGCTTGAACATCTGGAAGTTCACGCTTCACGTATTGGTGAAGCCTGGCTTGGAGAATCTTGAGCATTACTCATGTCCAACTCTTTGCGACCCCATGGACTATACAGTCCATGGAATTCTCCAGACCAGAATACTACAGTGGGTAGCCTTTCCCTTCTCCAGGGGATCTTCCCAACTCAGGAATCAAACCCAGGTCAATTTGCAAGCAGATTCTTTACCAGCTGAGCCACAAGGGAAGCCCAACATTGCAGGGGGCAAAACCAAAGAAATGAGTCTGCACCTGAGTTTGGCACACATAGTGGAAAAGAACTGGGTAAATTACCAACTTGCACCAAAATCAGGTTGATGAATGAAAGAGTGATTGATAAGCACAAGTGGGGGCTAAAATCACAGTAGTCTCTTAGTAAGTGAGGGAGGGAAATGTGATTCTTCTTAGGAAAAACTTATGTAAAAGTATAACTCCATGCTGATTTTTAAACAGAACCCATTCAGAGTAGGCAGTTTCTGATTGGTCCCTGCTGCCGAGCTTTCTTTGATGTTTGCCCTGCCAGTGAAGGCTTCCAGGCTTTCACCTATCCTGGATCCATGTCACCTTGCCACCTGCCTTTATTGTTCTATCCACATTTGCATTTGTCTTTGAGGCCTCCTGCTTTCCCCTGCTTATTCTTCCTCTTCCTGCTAAAACATCTTGTCTGTTCATATTTCCTTTTATCTTTGCCTTATCAATAACTGTATTTGGCCCCTATCCTCGGTTCTATAATGGTCATTTCACTGTGTCTTTATTTCTCTGATTTGAAAAATCACCCTATTAAAGTTGGGTAGGGTAGGCACACATACAGTTGTCAAGGGAATTATTTTTCTATTAATTTTGGACACTATTCCAAGGTAGTCTTTTAGAAGAACACTTTGCTTTTTTATTAATTTTGTACATCTAGGAAGAAATGGATAAAAGTTAAGAAATTAAAGGAGGTAAAAATTAGAATAACTGGAACTGCCATTCATCGCTGATGGCACAAAGTCTTTGTAAACTGGCACCACTACTTTTGGTGTGTGAGAGGTTTTAATAAAGTTTACTCTATGCTTACTCTATGATATAGCAACTCCATTGCTATGTCGACCTCCCTGAGGAATGACTGCTTACATCTACAAATTTATTTTACAAGAATATTCATAGAGACTCTATTCATCATATCAAAAACCTGGCCACGGTGTAAACATCTACCAATCGGAGAATGAATTAACCACATATGCACACAAGGAAATGGATGGATCTCAACACAAATGTATTCAGTGAAAAAAGACAGGCATAAATGAGTACATATGGTATATTTCCATTTGTATGAAATCCAAAAATAGGCAAAAACTAACCAACAGTGATAGAAATTCAAATAGAGCCTCCTCTGAGAGGGAGGATCATTATCTGGGAAGGAGTATGAAGTAATTAACTGGGGGAAAGAAATATACTAGTTTTGCTCTGAATGATGGTTACTTGAGTATAAACCCAATGCAAATTTTCAAGCTATACACTTAGGACTTACTCATTTTACTATTAAACCTTATGTTATAAGAAAAGGGAAGGGATAGAAGATTTGATGAGAAGAGCGCAGGCTTGGAAATAAGACAAACCTGGATTCAGAATCACACCTTGAGTTTGGTAATTTTATGATTTGGGGCAACTTATTTCATCTCCTTCAACCTCAGTTTCCTTATCCTTAAAATAGGAAAACATCACCTATCTCATAGATGTGTTTAACCACATATAATTATTTAATGGTAGTCAATCAATAAATATTAGTTCCTTTTATGACCCCTTCATTCCTGTTTTGACTTATTAGCAGTGACAAGATCCCTAACAAGTATTCTTTCTACTATGCCTCCGGATAAATTTGTATGTACATTAAATCTGAGGAACACTGCTCTAGAAAATTCCCAGGGTATATCAGCACATTTCAGGTGCTCATAAATTATGCTTTAAAGAAGTCTATTTTAGTACTGCTTGAAACTACATCTCCCATCTTATTAGATCAAAGAACTGCCCACCCCCAACATGTTTTTGGTATGGAAAGACATAACCATTATCTCACCACAGGATTTTGTTCTAAAGAAAACACTTTGAGAAACATATACATGCACACACCTCCCAGTTATGAATAAAAATTTTAGGGTATCCTCTGGCACATTCTAGAAATGCTGTATTCAAGATTAGTTTTAGGATAAATCTGCAACTCTTAGAACCAATTAATTTGTTGCTTCAACCCTATTAATACATATGTGCATGGACAAGTAACCTAAGTCTATGATTCTCAAATGTGAGTGAAGGGCACATCAGCAACATGGAGCAAGCTCTATAATAATACACATTGATAGGTCATTCAGATGCTGCTTTGAGTAAACAAGAATGGACATGCAATCTGTGGGAACTGTTTAAAATATTGTCTGTGCCCCCACCCCACATTCTGTGTGTTCCAGAAGATATTGTCTAGTTAATATGCATCCTGATCTAGGTGAGAACTATTAGTTTAAATAAATGCATCTCAACTGTGAATGTCTGTTAGTAACACTCAGGCTTGCAAACAATCAATTCCAAATCCCTCCCCTAAAGACTGACTTAACTGGCCTGGGTTTAGACTTGGAGACTGACATGTTTTAAAGCTTTCCAGGTGATATTAATGTGCAGAAAGAGTTGAGAACCACTGGTCTAAGAAAAATAACTGTGTTTTTTGACCCCATCACCAAAACTACCCATCATTTTGTTCTTAAGGAAAAAATACAGTCATTTTAGTGGTAGGTATTAGTCAAAAGAATGTCTATGCTGAAATCTCTTATGTAGGGGCCCTTGTCCCTATACGGAAAACAGTGACCATTGAAGAGGTATTTCAGAAAGTACAGGACAGTGAGGTGACTGAGAATTGCTGCTCCAAGTCATTAAGATAATGTGAGGGTCTGGGCAACTGCCCTGCATCCATATTCATTCAGAGCTTTAACACTGGATATTACACACAAGCAATTGTAGACATCTGAGTGTAGGAAAAGCTCTAAAAGGCTTTTTTCATTGTCTTTAAAAATAATCATTTTATAATTTAACTTCATTTGAACAATTTTTAAGTAAGTGCAGTTATCAGAGAACTAGTTTTTCCCAAGTCACCTAATTGATACTAAGTAAAGGTCGTAGCACGGCTTTTAAAAATAAGCACTATTATTCTTTCTGAGAAAGAATCCACCATTAACAAATGTTTTTAAAGATTCCATCCTCTAATACCTCTAAGACTTCATATCAATATTTATTATGAGTCAAAACTGATATTCAATTAAATGTGTGAGTAGCAAATGAATTTAAAAAAAAAACACATAGATGTGCCTTATCTAAATCATATCTTTGAGGGCATGTTTCTTGTTTATTTGTCTGCTTTGTGTGTTAATATCCCACTTTTTTACCAGTGGAAATAAAAAGACTCATAAGTATAAGTGGAAGGTTTTCTGGAAAAGAAATATCTATTTACTTACAATGTACTAATACTATCTAATGGGTCAGAAGAAGCTTGAATAAGCCTTCTGGGAGATACCTAATGTAATTTTATTAAACCAGCCCTTCAAATTGTACAGGTATAAACCTAATGGAAATCTGAGCATTGATGTGTTTTAAAAAAAAAAGTTTGTCTTTACTTGGGTTAATGGATTATTAAAACAAACACACAATTCCTCTGTCAAATGATAGATAATAAACTATTTTTTGTTTCCTGAAGCTTACTGAAGTATGTAATATAATATGTTAGTAATAATAAACATAAATTGAGGCACTCAGGTCATTTTTCATTTGAAAACATTATAGTATTGCTATTGATACAACTTTTCTAGTCCTTGCCTTATATAATTTAAACAGTGCTGGTCACCAAATCTTTGCAAGGCTTAATTGCTCTTCAGGTGAAAGATATGGAGCAATTATATGAATGACACCAGATCTCAGCGATTAAGTTATGTGAAAAGATGGGGAAAGTTGAACAAATTCTCAGTGGAAAAAAAATGACTTCATGTAACACAACTGAAGTGTTAAAAATTATAAGGTGGATTGATAAAATTGATCCAAGCAAACTCTTTATGCTTCAAGACCAGAGAAGTGAGTAGATATGATCTGAAAATTAGAAAGTTGGGAACAAGGGGAAAAAAAGAAGGCAAAAGTCTTTTACACAAAGGGTAATAAGCATATGGAATAAATTACTATAAAGGGCCCCTGAAGCAAGGAGCATCATTGAATACAGGAGGGAATGAAATGAATTTCTAAATGAAAAGGGAATATAGAGAAGAACAGGAAAAAAAAAAATAGGCTAATGGAAATACAGGAAACTTTAAAAGGCAGGTATGATGAGCATAGAAACCTTTCACTGGGGTCCTCTTCACTTCTTCCTGATCGTGCTATTAAATGACTTTTGGCATAGCCTGTAATCTAAAACAATGTCATAGCATGGTGCTCCATGCTGTCACATTTAACCAACTGCTGCATGGCATTTAACATTTGTCTATCTTCAGGGATGCCTAAATACAAGTCTATGTAATGTAATCCTACTCTGCAAATAGGTGATTTGAAAATACTACTCACCTTTTTGACCAATGAAGTTCAACTTTTCTATGGATGTTGCATATTCAAGGAATTTCTCCTTAGTCAGTTGCTTTAAAAAACAAAGGGGTGCCCATAAACACCTATAATCTAGTGCATGCCTTAATAATAGATGAGATGATTTTCATAAGACATATAGAAAACATGAAGGTGTATGTATGAACTATTCATAATGAGACTGATTATCTCTCCTTGAGCACAGTGTCTGCTGTTATATCTGAAGAGAATCTCCTACTTTTTTAGCTAGAAGCATGAATCTTTTTTTAGGAATGTGTGCTGAGGCTGAATATAGGACTTCAAGTGATGAATGATTTGAAACATTAATATGTAAGGTATTGCTAGCTAATTATTCAGCGGTTCCACCAGCGACTTAGATGGTTACCTTTGGGAGGCAGGATTCTGCTTTCAAGTGGCACTAACAAAAGCATTAGTACTAACAGTTATATAGTACATGTTACTGCTAATTCTCTCCCAAAAGGTACAGGTACATCACTTTCTGAAATATAAAATGCTTAATATAAGCATAGTTATCAAGTGCTTAAAAAATATCTACTCGGTTAAAACAAATTAGAAAGTTTTCTTCAGTTTAGGTTTAACTGTGAATTTTTAATATTCCTTTCATAGGTATAGTCTTTTCCCCACACTTGGACAGTATACTGTTTTGCCATTTTCCGAATACCATCAAAAAACACCAGAGGACATAGAGCAGGACAGTGGCTTCTTAATGACTAACTCAAAACTTTTTTAACTTCTCAAACATAAAGGGACATTTTCAGTTGGAAACGTTTATTAAGAATGTATACCATTATCAAAGCTTTTTGGCCTACATGTCTGACTTTGAGATTCAGCTTAGACATGGGACACATCCTCTATTCACAGGCAAGTTTACTGCAAATTAATGATATATCATAATCTGCCAGAATGCCTAAAGGAGATTATAGTTCTAAGAAATGGAATCTAAAATGCCATGAGGTCATCCAGAGAGACAAATAGGGAAGACAGACTCTACTAGATTCCTAGATTTGGGTACAAATCCTATACACTGTGAAAGAGCTCCAGGTAACTGGTACAGCAGGTCAATTAGATCTACACCTCTGACTTTTCAGGGAAGAGCAGACAAAATCATGGAGTTGAACTCACCACTCCTATGTTCTCTGACTCTCACTTCATCCAAAGCAAAACCAATGCAAGGCATTGCTAAACAACCATGGCATTCCTCCCCACTAATACACAGTCTTAAAACTGTCCTCCCAGGAGATCCTCACAGCCATCTTTGCACAGATCCTTAAGTGCATGCAAACTCAGAATAAGGCTCAGAAAAATGTCTATGGAAAGTACCAGGGCAACTTGAGAAACAAAACAAACCACTTTCCTACAAAAACAATGTCTTTCCTCACGTATCTATTTCATAACGCATAATACAGGACATGGGGAGGTGGAGATTTTTGGGGTCAAAGCGTATCACAAGTTAGTGACAATCTCAAAATGGATTTTTTTTTTAATTTGAAGCTTTTTGGTTTCATTTTCTCAAAAGTTAGATACTGGTTAATAGGCAGGTAAGTAGCTAGGTGGGCATATAGGTGCATAAGGAGGTAATAGCACTGATTCATTTCTGTTGACGATGCTCTGCAACATTTTGTTTTACAAGCTGCTTTTGTATTATAGATATGTAGAGACAACAATATGATAGAGAAACTATTGCCCTGGGTTTAAATTTTAGGGGCACTGAATTTACTGTATGTAGTTAAAGCAACACATACTAGTATTTTGTGGATGCTGAGATTAATTTTCAATATGCAGACTCCCTTGGGATATTTATATTCTTCCAATCAGCATGGAACTGTCCATCAAAACTAACATTATAAATTTTTTTTAACTTGGCACTGTGAAATGTTTCAGGGCTTTCTTTAAAGAGCTCTAGACAGATTAGCAATCTTCCTATAAAAATGACCTCTGTCATTTTCCCCAGTGTTGGCTACTTATTTCAATGCAGTTGAATTCAGAGGAGGAGAGGGGTTTCGCCTCTTTTTCTCCCTCTCCCTTTTAGATCATTTTAGAAGCATTTGTTTAAGGAATAGAACTTATGGCTATTTTAAGAAAGTACTGATATTTACTTTAGAATGCGACCTGCATTTTTGTTTAGAGTTTATTTCTAAATAGACCAGCAGAAAATAGTTTCCAAAAGGGAAAATATATTTTTCACACAAATTGCTTCCATAATTTTTGAATGCAGCTAAGCATTTTTAATAGATATGTGCCCTTAGCTCATCTTTCGCATGCTAACAATTTAATCTGAATACCAATATAGACACAAAATAAACGATTGTTTCCTGCCAGAGGTATCTGCAGAAGAAATCTTAGAGTAAAACATTGTCTTTGCAGCTCATTGTGTCTCTAATTAGAGTGGAAGGAGGCAGAAGCTTGCTGGTGTCAGTCTGTGTTTAGCATGCCCTGGAGCCTCAAACTCCTGTGGGTATCAAAGTGCACTAATTAAATGAGGGGTCCACAATACGGCACTAAACATCAGAGTGCGAGAGAGTCCAGTGTCCTCAGTGCCTTTGAGAATCTGTGGCCCACGCTAATTACCCATTGTTGAATTGACTTTCCATTCTGTGAGGAATGAATGGTTCCACTCTCCCTCCTCCCTCTCCCCTCCCCCTTTCTATTTTACCATCTTTGCTTTGGCCGCCTAATTAATCTTATGGAAATCTCCCGAAGCCAGATTCCAGCAAGGTTGCCCCGATGTTTATAATTTGATTTGTGATGATAAAAGTGAAGGCACCCGGTGATGGAACAGTGTCATTTTCAACACTCTTGAGAATCGAAGAGGCTATCAATCTTTCCCACGTGCATGGCAAACTGATATCCTAGAAAATTAACTTCAATTAATAACAGAAATCCCCAGACACATAAGAAACGAAGCTGCTTTGAAAGAAAACCTTCAAAGATGTCTCTGGACTGTCTTTTATATGCAGACCTTTTTTATATAAGAGATCCTCAATGAGGAAATATATATATGCGTGCTTGCCTCTGTGTGTGTGTATGTGTGTGTGTGTGTATGTATGTGGTATGTGTCTGTGTGTATTTTTCTCTTTTCTTTTCAATACTAATTGCAGGGAGTTATGGTGTCATCCATACCTAGTGTGCAAAGAATTTAACCAAAGTTCTCTAGATTTAATATCAAAGCATTCCTGTCTTTAAGATCCAACATTTGGTGCCTTTTTCTTTTGATTTGATGAGCATTGCAATTTTAAACATCATTTGGAAACTTTTGTTTTTATCCATAATGCTTTTATGTGAGCAATCAACATCTTAAGTGTAATAACAAAAGTATATATGTATGTACAAACATACATACGCAGATAAAACTCACTGAAATTTTTGACAGGAAAGGGTTCAACAAACCTGTCCAATATAGTAAAATTGGATTGAATAGGAATAGAAAGCCTCTTTCCCACAAAGTTTTGTATCAAATATTACTTGATTTAACATAAGTCTACTCTGTCTAATTATGTGCTCCAATTCTGGGTTATACCCTTCAAAAGAGAAGGAAAGCAGTTATTCTTGGATAGCACAATTTCAGTTTATTGATTAAAAGATCTTAAACATTTAAAGTAATTTATCACAACAACTGGACTGAATGGACCACTTGGAATAATCTCATAGATAAATACCTAATTCTTTCTCCCATTTTTCTTCTCCTTCTGCTTCTTTTTCTGCTTAAATTTATACTTATTTTGTTTCTAAAAACCATTAGGTTATTAAGTCATAATTCTCAAAATATTAAAAGAAACCTAATTCTCACCAATGAATTGTGAGTACCTCTCAGTGCTTTATTTAACCTAATAAGGAGGGAACCAGCAAGATGGCAGAGTTAGTTTAAAAAAAGATGAGAGGAATGAGGCTTGTGTACAGCCCTTAAAACAAGAAAGGTAAAATAAGATTAGAAAATTACAAGATTGATTATTCCTATGGTTCAGTGAAAATGTAACTTTTAATTTACTTCTGTCCAGTAGAAAATTTAAGGTATAGAGTATTCAGTTCAGTTCAGTTTAGTCGCTCAGTCGTGTCCGACTCTTTGCGACCCCATGAATTGCAGCACACCAGGCCTCTCTGTCCATCACCATCTCCAGGAGTTCACCCAGATTCATGTCCGTCGAGTTGGTGATGCCATTCAGCCATCTCATCCTCTCTTGTCCCCTTCTCCTCCTGCCCTCAATCCCTCCCAGCATCAGAGTCTTTTCCAATGAGTCAACTCTTCACATGTAGTACTGGAGTTTCAGCTTTAGCATCATTCCTTCCAAAGAACACCCAGGACTGATCTCCTTTAGAATGGACTGGTATTACCACACCTTAATTTTTAAAAGTTAACTTCTGACTTTTCAGAATTGTCAGATGCCTAAGGGTCTAATCAAGTGTGAATTCTAAATAAAACAAAGTTACATTCCCAGAGAAAATCATATGATTCTCAAACTCAGGCAACCCAGTTAGATAATTCTCTGGCATGAATTAAGGAAATGCAAGTTTCGGATAATAATTCTCTTTAACAAGGTAAATACACTCACAGCTTTGCAATCGAAACAAATGACCAAAGTTAATACTGTTTTTACAAATCAAAAGTGGGAGGACATCAGGATTCTAAATTGAGCAAAACTAACAACAAACAAAAATATAATTTAGTCACCAGATTGGGTAAGTTTGTAGAATTTTAAAATTTTATTGGAATTATTACCACATGATTGAATTTATGCTGTAGCATTGCTTGTTCTTTAAAATCTTACCAACAGACATGGGAATCTCATGATGAGTTGTATTGTATTGTACAAACCTTGACCATTTATGTATGCTGATTGGCTGAAATTTTATTTCTAGCCTGGTAGCTAAAACCGTGTGTTTAAAATGTGGAATTGCAATTGAATTAAAATCCTACATTTTAAAGTAGGTAAATGATATATCATGAAAGTTTTTACTTACATGTTGAAAGTAATATTCTGAGATCTCTAGAAAGTAATTAAAATTGCTTTGGCAAAAGAGAAGTAGTAATAACAACCTTAATGTTGAAAATGTCATATATTAATTATATGTCCCTTAAGTCACAGCTGAGTGCTGAATTAGGTATTAGAATTGACCATTCTTTGGTCTTTTCATTAAAATCATCGTATCTTCCAGAAGTCTAGAAATTCATTGACAAGAGAAAAAAATTTCTACTATAATTTACTTATACATGTTCAGCATGTGTAACATCAGCAACATCGCTTTTCAGAAATGGCTTAAGATAAACCTTTTACTTATTAAAAAATACAAGACTTTTTTTTAGAGATCTGAGTTCATTCTTAACACACAGAAGCATTATTTCCAGCACATTTTTATTGTACATAATTCAATTATAAAACACTGCTTGCTTTCACCCTATATGGTATGCTAACAATTACAAATAGGATTTTTTCCCTATGAAATAAACATTTTCTTGTTATGATTGGTTTTAATAAAGTGGAAAGAACCAAGGCTGAGAATAAACCAGAAGTATCATGCAGATTCACGAATACTATTAACTTGATTATGCAAAATCTGTCCATGGACACTGACATAGAAAGAGACAACGAAGTATAAGTGTTATATGTGTATTGTTATGATTAATACAAACTTTATCTAAGCAATTGTATTGTGAAAGTCTAAAGGTGAGATTTAAATTATCAAAGCTGAGGGAACCCAAATTCACAATGAATGTCAAAAGAATGTTTTCTCTGGGTGCCATTAGGTCATGCAGCATGACTATCATATGCCAGACAAAACATTTTGCTTATGTATAGGATGCTGTTTTAAAGCATATCCTCACAAAGCTACTTCTTAAGTCATCTAAGTTTCTTTTTTTTTTTTTAATGATACCTATTCCTGGCTGCACTAAATACTCCCACAAACCCAGTTAGAGATAGGATATATTTTTTTTTGCCAGATATATACTTTAAAAAACCATTACTTTCGTTTTTGCAGGACAATGTGAAAATCTTAGCATCCCAGGTAGGGCTGTATTATTTTACTGTATCTCCCCGTTAGTACTAAAAGGATCATTTCCAGATCCATTGGTTTTCCCGTTTGCCAGCACTGGGCTACCTCCACATAGCATGATTAGCTCTCATCTTAGAAATTGTTTAACACATTTCATGTTAAATAAAAAGGAACTGGATGATGTAATAAATGTTTTATATTCAATAAGATAATCATCATATTTCATACATTCATTCTTAGAGAGTGCCTGTTTCCATCCTTCAGAAATGACCTGCAAGTAGCCTAGCAATAACGTTAACTCTATATGGACTTTATTCTTTGCTCAGTTAATCACACATTCAATTTACCTATCTTCCTGCCCATGTGCATTATAATGCAAATCAATTCAAGTAGAGATGTGAGAGCTTAGGAAGCCTGGCCTGGTGAGCAAGCTTCCTTTATTTCTTGCCTTAGAGCTAGCCAAGCTCCGGAGATGAAGATGAGCTTAATTAGAATTATAGAAGGATTTAAAAGTCAGTTAAAAAAATAGAAAACTATTCAAACTGAATATTCAACTCGCAACAAAGTAGAAGAAAGCCTCTACTCCCTATGTCCAAACATCTCAAACCTCAAAGGGCCAGAGGACAGTCTTGAAGAGAAAGCAGTTCTGGGCATTCACTGCAGCCCTTTCAGGAAGAAAAGTATGAAAGAAGTGCCATGCTGTTTGCCACAGGGCAGTCAGGCTAACAGGCTGCACGTTTCACCTGTCTTGCAGGTTCCATTCCCTTCTGCATGGATGCAATCTGGGGCCCTGTACACAACAGTCCAGGTTCAAAAGGCCCAAGAGGCCCAGGAGATACAAGCACAAGTGCTGCAGAGTCAAAGTCTCAGCGCTAGCTAAAGAAGACAACTTCCGATCTCACAATTTTACTCAAGCCCTGTGCTCCAAGAAAACAGGGCGGTTGAGCAATCCTCTCTCTCTTTTGTGTTCTGAAGACACCCTTCACCATATGACTTAGGAAAGACTCACTGATGCGTCCCTGCCCCCACCTCATTTACCTATAATACAGCCAGTCACAGCCCCTCCACGTTCCAATTTTTTGGCCTCATAAATAATTAACTGAATTGCTTGTTTCCACAGATCAATCAGGACAAAATGCTGGTTAACCAAAATTTGGTCAAGTTTTTCTCCTTCCCTGAGGACCCTGAATTTTGGCCCACCTTCATCCTGATCCCGCATACAGTTCCTCATGAGAACAGGCTGGCCTCGTGGAAAAACCTTCTCTGACCTACTTTTAGACCATGCCACTCTTTCATCCCACTCCCCCACACCCAGTTCTATCTAGCCCTGTTTATCTCTCTTGAAAGAAAGGAAAGTTAATTCTGCTGAATTCTTAGCCTCTGGTCACAGTGTCCTCTGAATGCAATGGTTCCCCTTTCCCTCCTCTTGCAATAATCACTTTGAACAAAGTCTTTCCTTACTAGACTGGATTTGATTATACGACAAATCTTAGCAATGTCCAAGCATTTTGGAAAACTGGAAGTCTGCTCCTAACCTGGGGATTGAATCTTCCTAGACCTCTGGCAGTAAAGCCCTAGAAGATCCTCTGGACCTATCCCTCTACAAATTGCACGCACATTTCCACAGGGTAAGCTTGATATGGTCAACTCTTCTAGAGAATCAGTTTTATTAATGATTTGGCAAGAGAAATTTAGGGGAGTTTTTAAAAATTACATTTTCACAAAAGCAAAATTTATAGAATCCTAAACTTTAAGCCTGTCTTAAGAATTTTAGTAAAACAAAACTTTCTAAAATATCCTATATGAATGAAATGCTCTATCATGGTGGAAACCAATGATACAAGTTTGGCAGTCAAAGTTAAGGGAACATCAAAATAGAGGTAAATTCCACCCTGCTGATGTCAGCTTCTAGAGATCGTCCTCATCAAAGGATCTGGAACAATCTGAGCAGCTGGTTTTTGATAAATGAGTTTGTAACTTAATAGACTAATGGTTTTATTCATTTGTTTTGTTTATACACACACACACACACATTATCTCTCCAAACCCCAAATTAGTTTAACTTTAGCCACAATTGTTCTTAAAGTATATTAAGAGAGTATCCAAGGTGCCATATAATTTCAACAGTACCAGTAATTCTATTTATATAAATGTACATGTCACGGGTGTTTGGGAACGCATGTACACCCATGGTGGATTCATGTCAATGTATGGCAAACCCAATACAGTATTGTAAAGTAAAATAAAGTAAAAATAAAAATTAAAAAATAAAAATAAAAATAATAAACTGCAAAAAAAATAAATAAATGTACATGTCAGTCTTTACTTACCCTATATAAATTATGATACGTCTAAATTTCCAACAGTGAACATATACAGGTTCATAAAAATAATACATGCTATGCCCAGCTTATCAAAGCACAAAAAAGAGAAAAAAAAAATTCAAAAGAACTGAAAATCTAGTGTTAAATCAAATGCTCTCCTAGACTCCCAACAATGAACTTGGCAATAAAGATGAAGCTAATTGTCTCAATAATAATCAATAGCAAAGAACTGCTTTAAAAAGATGTGGAGGAGGCATCCCTGGTTTTCCAGTGGTTTTTAAGAACCCGCCTTGCAATGCAGAGGACACCTATTAAAACCCTGGTCTAGGAAGATCCCACGTGCCATGGGGCAACTAAGCCCATGGGCCACAATTACTGAGCTTGTGCTTTGGAGCCTCTGAGTTGCAACCACTGGGTCCACGTGCAGCAACTACTGAAGCCTACACATGCTAGAGGTCATGCTCTACAACAAGAGAATTCACCGCAATGAGAAGCAGGCTCACAGCAACTGAAGAAAGCCCCCGCATAGCTGCAAAAATCCAGCACAGCCAAAAATAAAAAGTAAAAAAAAAAAAAAAAAAGATGCGGCATCCAATTAGACATCTATTAAAAATAAGCATTTTATTATTTTGAAGCTAATAGGATGAAACTTCGGTATTTTTCATGTGAAGCTATCCTGAACAATAACAGCACTGACTGAAACATCCCTTTTTCAGAGAATTTTCCTGTTTGGAAGAAAAATCACTAGGCTGCATTATAACAAAGAAAGACTTTCATGGGAAAACTGACATTATAGCACAACCAAAAATGCAGGTACAGCATTGCTAGGTGATCTACAACAGAGAGATTTTTAAGGTTATAGACTGAGACCCCAGAAGTTACCTGCTGCTGCTGAGGATGGAATAGAGGACGGGGGGGGGGGGTGAGGAACACCCCTGAGACACAGGTCCTGGGAGGAGTCCAAAGACTGAGGCTTACATGAGAAGATTCAAAGATACTCACCTTGCCCTACATCTTGCTTGCATGCTCAGTCTTGTCCGACTCTTTGTGATCCCATGGGCCATAGCCAACCGGGTTCCTCTGTCCATGGGATTTTCCTGGCCAGAATACTGGACTGGGTGGCCATGCCCTCCTCCAGGGTGTCTTCTTAACCCAGGGCTTGAACCTGAGTCACTTGCATCTCCTGCATTGCAGGCAGATTCTTTACCCCAAAGCCACTGGGGAAGTCCCACCAAGCTAGTAAGACTTCACTACCAGCAACAGTTTAATGCAGGTAGGAGAACTCAGAGGCAGATTTTTTTCTAAGGTTCAGCACAGAAGGAAGTATCAAAGTGAAGCAGGGAGACAAAAATAAGGTGACAAAGGAACAGAAGGAGTTTGAAGCCTCTGACGCCCAAAGTTACAATGAGCATCAAATACAGTCCAACTATTGGGTGGATCAGCATATATCTTCACATTGAAGATGGTTTACCTCAGTTTCTACTGCCCTATGCAATGTGCTTTGCTTTTGTCAAAAAGCTATACAATATGCCAAAAGGCAAGGAAAGACACAGGCTGAAGAGACAAAGCAATCAGAATGATGTTTGGATATGATACAGATGTCAGAATAGTCAGGGGATTTAAAATTAATATGAGTAATATGTTAAAAGCTCTAAACAAACATTAAAAGATAAACTGAGGCATAGTAGATATTTTAAGAATTTATCTGAGCAAACACCAAGCTGAGAGTGGTTAGGATCACTCTACCTACGTGAACTCAGCGAGAGACTTTCAAAGAAAGAAGTGGAAGCAAAGCAATTCTTTGATTGATTCACTTTGGTTCAGTTCAGTAGTTCAGTTGTGTCCGACTATTTGCAACCCCATGGACTACAGCATGCCAGGCCTCCCTGTCCCTCACCAATTCTCAGTTTAATAAGACTCATGTCCATTGAGTCGGTGATGCCAAGCAACCATCTCATGCTCTGTTGTCCCCTTCTCCTCCCACTGTCAATCTTTCCCAGCATCAGGGTCTTTTCAAACAGTCCGTTCTTTGCATCAGGTGGCCAAAGTATTGGAGTTTCACCTTCAACATCAGTCCTTGCAATGAATATTCAGGACTGATTTCCATTAGTATTGACTAGTTGGATCTCCTTACAGTCCAAGGGACTCTCAAGAGTCTTCTCCAACACCACGGTTCTAAAACATCAATTATTTGGTGCTCAGCTTTCTTTATAGTCCAACTTTCACATCCATACATGACTATTGGAAAAACCATAGCTTTAGTAGATGGACCTCTGTTGGCAAAGTAATGTCTCTGCTTTTTAATATGCTTTCTGGGTTGATCATAACTTTTCTTCCAAGGAGTAAGCATCTTTACTTTCATGGCTGCAGTCATCACCTGCAGTGAATTTGAAGCCCCCCAAAATAAAGTCTGTCACTGTTTACATTGTTTCCCCATCTATTTGCCATGAAGTGATGGGACCAGAAGGAATGATCTTCGTTTTCTGAATGTTGAGCTTTAAGCCAACTTTTCCACTCTCTTTTTCACTTTCATCAAGAGGCTTTTTTGTTCTTCCTTGTTTTCTGCTATAGGGGTGGTGTCATCTGCATATCTGAGGTTATCGATATTTCTCTCGGCAATCTTGATTCCTGCCTGTGCATTATCCAGCCCAGCAATTCTCATGATGTATTCTATATATAAAAGTTAAATAAGCTGGGTGACAATATACAGCCTTGACGTACTCCTTTTCCTACCTGGAACCAGTCTGCTGTTCCATGTCCAGTTCTAACTGTTGCTTCCTGACCTGCATACAGATTTCTCAAGAGGCAGGTCAGGTGGTCTGGTATTCCCATCTCTTTCAGAATTTTCCACAGTTTCTTGTGATCCACACAGTCAAAGGCTGTGGCATAGTCAATAAAGCAGAAATAGATGTTTTTCTGGAACTCTTGTTTTTTCGATGATCCAACGGATTTTGGCAATTTGAACACTGGTTCCTCTGCCTTTTCCAAAACCAGCTTGAACATCTGGAAGTTCACAGTTCACGTACTGTTGAAGCCTGCCTTGGAGAATTTTGAGCATTATTTCGCTAGCGTGTGAGATGAGTGCAATTGTGCGGTAATCTGAGCGCTCTTTGGCATTGCCTTTCTTTGGGACTGGAAGGAAAACTGACCTTTTCCAGTCCTGTGGCCACTGCTGAGTTTTCCAAATTTGCTAGCATATTGAGTGCAGCACTTTCACAGCATCATCTTATAGGATTTGAAAGAGCTCAACTGGAATTCCATGACCTCTACTAGCTTTCTTCATAGTGATGCTTCCTAAGGCCCATTTGACTTCACATTCCAGGATGTCTGGGTCTAGGTGAGTGATCACACCATCATTATTATCTGGGTCATGAAGATCTTTTTTGTATAGTTCTTTTGTGTATTTTTGCCACCTCTTCTTAATATCTTCTGCTTCTGTTAGGTCTAGACCATTTCTGTCCTTTATCGAGCCCATCTTTTCATGAAATGTTCCCTTGGTATCTCTAATTTTCTTGAAGAGATCTCTAGCCTTTCCCATTCTGTTCTTTTCCTCTATTTCTTTGCATTGACCTTTGATGCTTGTATCTTTCCTTTTCTCCTTTGCTTTTTGCTTCTCTTCT
This sequence comes from Capricornis sumatraensis, assembly GCF_032405125.1. Classification (NCBI taxonomy): domain Eukaryota; kingdom Metazoa; phylum Chordata; class Mammalia; order Artiodactyla; family Bovidae; genus Capricornis; species Capricornis sumatraensis. The sequence goes on along the minus strand of NC_091073.1, from coordinate 57,514,653 downwards.
TTTCACAGCTATTTGTAAGGCCTCCTCAGACAGCCATTTTGCTTTTTTGCATTTCTTTTCCATGGGGATGTTCTTGATCCCTGTCTCCTGTACAATGTCATGAACCTCATTCCATAGTCCATCAGGCACTCTATCTATCAGATCTAGGCCCTTAAATCTATTTCTCACTTCCACTGTATAATCATAAGGGATTTGATTTAGGTCATACCTGAATGGTCTAGCAGTTTTCCCTACTTTCTTCAATTTAAGTCTGAATTTGGCAATAAGGAGTTCATGATCTGAGCCACCTCAGATCCTGGTCTTGTTTTTGTTGGCTGTATAGAATATAATCATCTTTGAATATAATCCATCTTTGAATATAATCCATTTTTGGCTGCAAAGAATATAATCAATCTGATTTCAGTGTTGACCATCTGGTGATGTCCATGTGTAGAGTCTTCTCTTGTGTTTTTGGAAGAGAGTGTTTGCTATGACCAGTGCATTTTCTTGGCAAAACTCTATTAGTCTTTGCCCTGCTTCGTTCTGCATTCCAAGGCCAAATTTGCCTGTTACGCCAGGTGTTTCTTGACTTCCTACTTTTGCATTCCAGTCCCCTATACTGAAAAGGACATCTTTTTTGGGTGTTAGTTCCAAAAGGTCTTGTAGATCTTCATAGAACCATCCAACTTCAGCTTCTTCAGCATTACTGGTTGGGGCATAGACTTGGATTACCATGATACTGAATGGTTTGCCTTGGAAACGAACAGAGATCATTCTGTCGTTTTTAAGACTGCATCCAACTACTGCATTTCAGACTCTTTTGTTGACCTTGATGGCTACTCCATTTCTTCTAAGGGATTCTTGCCCACAGTAGTAGATATAATGGTCATTTGAGTTAAATTCACCCATTCCAGTCCATCTTAGTTTGCTGATTCCTAGAATGTCGACATTCACTCTTGCCATCTCCTGTTTGACCACTTCAAATTTGCCTTGATTCATGGACCTGACATTCCAGGTTCCTATGCAATATTGCTCTTTACAGCATCAGACCTTGCTATCTATCACCAGTGACATCCACAGCTGGGTATTGTTTTTGCTCTGGCTCCATCCCTTCGTTCTCTCTGGAGTTATTTCTCCACTGATCTCCAGTAGCATGTTGGGCACCTACTGACCTGAGAAGTTCCTCTTTCAGTATCCTATCATTTTGCCTTTTCATACTGTTCATGGGGTTCTCAAGGCAAGAATACCAAAGTGGTTTGCCATTCTCTTCTCAATGTGGTCCACTGGAGAAGGGAATGGCAAACCACTTCAGTATTCTTGCCTGGAGAAAAGAAGGACATAGACCACACTAAGAGCACCAGCACCTTGATTCAAAGCACTTTCATATTCACTGTGTTAAATGGAAGAGAAATGTTTATAAAATAATTTTTTAAAGTAGTTTAAATAAACATTATAATTATACAGTATGGCTTTAATGAAATGAAATCCCATGGGCGGAGGAGCCTGGTGGGCTGCAGTCCATGGGGTCGCTAGGAGTCGGACATGACTGAGCAACTTCACTTTCACTTTTCACTTTCATGCATTGGAGAAGGAAATGGCAACCCACTCCAGTGTTCTTGCCTGGAGAATCCCAGGGACGGGGGAGCCTGGTGGGCTTCCGTCTATAGGGTCGCACAGAGTCGGACATGACTGAAGCGACTTAGCAACAGTAGCAGCAGCAATGAGATGAAAAAGACTTTTGGAAAGATTGTTCTAGAGTTTTAGAAATCATAATTTCTTTCTGGGGAAAAAATAAAATGTGAAGAAGTATTTTGGTAAGGTGAACGCATTCATTGTTTTCTTTAATCAGAAAGGTGGTCTTTCAAAGTTGCTCATTTCACAGCTTTTTAAGGTTAAATACTTTCAATGCATAGCTAACGAGGAGGCAAAACTCTTGAGTTTTATGTTTATAATTTGAATAAAAACACATTTTGTCAGTTGAATGACTGGAGTTTGCTATGAAGATTGAGTCATTTAAAATCCTAGTTAATTGTTTTAGGATAAAAATCACAATATTTATAACAAGAAGAAAAACAGTATCAGCAGTCATTATGCTTCATGGAACACTACTAGGATATAAGAAATCTCTTTCTTTTACCATCTGACATGGGCAACATAATCCAGCAATAAAACTGTACTCACCAAACTGACCACCCATATGAAATAACTCCATGAATTCCTGTGGAAGGTCTCTTCTCAATGATGCCAATCAATTATGCTAAATATCCATACACTGATGTGAATTCAATTTCCCTGTGTTTGATACCTACACAAAGAAAATAAATTTCCTGAATGTGATAGCTGATATACAGTGACAGTTATCTAGCCATTGTCCAAAATAAGAACTTCAGTTTTCAAAATCAATTGAAATTTGTTTTTAACCACCGCAAAAATGGTTTTAAATCATATTCAGGCATATTACTTATCAAGGAAGGAGTCTGTAAAAATTAAAACATTAAAAACTTATTCAAGTAAAATATAAATGATTGACAGCTGAACAATAATTCACTATATATTTAGAAAAAACTAGTAGGTTTTGGGTAGAAAGCAAATGTAGAAAGTGTTAGTCCCTCATTCATGTCTGACTCTTTGTGACCTCATGAACTGCGTAGCTCACCAGGTTCTTCTGTCCATGGGATTTCCCAGGGAAGAATATTGGAGTGGGTCGCCATTTCCTTCCCAAATGCATGAAAGTGAAGTCATTCAGTCATGTCCGACTCTTCGTGACCCCATGGACTGCAGCCTACCAGGCTCCTCCGTCCATGGGATTTTCCAGGCAAGAGTATCGGAATAGGGTGCCACTGCCTTCTCCAACTGAACCATTAGGGAAGCCCATATTAGTCTGCCCAAATTAAATGAAGTCATCAGTGCTTGTGTTAGTATCCTTTCACCCATCCATTCTCCTCTCCCACATTTGGTACACCTGGCTCCTTCTTCTCTCAGAGATACAAGGCCAACACACTATCTAGGGTTCTCTGTGCTCCTCCAATCCTGTGAAAGTGTTGGGACTACTTCAGTTTCTGGACATTTCTTATACTCACTTGCTTATTAAAATTTTAAGTACAGATTTTCCTATACACAGAATATTGTGTCTTCAATTTGACAAAGTGATAAAAAATTATGAGGAATATTAGTCCAGCTGCAAGTTTTAATACCTATATGGGATTTATATATTATACTTCCCAGAGGAATTTTTATTTTAATAGTGGATTGTTAGAAACACCCTTTTTAAATCCAAAGGAATATGAGTCATTTTATCCATTACGACCATCTATCTGAATTTGACGGAAACTGTGAAATTTCCAATATAACAAGATAAAGAAAAGATATGTTTGGACTTTATAATATATAGACAGCTCTCTTTATACCCATGATTGACTCATCATGAGATGATGATTCTCCTACTAAGTAAACTTTGCTGGGAGTGGAATTCCTTTTAAGAGGCAGAATGAATTGTATTTAATTAGTAGGAACAATACATCCAAAAAATGTACTATAGTAGAAAAATCATAGAATTAAAAAAAAAACTCAAAAAATGCAATTCACTATCAATATTTCCTGAGAAATTTGTATGCATGTCAAGAAATAACAGCTAGAACTGACATGGAAAAACAGACTGGTTCAAAACTGGTAAAGGAGTACGTCAAGGCTATATATTACCATCCTGCTTATTTAACTTATATGCAGAGTATATCATGTGAAATGCTGGGCTGGATGAATCAAGAGTTGAAATCAAGATTTCCAGGAGAAATATCAACAACCTCAGATATGCAGATGATACCACTCTAATGGTAGAAAGTGAAGAGGAAATATAGAGCCCCTTGATGAGGGTGAAAGTGTACAGTGATAAAGGATTGATAAAGGAGTACATGAAGGCTGTATATTGTCACCCTGCTTATTTAACTTACATGCAGAGTACATCATGTGAAATACAGGTTGGAGGAAGCACAAGCCAGAATCAACATTGACGGGAGAAATATCAATAACATCAGATATGCAGACACCGCCTTTATGGCAGAAAGCAAAGAAGAACTAAAAAGCCTCTTGGCGAAGGTGAAAGAGGAAAGTGAAAAAGCTGGCTTAAAACTCAACATTCAAAAACTAAGATCATGTCATCAGGTCTCATCACTTCATGGCAAATAGAAGGGGGGAAAGTGGAAGCAGTGACAGATTTTATTTTTTCTCCAAAATCAATTCAGATAATGACTGTAGCCCTTAAATTAAAAGACGCTTGCTCCTTGGAAGAAAACTACCACAAACCTAGACAGCATATTAAAAAGCAGACATCACTTTGCCAGCAAAGGTTCATATAGTTAAAGCTATGGTTTTTCCAGTAGTGATGTACAGATATTACAGTTGGACCATAAAGAAGGCTGAATGCCAAAGAACTGATGCTTCCAAAGTGTGGTGCTGGAGAGGACTCTTGAGATTCCCTTGGACAGCAAGGAAATCAAACCCATCAATCCTAAAGGAAATCAACCCTGAATATTAATTGGAAGGACTGATGCTGAAGCTGAAGTCCCAATATTTTGGCCATCTGATGCAAAGAACCAACTCACTGGAAAAGACCCTAATGCTGGAAAGACTGAGGGCAGGAGTAAAAGTGGGCAACAGAGGATGAAATGGTTGGATAGCATCGCTAACTCAATGGACATGAGTTTGGACAAACTCCAGGAGATAGTCAAAGACAGGTAAGCCTGGCACACTGCAGCCCATGGGTCACAGAGTCAGACACGACTTAGTGACTGAACAACAACATCGGTGTGCCTTAAATCTTATTTGTTTTTACTTCTCTCTCTTATTTCTCTCATAAGAAAAGTTTAGAAAGGAATAATATTTGAACTATTATATGAATCAAATATGATAATCGGGCACCTCACACAAAAATCCATGGGAGTGGATAGTAGATATTAATAAGTGGGAGAAATGTGGAGATAAAAACATAGAGTATGATTTTTCGGAGAAGGCAGTGGCACCCCACTCCAGTACTCTTGCCTGGAAAGTCCCATGGATGGAGGAGCCTGGTAGGCTGCAGTCCATGGGGTCGCTGGGGGTCAGATACGACTGAGCGACTTCCCTTTCACTTTTCACTTTCCTGCATTGGAGAAGGAAATGGCAACCCACTCCAGTGTTCTTGCCTGGAGAATCCCAGGGACGGGGGAGCCTGGTGGGCTGCCGTCTATGGGGTCGCATGGAGTCAGACACGACTGAAGTGACTTAGTAGCAGCAGCAGCAGCAGCAGCAGTATGATTTTTAAAAAAGACAAAAAAAAAAAAAGTCATAGCAGAGTAAAATGAAACTGTTTTCCAAATTTACTTTCCCTAAAAGAGTAGAGAAAAATTCCCCTTCTCAGTCTAACTTCTCATTTCTATGGTTCATAACCAAAGGTGCCCCTCAGCATCACTTAGGAGTTTTTCCAAAATGTACACCCAAGGCTGAAACAGCCCTGGCAGACATCAAGAGTATTATTAACTCAAGAGTTGCTGCAATACATCTGTCTTCAGTTGTATCTGTTCCATGCTATATGCACACATCAAGAGACTAGAGCAGTATTGGCAACAAATTGGAATTTCAGGGAGGGAAATTCTTAGCAAACTTCAAATCTGCATGGTTCAAGTCACAATAGATGTCAAATGCCTGAATGACTAACAGACAATGAGTTTTATACATAGGGATTGGTGCTTCATTAAAAAGAGTACTGTAAATTTTTAACAATATTTTTGATATCTGATTTTACTCCCTCTATCCAAACTAAATCTTTCATTGAAATATGTTCCTACTGTAAGGAACTTTGCCCTCAGGAATCATATCATGTGGGATATTAACTTCTGGTGAGTATAATTTACTAAACCACTCAATTGCAAAGCCTGTCACTTCACTGTCCAATAATTATGGCTTTTCCTATTCAGCATATAGTTGATAGTTTACTTTCAGAATGTGAATTGTTCACCTTTTGTCTCCAGCAGCTATAGCTGTTGAATTTTCCATTATAATCTAAACCTAAAGGACCAATTTTTTAAAAATTCTTAATATCCCAAGGCACCTTGCTTCTTTAGACATGAATATTAAATAGGGTGAAAGCTTAAAACCCTTGGTGGCAAGTCCCGTCAAGAGAGGCCACATGAGAACATTCAAAATACAACTAGCCAACTCACATTCTATTGTGGGATTAATTAGCTGTGAGCTACAGAGTCAGTGTTGCAATAGTAAAGGTACTTTTCCATAGAGTTTTCGTCACATGCTTCTGCCAGACCCACTTATTTTTTTCTAAGTCTCAAGCCATAGTTTGAGGAAAAAGCAGCTGGACGTGATGGAAGGAGCAGGAGACAGAGGAGGAGGGTTCTGGATGATCCCACTCTCTTTACATTACACTTTGCCCAGACAGCAACTGACTAGCTACTTCCTCTGAGAAAGTCTGTCTCTTTTTCCAGATTGACACCATTAGAGGAAGCTATTCTTAACCCCCGGATCAAGTAAGCTGGCTAAAAATGAAAGCAAAATCTTTTAAGTTAAAAAAATTTTATATCATTGTCAGTTTGGTAAGAAGAAAGGAAAAAAACGACTCTCCATCTAGCAGAGACGAAAAAACTCTCTCCTTTTCAAACTCTTATGATGTTTTTTCAATATGTTTCTCAGAATTGAAGAAAGGGCTCATTTCTTGACTATCACCATGATTTTCACTGAGATTTATGTTCAATGACACCTGAAGATTACACATAAACCCTGACAGTAGTGTAGGCTAGATCTTGCCGCCTGAACCATAAAGAAGGATGATTGTAGAACATCAGAGGGCTAATTAGAAAGTCTTTTACTCCTCGGCCCAGCCAGCTACTCTTGGTGTAAGCTACTTTCTTTGGGGCCATGTCTTCCTTTTTTGTTCTACATCTTAAAATCTTGGAAATTTTTAAATGCACTTTATCCCAAATAAAATAGTGTAATAAAAGTGAGATGATTGAAGAACTATGCATTTTCCTGAGCCACCAATTAGCATTATTAGTTTTTAATTGGCACATTTCTATTTCTATCAGACCACACCAATTAGGACAATTGCACTGTTTCAAATCTTTCTGTAAAATTGTTTAATTGTTTAAACTTTTTCTCCTTTAGTTAAGAGATTTAAATTTGTGGTTTGGGGATTCCATAAATCTCTACTGTTTTGATTTTGTTTGTTATAGAGTACATCATTTCCCAGGAGTCTTAAATATTACCTAACTCCTAAATGACTATATTCAATGCAGATGTGGTAAGGTTTTGTCAAGAGCTACTCAAGCAGGCATTCGTGTCTAAAATTCACATAGTTTCACAAAAGTACAGTAATGAGAATATATGATTCAACCATAGATTCTATTGACAAAGGATCAAGTCAAACTATACTGTCATTTAATTGAATATGTTATAATGGCTAAATTATGGTCATTGTATAGCATAACATTATTTATTAAAATACAGTCATGATTGTGAAAGCTGCCTTTTTGCTTTTTAGAATAATTTTTTACTGAAACTAATGTCTTTAACTATCGGCATTGAAAGATGCCAGCTATTCTGTGAATGTATTTACACTAACCCGTTTTCTCTGTTGTACGTGAATCACAACTTCCTTCAAAATTTCCTCCCTTTAGTACTTTGAAGGCAACCAAGACAATAATAATGATTTCAATACTTCACTTTTGTGAAAGGAATATTCATAAACAATATCAAGTAGATAAGAAATCAATTTGAACAGATGTGAGAAGGTCCAATTTGTCAAATAAAAAACAAAAAATGTTTTTAAAAGAAACAAAAAGTAAGGCTAGCAAGTTTACCTTCATTTGTTCATGGTGCCAAATGGCCATATTTTTTCTCATTATCATGTATACAAAATAATGGCATATCCTCTGACAATGTCATTGCAAAAGTCAATGATGATGTTTTTATTATGGTAGCAGTAATTTGCTGGGAATGCTTAAGGTTTCGTTTAATTAGGGAACTAAAACTACATAGGGCAAACCTCTTATTTTCTGTTGCCTAAAGGTGCAAAGTGAAAAACCTTTCATAGATTTTTTTCTGACTATTGGACATACTGTGTGTTTCTGTTCCTACCACCACAGGACCAATGGTCACCCTTCTTTCAAAGTCTCTCACTGTAGACAGATCTCTGTCCCTAAAGCATGAATTCGACCTCACACATGATAGCTCAGTTGGTAAAGAGTCAACCTGAAATGCAGGAGACCCCAGTTCTATTCCTGGGTCACAGAGATCCCCTGGAGAAGGGATAGGCTACCCACTCCAGTATTCTTGGGTTTCCCTTGTGGTTCAGTTTGTAAAGAATCCACCTGCATTATGGGAGACCAGGGTTTGATCTCTGGGTTGGGAAGATCCCCTGAAGAAGGGAAAGGCTACACACTCCAATATTCTGGCCTGGAGAATTTCATGGACTGTATAGTCCATGGGGTCACAAAGAGTCAGACACGACTGAGTGACTTTCACTTTCATTAAAGAAATTAGTATTACTAATATAGCATTTTATTTGATCAATTTTACTTATGGGACTAGATAGATATTAATTAATAGAACAAGCCTCTTTAATATCTAGCTTTAAAAACAGAACCACAGAATTTTAAAGCTTATGAGTAAAAAACTATCCATGTGGAAGATTTATAAAATCTCCAGGACTGTAAGTTACTGGTATGTATCAGAAATACTTTTTGTCTATATAAGCTTATCTAATGAGATCAGGATTCATGAATCATCAAAATGATATTTACCAGTTTCTGTCTATAAAATCTATAATCTGCAAAACCTATGATCAATTCTTTCCTGAAAGTCCGAAGTTTGGGATGTACCTGACCTATCCATCAAAAACTAACACTCTTGACTATCTGTGAATATGGGATTATATGCATAGCAAAGCAAGAACTTCAAGACATTTTCCTGAGAGAACATTATAGATAGAATTTAATGTATGATACATAGTTCTCACTTCTTATAGTGAGATTGTCGTATGTAATTTTAAAAAGATCTTTGTTGTGGTAGGGTTGTAAAGTTTAATTTCTGGGACATGGTGGGTGAAGAATAGAGTCTCACTGAAACTATATAAATGACATCATAGGAAAAGTATAGAAACTCAATAAAGACACTCATTATAAGATTTAACTATTGTTTTAAGGAGGATTACAGACAAGACTCACACATGTACATCACGATTATTATTGTTCTTGTTTGAGGTATACACACACAATATGATTCAGTTCAGTTCAGTCGCTTAGTTGTGTCCAGCGCTTTGCAACCCCATGAACCGCAGCACGCCAGGTCTCCCTGTCCATCACCAACTGTTGGAGTCTACCCAGACTCATGTCCATTGAGTCAGTGATGCCATCCAACCATCTCATCCTCTGTCATCCCCTTCTCCTCCTACCCTCAATCTCTCCCAGCAACAGAGTCTTTTCAAATGAGTCAGCTCTTCGCATCAGGTGGCCAATGTATTGTAGTTTTAGCTTCAACATCAGTCCTTCCAATGAACACCCAAAACTGATCTCCTTTAGGATGGACTGGTTGAATCTCCTTGCAGTCCAAGGGACTCTCAAGAGTCTTCTCCAACACCACAGCTCAAAAGCATCAATTCTTCTGTGCACAGCCTTCTTTACAGTCCAACTCTCAAATCCATACATGACCAATGTAAAAACCATAGTCTTGACTAGATGGACCTTTGTTAACTAAGTAATGTCTCTTAAAGCACTCTAAATGTTATGTATACAGCTAATATGAATTTTTATGTAAATATCATGTAACTGCCATTCAAATCAAGAAGTAGACCCTTCCTAGCACCTTCAAAGGTTTTCTAATGTTTTTTTGCAGTTAATCCCCCCACACAGAGACAATGAATATTCTAATGTGTATTATCATGTTTTGCATTTTCTTAACATCTATTTCTGCTTTATTGAATATGCCAAAGCCTTTGATTGTGTGGATTACAATAAACTGTGGAAAATTCTGAAAGACATGGAAATACCAGACCACCTGACCTGCCTCTTGAGAAATCTGTATGCAGGTCAGGAAGCAACACTTAGAATGCACATGGAACAACAGACTGGTTCCAAATAGGAAAAGGAGTACGTCAAGGCCGTATATTGTCACCCTGCTTATTTAACTTCTATGCAGAATACATCATGAGAAATGCTGGACTGGAAGAAGCACAAGCTGGAATCAAGATTGCCGGCAGGAATATCAATCACCTCAGATATGCAGAAGACACCACCCTTATGCCAGAAAGTGAAGAGGAACTAAAAAGCCTTTTGATGAAAGTAAAAGAGGAGAGTGAAAAAGTTGGCTTAAAGCTCAACATTCAGAAAACGAAGATCATGGCATCTGGTCCCATCACTTCATGGCAAGTAGATGGGGAAACAGTGGAAACAGTGTCAGACTTTATTTTTGGGGGCTCCAAAATCACTGCAGATGGTGATTGCAGGCATGAAATTAAAAGACGCTTACTCCTTGGAAGGAAAGTTATGACCAACCTAGATAGCATATTCAAAAGCAGAGACATTACTTTGCCAACAAAGGTCTGTCTAGTCAAGGCTCTGGTTTTTCCAGTGGTCATGTATGGATGTGAGAGTTGGACTGTGAAGAAACCTGAGCATCAAAGAATTGATGCTTTTGAACTGTGGTGTTGGAGAAGGCTCTTGAGAGCCCCTTGGACTGCAAGGAGATCCAACTGGTCCATTGTAAAGGAGATCAGTCCTGGGTGTTCTTTGGAAGGAATGATGCTAAAGCTGAAACTCCAGTATTTTGGCCACCTCACTCATTGGAAAAGACTTTGATGCTGGGAGGGATTGCGGGCAGGAAGAAAAGGGGACGACAGAGGATGAGATGGCTGGATGGCATCAGCGACTTGATGGATGTGAGTTTGTGTGAACTCCGGGAGTTGGTGATGGACATGGAGGCCTGGTGTGCTGCAATTCATGGGGTCGCAAAGAGTTGGACACGACTGAGAGACTGAACTAAACTGAACTGAATATTCATATAAATGGAGTATAGGATAGAGTTGCTCATAATTTCTCTTTATCATTCTTTAATTGTCTGTAACTCTTCAGCATTCCCCTTTTTACAGTTTTGTCAATTAAAAAAATCTTTTCAAAAAAACTGTTTTCAGTTTTATTAATTTATTCTATATAATTTTTTGTTTCATTGATTTCTTCAATTATTTCATTCCTTCTACTTTTTAAAATTTGTTTAATTAATTTTATACTAACTCACATATAAATGACTTACAATACCCACTGCCATTTTTGCCACTCTCGTCATGTATTTATGGCTCTGTATCTCACAAACCCACCATATATTGCGCACTTTACTTTTGGTTCAGTTCAGTTCAGTCACTCAGTTTTTTCTGACTCTTTGTGACCCCATGGACTGCATACCAGGCCTCCCTGTTCATCACCAAATCCCAGAGTTTACTCAAACTCATGTCTATTGAGTCGGTGATGCCATTCGACCATCTCATCCTCTGTTATCCCCTTCTCCTCCCTCCTTCAATCTTTCCCAGCATCGGGGTCTTTTCAGATTACTCAGTTCTTTGCATCAGGTGGCCAAAGTATTGGAGTTTCAGCTTCAGCATCAGTACTTCCAATGAATATTCAGGACTGATCTCCTTTAGGATGGACTGGTTGGATCTCCTTGCAGTCCAAGGGACTCTCAAGAGTCTTCTCCAGCATCACAGTTCAAAAGCATCAATTCTTTGGTGCTCAGCTTTCTCGATAGTCCAACTTTCATATCCATACATGACCACTGGAAAAACCATAGCCTTGACTAGATGGACCTTTGTTAGCAAAGTAATGTCTCTGCTTTTTAATATGCTGCCTAGGATGATCATAACTTTTTTCCAAGGAGCAAACATCTTTTACTTTCATGGCTGCAGTCACCATCTGCAGTGATTTTGGAGACGTTAATATCCTTTTAAAAAAACTAAGAAAAAAAATTCATATACACTCACATATTTTTGGTAGTTTTATTCCTTTCTATCTGGTAGTATTTTTTTGAGCCTGTAGAACTTCCATGGTATCACTGAGCAGCACACTACCTTGTGGTAAGAGGAAAGGTCATGGGGTCTGTGTATTAACTTATAAAAGAGACGAAGAGCCAGCCCAACCCTACAGGAAGACAGGTAAGATGTATTTCAGTTTCCATCAGTTTCTGATGGTATGTGCTCATCAATAGAAATAAAAACACATTATCTGTCAAAATAACTAGATGTGCACCAGTGACAAAGGGCAATAATGATTTTCTACAGTAAAGAACCCATGTATGAAACAGCAGCTTCATTTGGAATTACCATCTGATAAGATTACAGTTATCTACTCTCATTCTCTATGGTACATCCAGAAGAACTAAATGAGATGGGAGGAATTACTGCCCTTGTATTTTCCAAGTTTTTGAGGGCAATATTAATATCTCTGATTTGTCCAAGAATGGTATTGTTTTGGTTTACTATTTCAGCACCACAGATCAGCTTCTACTTCCTACAGTGATGGTTCTGACTCCATGGGTCAAAGAGTCAGAGTAGAGCTTCTGCTAATTTCTAATTGTACACTTTATCAATCTTACATTCAGAGCTGCAATAGTCTACAGAGTGTGAGGCACACACTGAGACAACTTCAAGATAAACACAGTATAAAATTCCATTTTTCCCTTGACCCCTTAAACTCTCATTCTGAATAGTGATGTTTTCTGTCTTCAAGGACTAGCGCTGGACAAGGGCCAATGTCCCGTAATCCTAAAAGATCTGGGTATTTTCCTATATAGCCAGTGCTCAGCCACTTGCTGCTGAAGGAAGATGATACAAAATAACACTCTAACAATAACCACTTTCCCAGTGGTTCAGTTCTGAGAACTGCATAAGGAATATAACTCTTTGATGAAACTTAGATCACAGTTTTTTACATCAACCTAAGCTATAGGAGAGTTGGACTGTGAAGAAGGCTGAGTGCCGAAGAATTGATGCTTTTGAACTGTGGTGTTGGAGAAGACTCTTGAGAGTCCCTTGGACTGCAAGGAGATCCAACCAGTCCATTCTGAAGGAGATCAGCCCTGGGATTTCTTTGGAAAGAGTGATGCTATAGCTGAAACTCCAGTACTTTGGCCAACTCATGCGAAGAGTTGACTCATCGGAAAAGCCTCTGATGCTGGGAGGGATTGGCAGCAGGAGGAGAAGGGGACGACAGAGGATGAGATGGCTGGATGGCATCACTGACTCGATGGATGTGAATCTGGGTGAACTCCGGGAGTTGGTGATGGACAGGAATACCTGGCATGCTGCGATTCATGGGGTCGCAAAGAGTCCGGACACGACTGAACGACTAAAATGAACTGAACTGAAGCTGTATTCACAGAAGAGACCAAGGAGTGCCTTAGTGTTCTTTTCATTTATTTCATCTTAGATACCCCATGATCCATTAGCCCATAGCAAATATCCTCATGAATGAAACAATTCTCTCTCTCTTACTCCCATATTACAACTATCATAGTAACTCTGCCTTCATTGTCTTGGACAGTAAAACACCAGTATTTCATAATTCCTATTTAAATGAAGGAAGTAAAAACCATTAGAGGATAGGTGAGTGGACTGTACAGTATATACTCCTATCCACCATTGTATTTGGCTTCCTTCTTGAATATCATTTCAGTTCAGTTCAGTTCAGTTGATCTGTCATGTCGGACTCTTTGCAACCCCATGGATTTCAGCATGCCAGGCCTCTCTATCCATCACCAACTCCCAGTTTACTCAAACTCATGTCCATTGAGTCAGCAATGCCATCCAACCATCTCATCCTCTGTCGTCCCCTTCTCCTCCTCCTTCAATCTTTCCCAGCAACAGGGTCTTTTCAAATGAGTCATCTCTTTGCATCAGGTGGTCAAAGTATTGGAGTTTCAGCTTCAACATCAGTCCTTCCAATGAACACTCAGGACTGATCTCCTTTAGGATGGACTGGTTGGATCTCCTTGCAGTCCAAGGGACTCTCAAGAGTCTTCTCCAACACCACCAGTTCAAAAGCATCAATTCTTCAGTGCTCAGCTTTCTTGATATTCCAACTCTCACATCCATACATGACTACTGGAAAAATCATAGCTTTGACTAGATGGACCTTTGTTGACAAAGTAATATCTCTGCTTTTTAATATACTGTCTAAGTTGATCATAACTTTTCTTCCAAGGAGCAAGCGTCTTTTAATTTCATGGCTGTAGTCACCATCTGCAGTATTTTTTCAGCTCCAGAAAATAAAGTCTATCCATCAAGGAGCGTTCATTTCATTCAGTGCAGACCATAGCTGAATTCAGCTTTTAGTTAACCAGTTAAAAAAACGGTAATTGCTCAAGCTACAGCATTGAATGCAGCATATTGGATAAATGCCTCCATGTTAATGTATTTTGCCCTCTCTAAAACTCTGTTGCTTTCTGCATGGTCCATCTATCACTGATGAATCCACCTATATATTCCCCAGGTTTTTAAATTATTTTTAATCTCAGATTTGAATTCTTTTGACATGTAAGTTTTCCATTCTTGGTTTTATTGGTGATTGTCTTCCTTGGGCATGCTGAGATCTAACTCTGGCTGGAAGATCGGAGGTTGTGAGGCATGGGCATGGTAGAGCCTAAGGAGAGCCAGCAGTAATCCTTACTAAAGTTGGTCTAAGCTTTGCAAACAAGGTAAAACAGCCCCTCTTTAGACTGGAAAATGGAGCTACTTTTGATTAATGCAGTTTGGATATGGGGTACTCAAGGTCATCTAAATCCTTCCAAATGTTGCTATTTTAATTCTCAGAGCCTCATTTTTCAAATTGAAACCCTTAACCTCACATAAAAATATAGCTATAATTCACTCTATATTATAAATTCTCTAACTTGTACAATCAGATTCTGTATGTAAATTTGAGGTATAAGAGAGGAAATGTTCTTTCCCTCTGACACTGCCTTGAGCTGAGACCATAGAGTCCTGACTGAGCCTATCATGTTCTTCCTTTAACTCCTAAGTACAGCTAAACACAGTAAGGCCAGCCAAAATTTTTGTATTCTTCATGCTTATCATTCTATGATGTGACAGTTACCATGTGATCTGCCAAAGGTATACCTTTAACAGACACTTTATTCTAGCCAGACATTTCTTCTTAAGGAACTGGTATGCCACTTGGTTGACAAAGACTACTGGTGTTCAGTGTTCTGCTTGTAACCAGACCCTTGTGCCTTCAAATCCAGTCAGGTCAGATGAACTATTCTTCAGTAAATATTTCTTGAGGATCTATTATGTTTCAGACATATAACTATTAAGAAAAGGAATACAACCCCCAGCTCCACAAAACTTATATTCTTTTCTTGGAATATAGATAAAAAGTAAGTTTATAATACAATATGGTATGATAAGACATATGGCATGATATGATGCAATGTACCATAACAAATCATATTATCAGGTAGTATGATAATTAAATGTGCCTTTGGATCCATTTTGCATGTCAAGGAGTCTATTTTTTTAACAGAACAGATTCTATTCAAGGCAAAAAAAAAAAAAAAAATTCCTGTCATTGCTGATTCTGTTTTAGTTCCCTTTAAAAAAAACTGACATTTATAAACCTTATTTATGCTGAACTGCTTAAACTATCTCACAGTAAACTTACAGCATTTAGAGTGCTATAAAATGAAATGACTAAGCAGAAATTAAGTATCAAAATTATAAAACAAATGAATAATTTACTGCATTTCCTGTGAACTTAAATAGTTAATAATGCCCAGACTGTATGCCTGATATCAGAAAGCGCAGCCCCTTTTGAGAGGCTTGGATGGTCATACCACCCACACACTTTTGATCATTACCTGGATATGCAGTGGCCATGTCAGTAGCTAATTGCCCACGTTACCTTCTTCATTTTTCTTGTTAAAGAGAGATGTTTAAAATGAGCTCAATATATCAGCCTTTTTAGCAGAATTATTAATAATATGTAACCCTCATTTATTATTTGGTCTTTTTTTTTCCTGAGCTCTTCCTTCTCTGATAAATCTGTAAAGCTTCTGAAAGACTGTTAGAAGCCATTTTGTTCTCACCTTACCTTGCTAACCCTTTTACCTAAAACTAGAACAAATTCATGCCTTACAATTTGTTCTTTCTTAGTTATTCTGGTTTGATGTTGGCTTAATTTTCCAAATTTATTCACTTGAATTGTAAACCTTAAAATAAAGGACATTTTGATTGTAAGCAGAAGAGATAAAACTTTTAAAATGAGTGGTTTAAAACTGAAATAAAATAAAGGATTACGATCAACAACAACCAAAAACTGCAGCAATTAAGTGTGAATGTGGCTATAAATTTCTAAAGCAAAGTTCAAGAAGGAAACAAAAACTTAAAAACAAAAATTATTTTCATTAAATTTTCCAAACAGACATTTCTCTCCTGGTGCTAAAATTTAAAATAACTTTTCTATTTAAGCCATTATATACGAACATTGAATAATATAAGTATGTGACTTTTATCAAGTGATTTAACCTTCCTACCTCATGTTCCTCATCTGCAAAATGGCTTAAATATTGTATATCTTGTATGTCTGCAATGTTAGTGAGACAATGAAACACAAAGTTAATTTTTAATTCAACAAATGTTCACTATGCTGCTTAGTATTTCAGGCACAGCTCTAGGTAGGAATATAAGCGGTGAACCAAACAATCAGTCTGCCTTCATGAGTTTACATTCTATAGGAAAAAGGAAGAAAATAAACAACTGAACAGATTACAGCATGTTAGATAATGGTAAGTGCTTTGAAGAAAAACAGAGCAGAAGGGAAGATAGTTGTGCATTTTGAATAAGGAACTGAAGTAAAAACTCTTCAAGAAGGTAGCATTTGACCAGAGACTTGAGTCAAATAAGGGAGTGCTTAGTTGCTCAGTCATTCCCAATTCTGCAACCCCATGGACTGTAGCCCTCTGTCTGTGGGATTTTCCAGGCAAGAATACTACAGTGGATTGCCATTTCCTCCTCCAGGGTATCTCCCCAACCCAAGGACTGAACCTGAGTCTTCTGTGTTTCCTACATTGGCAGGTGGATTCTTTACCACTGAGCACCTGGGAAGCCCCCAAATAGTGGAGAGAATCACATAAAGATCTGAGGAGGAAGAATTTCTGCAAGAGGGAATGGAATGAATCAAGAAGAGAGGACTGGACTAGGAAAAGGAGTCAGAGACACAGGCAGGAATTAAATCAGGTAGACGTTTTTTGTCTAGGGCAAGGAGTTTGGATTTTATTCAGAATAGAACGGAAGTCACTGGTGGGCGTTGAGGTGTGACATGACTTCATTTCCTGTTTTTAAAAAGGTCATTGGGATGACTCTGTTGAGAACTGACTATAGCAGGGCAAGAAATGAACTGTGAGGTGTCAGTACATTAGCTTTCAGGGGAGTTTAATAGGCTTATCCCGGGGAAGTTGACAGATTGTGGGAAGGGATTGAGTTTATGCTGTATCTTGAGTGTAAATGTGAGATTTGATGTTGATGGGACACATGTGACGTATGATGGAGAAGATTCAATGAAGACTCCATAGAGAAGCAGTTTCCAAAGGGAAATCCACAGTTCCAGTTTGAAAGTGAAAGTGAAGTCGCTCAGTCGCGTCTGACTCCTTGCGACCCCATGGACTGTAGCCTACCAGGCTCCTCCGTCCATGGGATTTTCTAGGCAAGAGTACTGGAGTGGGTTGCTATTTCCTTCTCCAAGGGATCTTCCAGTCACGAGGATCGAACCTGAGTCTCCCACATTGTAGGCAGACGCTTTACCGCCTGAGCCACCAGGGAAGTCACAGTTCCAGTTTAGACATTTTAATTTAGGCATACCCATTATTCATTCACAGAGAAGGAAATGGCAACCCACTCCAATATTCTTGCCTAGAGAATCCTGCGGACAGAGGAGTCTGGTGGGCTGCCGTCTATGGAGTCGCACAGAGTCAGACACGACTGAAGCGACTTAGCAGCAGCAGGGTTATTCATTTATTGGAAGCCCTGGTGTTGAGCTGAAGCTCCAATAGTTTGGCCACCTGATACAAAGAACCAACTCAATGGCAAAGACCCTGATGCTGGAAAGATTGAGGGCAAGAGGGGAAGAGGGCAACAGAGAATGAGATGGTTGGATGGCATCACTGACTCAGTGGACATGAATTTGAGCAAACTCGGGGAGACAGTGAAGGACAGGGAAACTTAGTGTGCTGCAGTTCATGGGTTGCAAAGTCAGACAAGACTTAGTCACTGAACAACAACAACAAATTATTCATTCAAGTGCAGATAGCATGCAGGTAGTTGAATATTCTGATCTGGAGCTCAGGGAGGACTGAGAGCTGTAAATGACATCTCAAGCTGTAGGATTATGTAATATCAGCTAATGAATAAACATACATAGATAAGAGAAGAAGGTGAAGGTTTCAACATTAGACAACAACATTTAAGGGACAGAAGTAAAATGAGAAGCCTGAAAAAAAAAAAAAACTTAAAACTAATATTCATGATAATAAAAGAGCTAACTCCCTTGGAGTTAGATATCCTAGAAAAAATGTGAAAAATCTTAATTCAAGAACAAAGAAGGTGACCGTTAATGTCAAATGCTGTTGAGATCAAGTAAATAAAAGTGAAGAACAGACCTTGGATTTGGCAAGACAGAGACCATTAGTGACCTCAATAATAAAGTGATGAGGTTGAAAGACAGAGTGAAGAACATGGGAAATGAGGAAATCGAGACGCTAGGTATACATAACTCTTATGATCTTTACTGGAAAGATCATCATATCTCACAGGTTTATCTATATGCCTTTTCCCCAGCTTCCTTTGTTTCTAATCTTTTAATCCATCTCCTTCTGGATCCCTGAACAACCAGCCAAGACAGTCACCACGGCCTGTGAGTCTATATAAACATTCTCATTTATATCACATCATTTCCCAGACAAAGTAGATAACCAGATACATCATCCCCAAAGTCCTGGCTTGGGAGAACTGTGACTCTGCTTGCCTGATGCCACATGGACCACTTCTGTCTTAAAATAAATTGCTGGGCCCACTGTACCTTATGTTTCAAAAAGGGTAACAGAGCACAACTCATGATAGTCAGCTCTGGCCAGGTGGTTAATTCATGTTCCATAATCAGATGCTCATTTACTGTTAGAGATCAAGAGCATCCAGCTGCTTTTTTTTTTTTTTGGACTGTGCCACACAGCTTGTGAACTCTCAGTTCCCTGACCAGGGATTGAACCCAGATCCTGGCAATGAAAGCCCAAATCCTAACCACTAAGCCACAAGTGAACTCCCAGCTGCTATTTTTTCAGTGAAATAAAATTTCTGCTGAAGATTTTGCTCGAGAAGTCAAGGTGCCTAAATTATGATTATTCTTGTGGGGTTTGCTATAAACTCCACATGGCTTCTTTTCAACAACAGATACATCTAAAATCAGTCCATAATCCTTATTTCAGAGGCTGCTTCCTAAAGAGCCCAACTTTAACAGGTATCTAATGTCTTTCATCTTTTGAGGAAGTTTGAAAATAACAGCTGTGCTACAACAAAACCATTATTTTCTCTACATAGAAACTAGGCAAGAAGTTGAAAGAACTTGCTAAATCAAATATAAACTGAATATAATGCAGCTTAACCATGATAGTATTAACTTGCTATTCTTTCTCAGAAATATAACATCACTGAGACTTCATTAATATGTAGTATTTTAGGGGTATGAACAGATAGCTTATTCTGATAAATGACAGTGGTGAATAGTAATAAATAGCTTGGGTGTACTCTGTTTAGAGCTACAGGAGTCAGACACTTTATTGCATTGATTGCTGAGAAATAAACATGCCAGCATGCAGATTTGGGATTATATCAACCTTTCCATTTTTAAATAACATAACCTCAAATCTAGAATCTGTCTATTTGGGAATTGCAAAAAGAGAGTTCTAGAAGCTGAACCCACAAATTGACATTTTCATATCTCTTTTGGATGGAAAACTATAAACTGTAATTATGTCTTAAATCAATTTATTTAACACAGTATTATTTTGCTGTAAAATTCATGGGACACAAAAGAAATATTTTACAGAATAAAAGACAGTCATTGAAAGTTCAATCATAATATCTCTAGAAAATATAACTGCAAGACACAATTTAAAATCAAAAGTTTCTGAAAGAAAGAATTTTGCATGAGTTATCTATAGAGCTGGCCCTATGAATCTTTAAGTTCAGGATAAAAGAAGAATATTTCACTTCCAGTTAATCAGTGGATTACCAAGAGTAAAATTGCTAAGGATACCTTGAGCCCTAACATTGGATTTCTGTTAGACCAACCAAGAGCCAAATTCAACCACAGCTCTATCTTGTCTCTATCAACAAAACAACTCTGTTTTGCCTACTTCACATGTAGATTCCTGAAAAAGAGTACCTTTGGAAGATAATCTCAGGGAGCAAAGGAGTAGCTTGTGTACCATCGTCCTAAGTCTGCTGTACTATACATATAGCTGAGTCGATTTGTGCTGATATTGTAAATTTCTACAAACCTATTCTCCAAGGTCAAAACCTATATTAAAGATTTGAGATTTATAATTAATGTCTCTATGCTAGTTGACCCTCTTGATTATATCAATGAGAAATTTTAGTGAGGGAAAAAAAGGGCATTCAGAGGTGGATTTTGTATGTGCCAAAGACTATTCAGAATTTCATTTGGGGAACTAAGGGCTGTTATTCAACTTAATAAAGTTGCACATTCAAAACTCCTGCTTTCCCCTAATAATTAAGTTCAAGTTGCAAATTTTAATATTGTACATATGATACTGAAAATATTAATAAACTTTTTGAAGATGATTTTGAATAATGTTTGGTCTTATTTACTATATATGTAGTACATATATATATGTAACACACACATTTTGATGTATTTCAAATAGTATTTGTAAATATCTATGTTATTTTAAATTTTTACATTTTAATCCAATTGATAAATCAGATCTTTCCAAATACTAAATATGATTTTATTAATTTAAAAATTAAACATAAAAATGTTGTATAATTTACATTTCTTGAAAGTTCTTCCTCTGTAAAGAAACACAGTATGATTTCAACCTAAATTATTTCTAAATAAATCGCTCAATTATACACTTTAGAGTTATAAGGCTTAACTTTAAATCCCAGTTCAGTTCAGTTCAGTCGCTCAGTTGTGTCTCACTCTTTATGGCCCCATGAATTGCAGCATGCCAGGCCTCCCTGTCCATCACCATCTCCCAGAGTTCACTCAGACTCACATCCATTGAGTCAGTGATGCCATCCAGCCATCTTATCCTCTGTCATCCCCTTCTCCTCCTGCCCCCAATCCCTCCCAGCATCAAAGTCTTTTCCAATGAGTCAACTCTTTGCATGAGGTGGCCAAAGTACTGGAGTTTCAGCCTTAGCATCATTCCTTCCAAAGAAATCCCAGGGCTGATCTCCTTCAGAATGGACTGGTTGGATCTCCTTGCAGTCCAAGGGACTCTCAAGAGTCTTACTCCAACACCACAGTTCAAAAGCATCAATTCTTCAGTGCTCAGCTTTCTTCACAGTCCAACTCTCACATCCATACATGACCACTGGAAAAACCAGAGCCTTGACTAGATGGACCTTTGTGTGCAAAGTAATGTCTCTGCTTTTGAATATGCTCTCTAGGTTGCTCATAACTTTTCTTCCAAGGAGTAAGCGTCTTTTAATTTCATGCCTGCAATCACCATCTGCAGTGATTTTGGAGCCCCCAAAAATAAAGTCTGACACTGTTTCCACTGTTTCCCCATCTATTTCCCATGAAGTGATGGGACCAGATGCCATGATCTTCGTTTTCTGAATGTTGAGCTTTAAGCCAACTTTTTCACTCTCCTCTTTCACTTTCGTCAAGAGGCTTTTTAGCTCCTCTTCACTTGCTGCCATAAGGGTGGTGTCATCTGCATATCTGAGGTTATTGAGATTTCTCCCGGCAATCTTGATTCCAGCTTGTGTTTCTTCCAGTCCAGCGTTTCTCATGATGTACTCTGCATAGAAGTTAAATAAGCAGGGTGACAATATACAGCCTTGACGTACTCCTTTTCCTATTTAGAACCAGTCTGTTGCTCCATGTCCAGTTCTAACTGTTGCTTCCTGACCTGCATACAGATTTCTCAAGAGGCAGGTCAGGTGGTCTGGTATTCCCATCTCTTTCAGAATTTTCCACAGTTTATTGTGATCCACACAGTCAAAGGCTTTGGCATAGTCAATAGAGCAGAAATAGAAGTTTTTCTGGAACTCTCTTGCTTTTTCCATGATCCAGCAGATGTTGGCAATTTGATCTCTGGTTCCTCTGCCTTTTCTAAAACGAGCTTGAACATCAGGAAGTTCACGGTTCATGTATTGCTGAAGCCTGGCTTGGAGAATTTTGAGCGTTACTTTACTAGCTTGTGAGATGAGTGCAATTGTGCAGTAGTTGGAGCATTTTTTGGCATTTCCTTTCTTTGGAATTGGAATGAAAACTGACCTTTTCCAGTCCTGTGGCCACTGCTGAGTTTTCCAAATTTGCTGGCATATTGAGTGAAGCACTTTCACAGCATCACCTTTCAGGATTTGAAATAGCTCAGCTGGAATGCCATCACCTCCATTCGCTTTGTTCGTAGTGATGCTTTCTAAGGCCCTCTTGACTTCACATTCCGGGAAGTCTGGCTCTAGATGAGTGATCACACCATCGTGATTATCCGGGTCCTGAAGATCTTTTTTGTACAGTTCTTCTGTGTATTCTTGCCACCTCTTCTTAATATCTTCTGCTTCTGTTAGGTCCATACCATTTCTGTCCTTTATCGAGCCCATCTTTGCATGAAATGTTCCCTTGGTATCTCTAATTTTCTTAAAGAGATCTCTAGTCTTTCCCATTCTGTTGTTTTCCTCTATTTCTTTGCATTGATCGCTGAAGAAGGCTTTCTTATCTCTTCTTGCTATTCTCTGGAACTCTGCATTCAGATGCTTATATCTTTCCTTTTCTCATTGCCTTTTGCTTCTCTTCTTTTCACAGCTATTTGTAAGCCCTCACCAGACAGCCATTTTGATTTTTTGCATTTCTTTTCCAAGGGGATGGTCTTGATCCCTGTCTCCTGTACAATGTCACAAACCTCATTCCATAGTTCATCAGGCACCCTATCTATCAGATCTAAGCCCTTAAATCTATTTCTCACTTCCACTGTGTAATCATAAGGGATTTGATTTAGGTCATACCTGAATGGTCTAGAGGTTTTCCCTACTTTCTTCAATTTAAATCTGAATTTGGTAATAAGGAGTTCATGATCTGAGCCACAGTCAGCTCTTGGTCTTGTTTTTGTTGAGTGTATAGAGCTTCTCCATTTTTGGCTGCAAAGAATATAATCAATATGATTTTGGTGTTGACCATCTGGTGATGTGCATGTGTAGAGTCTTCTCTTGTGTTGTTGGAAGAGGGTGTTTGCTATGATTCTCTTAAATATCAAAGTAAATAAAATGTCAATCATGCACACATTTTTTTCTAACAAAATATTTATACAATGTTTTTCATTTCCTTTTACAGTAGGTTTTGTTATGTGTTACTGTGGCAGATTATATTTTCAAAAAATGGTCACAGAAAAATTTATGGCCATACCTCACTCCTCATCAAGAGGCAGAGTCTATTTATCTATCTCCTAAATCTGGGCAAGGTTTTTCCTACTGCAAAAAATAGAATGCAGAAAAAGCAATGCTGCCACCATGTTATGAGGAAGCCCAGGCCACAGAGAAGCTGACAGCCCAAACTCAGATCTTACCTGACCGCCAGCATCAACCACCACACGTGTGAATGAGCTAGTCTTCAGATGATCAGTCACTAGCCTTCAAGCAGAACAGAAAAGAGTTTCCTTCACTGAACTTTGCCTAAATGGCAAATCTGCAAGCATACTCCTTGTCATTGTTTTAAGCCACTAAAACAGAAGGGAGGTTTGTTAAGCAGCAGTAGATAACGAATACGGTTGCTCAAAAACCCTGCTTCGGATTGTGGTACCTGGTTTCCCCAGCTGGTGAGAGTGTGGGCAGCTGATGGAAAGGTTTTCAGTCAAGTCACTCTCTGGAAACAGCCCTTAGCTAAAGAGATTTGCCTCCACAGCATCCTGAGTAATTTGCCCTCTTGGAGTAAGCTCATGATGTGTTGATGTGTGGGTGCTAACATCTTCTTGTGCCAAATCCAGGAAGGTGGAAGAGTTTGAATTGCCGAGCAATATGAGATCATGTGGACCTTCTCTGGGATACATTAAACAACTCCTTTCTTTTCCTAAGGCTACTTTCTTCACTGCCCACTCCCCTCCCCCCACAGATGTTGATCCTGAAAGCATTCCCTAAAATAGTTCCTATACACAAATCTCCATCTCAGACTCTCTGTTTCTCTGGAATCCAATCTAAGATGTTTTTCCATATTAATTTAATGCCTTCCCAGAGTTAAAAGATGCACTGTCACTAGTGAAGATAACTATCTAAGCTTTTAAATGACAGGCTGACTGGATTCTTATTGGCCATCCTGATATGACATATAGAACTTTATTTATATTTGTTGTGTCAATAATTTCTTTACTAGAAGGAAATGACCATGTAGTCCAGATCCTTTGATTCAGTACTAACAGAAGTCTGCAAAACATATGCAGGTTCATCATTCAGGATCCAATCAGGAGACAGTAACCATAGTGGTTATTTGAATGTAACAAAAAATAATTGGTAACTAATAGAAGATGTGTGTAAGGGGAAAAAGAAGACTCAGAAGTAACAGAAACAAAAGAACAACTACTACCTCTAAATTGATGGATTGTGGACAATAAAACTAAAACAACAACGAACAGAAATGTAAACGACTGGAAGAGCCCTGACCTCAAGGCTGAGAATCAGA
This sequence comes from Capricornis sumatraensis, assembly GCF_032405125.1. Lineage (NCBI taxonomy): Eukaryota > Metazoa > Chordata > Mammalia > Artiodactyla > Bovidae > Capricornis > Capricornis sumatraensis. The sequence goes on along the minus strand of NC_091073.1, from coordinate 57,489,739 downwards.
CCTTTTTCAACAGGGTGAACATAGAGACTACCCATGGCAAAGAAACTTCCTTAAGGATGGGAATGGGAGCTAGTCTGTAGAAGGAAAGAAAGAAAAGTTGCTCAGTTGTGCCTGACTCTTTGCGACCCCATGGACTGTAGCTGACCAGGCTCCTTCGTCCTTGAGGTTTTCCAGACAAGAATACTGGAGTGGGTTGCCATTTCTTTCTCCAGGGTATCTTCCCGATACAGGGATGGAACACAGGTATCCCGCACTGCAGGCAGACTCTTTACCATCTGAGCCACCAGGGAAACCCAGTCTGTAGAAGTGGCCTGCAGTTTCTACAGGGTGTGACCAGGACAGAGCTGCTCAGGAGTGACCACTGGAAGGAGATCATAACCAAAGAACATAGCTGGAGGCTTCTGGGCTCTCTCATTGAATGATAACAATAACGCAAGGCCAGAACCCCAGATGGAAGTTATGTTCCTCTGTTACAGGCTTGTAGCATCTCTCCACGGAGAAGGCAGTGGCAACCCACTCCAGTGTTCTTGCCGAGAGAATCCCAGAGACGGCGGAGCATGGTGGGCTGCCGTCTATGGGGTCGCACAGAGTCGGACACGACTGAAGCGATTTAGCAGCAGGAGCAGCAGCATCTCTCCAGCGCCCTCTACTGATGATAACTAGCATTTTGCCGGGTGCTAAAGTAAATACGTTAACAGGGTTCAGTTTTATTATCACAAAGCATGGGAAAGAGATGCATTTGGAGCTGAAAGAAAATAATTGATTACTGGCACACCAGGTTTAAATATTTGATTGGATTCTGCATCTATTTTTCTCCTTTCATCTGTCTAAAAGCTTAAAGACTTTTCAAACAACAGAATTCTGCATAATTTCAAATTATCAGCATCGTATAATTCCAACTACATTTAAAATGTAGTCTGATTGAATTCTGATTACCTCATATGACTTTTTATAACTGGCTTTTGCACCTTAAGAGATCAACTTATAGTCATGCTGCATAGTATAGTATTGTTACCTCAATTAATAGGAAATTTAGTTCAAGGAAGTACATGAGACTTAGTAAAGAAATAAGAATCTTAGCCATGTGATCAGTCTTCATAAGAATGTAGGAAAAAGTTATGTAGTTAGTTATCTCTGAAATCAGAACATATTTTATAAACAGTAGAAGAATCTACCTTCCAGCATCTTTTTTTTGGGGGGGATGGGGGGACTCTTTTTCAAACAGAAAAAGCATGTTGCCTTTTGTTCATAGGTCTTTTAGCTCCTGTTTCTGCTACTAACATGTTGATATTTTCCCCATATCTCTAGTTCAAATTAAAAAGAAATAGACTTTGACTGGCCAATTAATAATACCTCTTCTTGAAGATGACTAAATTTCAAGCCTCCTCCTGGCCATTCTTAAAGATTGACTCTCACTGAGTTAACGGTCAATCTCTGATTCAATCACTTCTAATCAGTGGTTATGAGTCCATAAGGTAGAGAAATATAGTCACCACCTCTGTGTTGGAAATCAAATAGAGTTGCTCTTCTCAGCAAAGTACTGTCCACATGAAAGGGAGATATTTGAATGGGGGAGCAGACCAGAGACTTTGAAAGGTCCTCCCTAGTACAACACACAGTCTAAAAATCCTGATTAAAGAGAGTTCCCCGAAGAAGTTCCAGTCAGTGGGTCCCAACAGTGGCTTTTATCGCTTTCTGTCAGCACCATCAGCTGCTTCTGTTGACTGTGCTAACAATGATAGGGTCTCCCATGGGTTTCTCTTTTTGACAGTGCCCTGTGTACCTTGCCAACAGCTTGCAAACCCCTTGGAGAGTGAAGAGTGCACAATGGCTCTCTCAGCACAGTTCACAACTGAGGCATTGCTGAAGTACAGTCTTTTCAAGGTTATTTTATAGAGCCACCTAGTATTGCAATTGGAACTGGGCCATTTCTCTGAATCCTCCTTGGTTCACAGTCAGCTTACTGTCCATAAGTTACAATATGACTTTTAAAGGGGAGGATTTTGCTGTATGGAGCTCCTCCCAACATATGAATTATAAAGGATGAAACTGTAGTGATGGAAGGAACACATTGGTTTAAAGTAAATCCAACTAACATGAATTTGCTTGGCTTTAATTTTTACCCTGGCATAAACTATAAAAATGGCAAATTAAACAGAGATGATGAGAGTTTGAAGGGCCCCTTTGGATTATGTGGTCAATATTTCTAATTTTATAGGTGGAGGGAAAAAGAGAAAAAAAAGTTCAGAGGGTTATTGTCGATAATTTGAGATTAGAACCCAGGCTCCTTGAAGCCAAACTCCTTTCCCTTTCTAGATATCATGCTGCCCCCTAGTGTCATCTAGATTTTCATAAGAACTCATGATTTCCTTCACAGAAACAAATTTCCATTAGTGTAAAGATTTGCAAACCTAGAATGCATAAGCTAAATTAAAATGATCCACAGAAGATCTAATATAAAACTCCTTTTCATAGTACTTTGTCATTTATTAGAATTACTGTGACTATTTGAATATATGTCTTATATTCTAAAATAAATCTTCTGATATTAAATTAAGACCCCCAACGAGTGTATTGGAATGGGGAAAGGCGACAGACTCACTTAGAAAATAAAAAGCAAAAAAACAAAAACAAGTCAGCAACATTATCTTTAATTAAAACTCAATCTTTCTCAATATATCAGTCAGTCTTGTATATACCAATGAGTTTCTGTAGTTATAGATAGGGTTAATTGGCATCCTGAGGCAACTTGGGCTCTACGAGAAAAACCTCAAAATAAAAGAATCAAAGCACCACTTTTATAATAGGAGAAATTAAACACTGTGAAAAAATACAGAGAAACCAAGCAAAATTAGAGTATCATAGTAAGTTTTACCATATATTTTCATTCACCCCCTTCCAACAAAAGGATAGATATTTATAAATAGAAGAGCAAAACAAATCAAAGAGAAATAAGCAGATGAAAATATTGACTTGCTACATTATGAGAAGAAAAAGAATTTAAAAGTGTGTAACAAATATATCAGGGCAAGACAGAAACAGAAGAGAAAATAAGACAGCTAATAAATGAGAGGAAGCAAAGAATTAATTATTACACTAAGAGGGCTGATATATTGAGCTCATTTTAAAATGTCTTTAAAAAAGAATGAAGACAAAAAATTTAAATAAAGGGGAACTAATGAAGACAATGAAAATTGTTAATAAAAATGTTGAGAGGGAAAATGTGGAATATATTGTAAAATAGTGAATAGTGATTCAGAGGATCTTAAGTAGGATTATGAGATTCTTAAAAAGAAAACTCTATGATGGATACACTGTCAAACATATGAGCACTGTCTTGGGCTTAATATATTTAATTTAATTAACTATGAAATTCCAAAAACATTCAAATTACACTTTAAATTATGTATTATTCAAGAAAAATCTCACAGGAGATTCAGAAGCAGCACACTGAAAAGTGTGTTTTCTTTTTCCTCTTACCTCTGAGTTTCCATCTGATCATCTTCCAAGAGACCTCTTGCATAAAATAGCATTTGTCCAGCACGTTCCAATTCAACTCATTCTTCTAAGACAGTTCTTCTCAGTCTAACATCATATCCAATGGTGAAAACTTGAAGGATTTTCCTCTAAGATAAGGAAAAAGATAAGTATGATTATTCTCAGCACTCTTTCCAATACAATCCTGGAAGTCCTAGCCAGAGAAATCAGGAAAGAAAAAGGAAAAAAAAAATCCAAATCAGAAAGGAAAAAGTAAAAATATCTGTATTTCCAGATGATATGATTTTATAAATAGAAAACCCTAAAGACTCCACCAGTTAACTATTATAACTGATAAAGGAATTTAGTAAAGTGGCAGAATACAAAATCAACATTCAAAATTCAATTGTATTTATATATACTAACAATTAACTAGAGAAAGAAGAAAATAATTTCATTTATAGTAAAAGCAAAAATGATGAAAATAATTTAAAAAATATTTCACCACAGAGGTGAAAGATCTCTGCATTGTAAACTCTAAGACATTGATGAAAGAAATTGAAGAAGACAGAGGACACAGATAAATAGAAAGATATCTTGTGTTCATGATTTGAAAGAATATATATTATTGAAATGTCCATAGTACTCCAAGCCATCTATAGATTCACTGCAATCCTTATCAAAAGTCCAAAGATATTTTTTATAAAAATAGAAAAAAAAATCCTAAAATTCATATGGAACCATGCTGCTGCTGCTAAGTTGCTTCAGTTGTGTCTGACTCTGTGCGACCGCACAGACGGCAGCCCACCAGGGTCCCCTGTCCCTGGGATTCTCCAGGCAAGAACTCTGGAGTGGGTTGCCATTTTTTCCTCCAATGTATGAAAGTGAAAAGTGAAAGTGAAGTCGCTCAGTCGTGTCCAACTCTTAGCCATCTCATGGACTGCAGTGCACCAGGCTCCTCCATCCATGGGATTTTTCAGGCAAGAATACTGGAGTGGGGTGCCATTGCCTTCTCCGTATGGAACCATAAAAGACCCTAAATAGCCAAAGTAATATTGAAAAAAAAGATCAAAGTTGGGATCATCACACTTCTTGACTTCAAATATACTACAAAGCTACAGTAACTGAAACAGTATGGTAATGGCATTTAAAAAGACACATAATAGGGGCTCTGGTATCTCAGTGGTCAAGAATCTGCCTTCCAATGCAGAAGATATGGGTTCCATCCCTGATGCAGGATGATCCCACATGCTACAGAGCCACTAAGCCTATGCACCACAACTACTGATGTGCTCTAAAGTCTGGGAGCCACAACTGCTAAGTCCAAGTGCCTCAACTCCTGAAGCCCACATGCCCTAAAGCCTGGGCACTGCAAGAAGAGAAGTCACTGCAACATAAAGTCCACACACCGCAACTCAAGAGTAGCCCTGCTTGTTCCAACCAGAGCCCACACAGTAATGAAGATCCATGCATCACAGCCAAAAAGAAAGAAAGAAAGAAAATCATTATTTTTTAAATGGCACATAGAACAATGAAACAGAATCTAAAGCTTGGAAATAAACTCAAACATATATGGGCAACTAATCTATGACAAAAGAGACAAGACTATACAATGTATGATCTCCCTTATATGTGAAATCTGCACACAGACACACACAAAATCCAGACCCATAGAACAGAAAGTATATTGCTGATTGCCAAGGGCAGGGGTGGAGTGGGGAAAATGTGTGAGGCTTGTCTAAGTGTACCAACTTCCAGTTATAAATGAAAAAGTTCTGGGGCTGTAATGCACATCATGGTGACTATGGTCAACAATGCTCTATTGTATGCTTGAAAGTAGCTAACAGGATAGTCTCAAAAGTTCTCATCAAATACCCAAAATAATGATAACTATGTGAGTTGATGGATGTGTTAAGTAACCTTATTGCGGTAATCATTTTACAATATATACGTATACAACATTGAACATTTTAAACTTATGCCATGTTATGTATCAATTACACTTCAACAAGAATAAAAAGATGGAAGCTTATAAAAACTGTCCTTCTCAAGATATTTTTTAAACTTAAAATGAGAAGCATTCTCTGTCAAAATTTGTAGTTAATTTTGACAGAATGTTTAATTAAATTAATACCTTTACTTAAAACATAAGTGAAATAGGTAGGCAGATAAGGATTTAGAATGCGGAAAGTTTTAGAATTCATTGTCAAATTTATTACCGCATAAGTGTGTGTGTATGAGTGTGTGCATGTATGAGTGAGTTAGAAATGTAGAGCAAAATAGAGAATTTTGAAGTATGAAAACAGGAGAAAGATGTCTTTCTTGGGCCATTCTCCTGATGTTAGTTCTTCTTATTCAGGCAATAAGAATAGGGCCCTATTAAACAATGGACTCTTTCGTAATACCTATGTAGCAAAAAATACAGTGATCATCTATTACTACTCAGGATCCATTTCTTCTGAGGGAAGAATTGTTAGCTTTTTGTGGAACACTTGACCCGTAAGTGTTTTGTGAAACACTTGACCCATCCCTGAGTCCAAGCTTGTGTTTTGAATGTGAGACAATATGGCCTTACTGGCCTTATACCTCAAAGCTGAAACGAACACCTGACTCAGACTAGGCCAGTCAGAGCCCTTCTCTGGAGGTTTTTACTTTAGACCATAGGTCATGTTACCTAGTACTTTCTAGATGTACAAGAAATATAACCCTAGAGTGGCTCATTACCATGTCCCCAAATTCTGCCATGTCAGTCTGAACCAAAAGAAGGTAAGACCAACATAAAGAGGAAAGCAAGACAATGATAGACCAGTCATCCTGGAGATTAGTCCTGAACTTTCTTGAATTTGGTTATATAAGATATCTTCAGTTCAGTTCAGTTTAGTTGCTCAGTCATGTCCGACTCTTTCTGACCCCATGAATTGCCTCACACTAGGCCTCCCTGTCCATCACCAACTCCCGGAGTTCACTCAGACTCACGTCCATTGAGTCAGTGATGCCATCCAGCCATCTCATCCTCTGTCGTCCCCTTCTCCTCCTGCCCCCAATCCCTCCCAGCATCAGAGTCTTTTCCAATGAGTCAACTCTTCGCATGAGGTGGCCAAAGTACTGGAGTTTCAGCTTTAGCATCATTCCTTCCAAAGAACACCCAGGGCTGATCTCCTTTAGAATGGACCAGTTGGATCTCCTTGCAGTCCAAGGGACTCTCAAGAGTCTTGTCCAACACCACAGTTCAAAAGCATCAATTCTTCGGTGCTCAGCTTTCTTCACAGCCCAACTCTCACATCCATACATGACCACAGGAAAAACCATAGCCTTGACTAGACAGACATTTGTTGGCAAAGTAATGCCTCTGCTTTTGAATATGCTATCTCCTCTTTCACTTTCATCAAGAGTCTTTTTATTTCCTCTTCACTTTCTGCCATAAGGGTGGTGTTATCTGCATATCTGAGGTTATTGATATTTCTCCCGGCAATCTTGATTCCAGCTTGTGTTTCTTCCAGTCCAGCGTTTCTCATGATGTACTCTGCATATAAGTTAAATAAGCAGGATGACAATATACAGCCTTGACGTACTCCTTTTCCTATTTGGAACCAGTCTGTTGTTCCATGTCCAGTTCTAACTGTTGCTTCCTGACCTGCACATAGGTTTCTCAAGAGGCAGGTCAGGTGGTCTTGTATTCCCATCTCTCTCAGAATTTTCCACAGTTTATTGTGATCCACACAGTCAAAGGCTTTGGCATAGTCAATAAAGCAGAAATACATGTTTTTCTGGAACTCTCTTGCTTTTTCCATGATCCAGCGGATGTTAGCAATTTGATCTCTGGTTCCTCTGCCTTTTCTAAAACCAGCTTGAACATCTGGAAGTTCATGGTTCACGTATTGCTGAAGCCGGGCTTGGAGAATTTTGAGCATTACTTTACTAGCATGTGAGATGAGTGCAATTGTGCGGTAGTTTGAGCATTATGAACTCCTTAAGATATCTTAGTCCCTTTCAAATAAATTTCTTTCTGCATTTAAGCTTATTCAAATGGGTTTCTTACACTTGCAGCTGAGAGTTCTGGTGAAAACAGTGTAAGAGTGAATGCATGTTTTCAACAACCAATTCCACTGAATAATGGATGATTGGCGTGGTCAGTTTAGACAAGAATGATAATCTAAACTGTGTGGTCAGAGAAGGTAACAAATACCAAGTAGATTTGCTACTTTAAGCCAGAATGGACTTGTTTAGGGACATTATTTTTCTATACGTAACAGACAGGGCTTCCCTGGTGGCTCAGTTGGTAAAGAATCCACCAGCAATGCAGAAGACCCTGATTCGATTCCTAGGTTGGGAAGTTCCACTGGAGAAGGGATAGACTACCCACTCCAGTATTCTTGGGCTTCCCTGGTGATTCAAATGGTAAAGAATATGTCTGCAATGCAGGATACCTGGGCTCTATACCTGGGTTGGGAAGATCTCCTGGAGAAGGGAATGGAAACCCACTCCAGTATTCTTGCCTGAAGAATCCCCATGGATGGAGCAGCCTGGCAGCCTGGCAGTCCATAGGATGCAAAGAGTTGGACACAACTGAGCACAGCACAGCACGACCATCAGACCTCTACACCATATACATTTAGAATGACTCACTGCTGAAGGGCATATTCCTGGGCCCCAGCCTGGACTCATCACGATCTCTGCTGAGTGAAAGAAACATCCTTAAAATAGCACCCTAGTTGACTCCAATGTGGGTTAAAGATTAAGAGCCACTGTCTTAGAGGAATTGTTTTCATTATTAGGATGCTAATAAAATGCAGTGTGAGAGGCAATACATGCACATTAAGGATCCAGCTGTGTAAAGTGAAGAGAAACCCAATGTAGGAGACAAACCCAGGCAGTGTTTTTCTATTGTCACTGTGTTACAATGACTGAAATGGAGAAAGTACAGATAAAAGCATAGGACCTTAGAACTACATATCAATAATAAAGCAGACTAAAGTTTTCTTTTTTATATACATGAAGGGAAAACATTGACCTGATTTTCTTACATATGATAACAAAAATGATTTCTACACTTATTTATAGCTAGTGTATGAATGTGTTTTGTGCCATTGAAAATATGCATGAAAAATTAAACCTCTATTTGAAGCAATGAATTATTGGCCTATTGTAAAACAACCACCCCAGAATGTCTGTTCAATCTTCCCTCAACTGTATCAAATAAATTTGTCACTGAAATGGTGATTTCAGCTTCCATTAAGACTGCCCATCTGATTTAAACAAATTTTCTCACCTTGAAAAAGAAGTCATAATTATAGGGCTTATACTGATTTGAAGAATCTTAAATCAGAGACCCAAATTCAGATGATTTTCAAAGGATAATTATTTGCTCCAAATAGATTTCAAACCAAATGAATAAAATATCAAATAGAAAGCCATCATGTACAGGATCACTTGCTCAGTGAAGTTCATTTTTGTAGTTAGCCAGCATGCATTTGGTTTTAAAAGAAATGCAAGAGTTAATGGCTCTGAGAAGAACAGCCACAATCTAACCATCTTGTCAAATCCATTCCCTGGAACCTCAGGGGTAGAGTCTTCCCACCAGCTTCAGGGAGGCCATATCAGCCTTTCCCTCCATTCCTCAACCTTCCATCATCAGACAGTGTTGGTAATTGGTTTTTAATTGGTTCATTTACCCGAATGATTTATACTGCCTCAGGTAGACAAGATTTAATGACACCCATTACAGGGCTTTAGATTATTTCACAAATAGATATGCATTGTCCTTCAGGATTGAAGATCTGTGCCTGTGAGTATTATCATTCATACATCTCTGATGTAGAAAAGTCCAATGCAAGGCTGACAATGATTAAAATAATAGTTTATCAAGTGTGAACTATAGACCAGGGATTTTGCTAAGGGCTTTATATACATTATCTTATTTAATAGGCATTTCCATAAACATAGACACAAACAGAAACAATGACCAAAGTGTTGCATTTGTTTTGAACAGAGACTGTTTACAACTATTTCTTCTTAACTTTCCAGATGATCAATTCCTTTGATTTCTTTGATCAAACTCAGTTACTGTACTATGAGTAGTAACGTACTTGGAAAATCACTAGGGAGACTAGGTAAGAAATATAGGCTTATTCTTGATTCTGATAATAATTGTAAGATTTTTAGTCGGTTACTTAATCTTTGGATTTAGGTCGCTGTCTTGAAAGGACTCTTGTAGTTTTCAGATAATATGGCTCACTACATATTCCTATTTCTCATTTTGATTGATTAGCTGGGGTCCTAATCTTACATAGTATAACCTATGTTTGTACTTCAGTATTCTCTTGAAACATAATTTCTGCCTAAAAGGAGCTCAGTTAAATATTTTTAATTTGTATATACACAAATTGTCACATGTGTATTGAGAACTATTGGTATTTAGATATAAAATCTAATGTTATTTAGGTAGAAGAACAAATTCAAATGGATTCCTCTGATTGATTTGGGATAAATTTAGACAGGCACAATTTAGGACTGGTGGTGGTTGTTCAGTCACTAAATTGCGTCCAATTCTTTGTGACCCCGTGCACTGTAGCATACCAGGCTTTCCTGTCCTTCACTATCGTCTGCAGTTTGCTCAAACTCATGTCCACAATGGAGCAAACTCCAGGAGTTAGTGAAGGACAAGGGGCTTTGTACAATTATAAAGATTTGCATAGAACTCATATGAGAAATAATCGGGCATGTTATAAAGTATCATTCTTTAACAAAAAATAGTCTTTGGCAAACTTAGATTTTTTTCACAAGAATATTTATTACTACTTGGTTTAAAAATTCTTTAGTATTTACTTTGTACTTATGGTCATTGACAGACTTTTGTTGAATATTCATTCTTTTAACATGTACAATTTCTGAGGATGAGGTTGCAATTTTCTAATAGTTTCTCATTGTATCCCAAGTTTAGGGAAGCAGATTTACAAAGATTTTACAACTTTGAATTAGTGGAGGCATATTTAAATGTGATCAGATCTTTACTTGTACTAACATGTGCATTCCTTGATGTTTCAAGTGAATTCAACTCAGTTGTATATAAATGTAACTGGAAGAAAACATAGAATGGGGTGCTTACCTCAGAATTTATCTGTTCTAAGGATGAGAAAAGTAGTCTTAATGTGTCTGCTGTATCCTTTTAAACCCAAATGATGAGTGTGCAGGGGCTGAAAGCTCTGTTGACTGGAGAGAATTTAGCAATAGATCTTTTATGTCCTTAATGACATGTGTGTATTTCTCTTCCTTAACTGAGCTCTGTGCTGTCTAGTATGATACCCAATAGCCACTTGTGGCTACCTAACACCAAAAATATGCCTAGGCTGAATTGAGAATGTGCTGTAAATTTAAACACACACCAGATTTGGAAGACCTGGCACATAGAAAAGAATATAAATTATACTTTTAATAACTTATATATTGATCATGTATTGAAATCATAAATTTTTGCATATGGTGTTATATAAATATTTATTTAAAGTCACTTGTCTTTTTACTTTTTGAAATGTGGCTCTCAAAAGTTAAAATTGTATTTGTGACTCATATTATGTTTCTATTGGGCAGTGTAGATCTGGATTCAGGCTGTGTTGTTTCTGACGATTATTTTTTGTCATTGACATATGTGTCTCCATGGTTTGATGCAACCATTATCTGACAAAAGACTAGGAATAACACAGGATTTTGAGTTTCAGGAGAGGTTACCTCTTCTGAGCCATCTTGTTGAAACCGTCCCTCACATCTTATCTTACCACCATCCCCTTCCCCACTCCCAATCACCATGATATTATTCTAAATTTAATAATTTAGATCTTGGGAAAATATATTATGTACCACATCTAACACTATGTTCCAAGCATGGATCTCCACTCTTTCCATATCAACTTTTTTAATTTTCACAGCAATTCTATGAAATAGATTTTATTATAATTCTCATTTTATGGGTGAGGAAACTGAGGTACAAAAATACCTAATAAACTTGCTCAAAGTTCACAGAGCTAATAAAAAGTGAAATGAGGCAGCGTGGAGTCAGAGTCTGAATCTGAGCACATATTTTTTGCTCTCATTTGTTTTCATTGACCATAGCTTCTACACCCATCCTACACTCCAGCTTCTGGATTCTTCATGATTCAGGTTCTCCCAGGTCCCTCACTTCCTTCCAGAAATTTCAAATTTTTTACTTTATCATGTGGAGCAGTTTAGCATTCATGGCCTTACTATAGAATCCTGGCTTTCCCGCACACCCTCATGTTCAATTTTTTTTTTCCCAACCAAATGGCAAAAGGAGAAACTTTTTTAAGGGAAAAAAGTGTATGCCCTTAGAAGATAGCAGCATCTATAAATATTTGTGACTTTAAATGACATTTTGTTTCTCATCATTACACTTCTAAGGATTTTTTGTGACATATATTGTCATTATGCAAATTAGAATATTGAGTCACAGAATGTTAATACCCTTCCCAAGTTCACACAACCATCAAGGGGTAGTAAAGAGAACCCTGCCGAACAGAATTCATAGCTCACTGTACTAGTCATGCCTGACATCTATTTACATCAAATGGAGTGCTTCTGGACACTCTGTCCTAGGCCTTACCTCTACCATAGCTCAAATCTTGGTCAATTTAGATGGTCATAGACCTATCACCACACTGCCACCACCCTGAGGATGCCTGAACAACCCTTCCTGACAGCATGACATTGTGTTGCCCAAAAACTTTTAAGAACACCCCTTTCGCACCATCTATGTCACTGTCTTTCTCCAGGTTATATAAAAGGGATCTTTAGTCGTGTTTTATTGCAAGCACAGATGTTGTTTTTGGTCAAAAACCTATGTGTCTTAGAAAAAACAAAACAAAACAAAACTCCTCAGTCTATAATTGCTATCCCCATGTAGATAAAGGGAAGAAGAAGGTCAGGAAGTGCCGTTTTCTCTCTGCTAAATAAGGAAATAAAAAATGCTTTCCAGACATAGGAAGATGGAAAAATTGAAGCTATTAGAAAAGAAATTATTAGTGGATCAAAAACAGTTAAAAGAAATGTGAGTGTTCAGAACTTGACTGGAGAGCAAACTAATCAGCCAATGAAACCGTTTAGAGTTAATAATGAATGTCTCATCTCAACTTGAAACAAATCTGTCTGCTCTATTGGAAACATATAATATCAAAGGAGAGGAAAGCTGTCCCATAAAGGCATGGTAGCATTTGAACATCAATTTGACAGGTAGTGTAATTTTCTTACTAAGGACCGTGAATATCATATTGAAATCTACTACAGAAATACTACTCAAATTCTCCACATAAGTCATCTGAAGAGAAAAAGTTTCAGCAGAAGTCAGAGGAGATATAGGAAAAAAGGCTGAGGCTGATGAATTTCACTTATGACCAAAAAACCATGACCTTGACTTATTTCCATTTAATACTAATCTATTATCTCTAAACCAGGAACGAGTAAAACTGAAATCAGTCAGAAGCCAGAGTTATTTCTGCTCCAGATTTACTCTAAGTAGTGCTATGTCATCTGAATACATTTGTATGCAAGTGACAAGACTTGGAGAATGTTCACTTCTTATCTGTGATTTTTCTACTATTTTAAGTCCCAGGGAAAGATGATTTGAACCTCTGTCTTTCCAGTACATAGCGTGAGGGGCATGCATGTAGAAGATGAGAAAAATATTTTATTAATCTTCTCTCAGTGTTATCTTGTATAATATATTCAGCTTTTTATTACTCATATAGGAAAAAAGTTTTGAGAAATGTCAAGCTAAAATTTCAGTTGTTTTAAAATATGTTTTTCCCTAGGCCTCCCAGAAGACTGTCACTGTGCAGAGTATGGGAAAATTTTGACTAGTTACTTCTTGCCATTTCAATGTGATTTACCAGAATACAGGAAACATAACAGAAACTATGATGACATCCCAACTCCCAAATGGTCTCTGGATTCAGGTTTGGTTACAGTCAAGTCACGAAGCAAACTTCTTTAAATATTTTCTGAATGGTGTCCAAATCTTGGGTGAAACTTTATTCTGGTAGGACTAACATATGAATGTACTATACGACACTGAAAACATTTGTTGAATTTTATATATGATTAGCTTTTTTTGAAGTTTGCAAGGAGCATCACTTCAACTCCAAGTCACAAACTAGGACTGGAGGTTATTTATGAAGCACACTTTTTAAAAAAAGCAAATATTTTAAAATAAGCCTTTTTGTTAAAATGTGCATTTTCATTCTCTTTTGCAAATTTTGAAGATCTTATATCTTGTGACCCAGACTTTCTCACAGCAATAACTTGCAGGGTTATTTAAATTTCCAGTTCTTCATAGCTCCATCTTTCCCAGGGGGCCAATGGCCAAGTGCCTCAAATTTTAGTTGCCTAGCAAATTCCTATAAGTATTTCACGTTATGACCTTGATCTAAACAGTCCATGGAAATCCCCCATCAGTGCAAAACTGATAAAATACAAGGTTCATGACTGTATTCTCTTTTCCTGCTCTCAGAATTCAAACACTACTGCAGAAAACCACAGTTATGAAAATTGGAATTACTTTTGAGGTCAGAGCTTCCCACCTCCACAGGGTCCAGCAACAATTTTACTTTCTCTGGAAAAGTCCCTTTCACACTTTCTAGATAGCCTATTCCCAACATATATCCTATGCTTGAATTCTCTTTTTCCAGGTTCCTGTCTTTACAGAGAAAATAAAATTCATGGAAGAGCTCACTTAATTTATTGTCTTCCTGCTGCTCTACTTTCCTCACGCACCCGTGTGATCTTAGGCAAACCTTTGAAGCTTTCTTAGCTTCTAATTTCTAGAAGAAATTGAAGGTCATTGAAGACCTTGCGCCTCACTCTTGATGTAACAATAATTAAATCAGATCTGTGAATTAATAATCAGTAAATAAGCATGGTGAATAGCAAAGAAATTGCTTTCCTGCATGGGACCACTTACCTTCTCTGTGCCTGTCGCAGAAGATGGAGATGTTTAATTCCCATTCACCTTGACTCTTTCCAAATTTTTCTCCCCAGACAATCTATCTCATTTCATCTGTCTACATCCTTGAACTCCTAAAATATTGTTCATCCATAGGATTCTGTCTTTATTCCTTTTCTACTCCCATTCTACTTATTCTTTGAAGACTATTATCCCAGACATCCTTATGGATTCGAAACTACTTCCTCTATGCTGATGTCTCCTTGCCTGTACATCAATTTCCTTTTTCATATTTTGGTTATAAGAGTCTCACTCCTGTCCTTTCATCCTCCACTCTATTGCTTAAATAACATTCCTTAAGGCAAAATTAATCCTGCCAAAAGCATCTCTTTTAGTTTTAAGCTAACCTAAAGGATAAATTTTATATTCTTTAGATCACCATACAAAGATCTTATGATAGGTACACACTCATTTTCTGCGCTATCTTGTATCATTCTGCTAAAATACACTATGCTAAACTAAATTTTTCACTTCTTCCTGGTTATTTCAACCACTTTCCCAACTTTGTACCTTTCACATGCTGTTTCTCTTTCCTGGTAATATTTCTCTCTCTGCCCTCTGATATGAGTAATTTCATTTTTACTTTAAAATCTAGGTCAAAATGTACCTCAATCTAGAGAATTCTTCATCTCCACAATTAATGTGGATTCTCAAAGTAATTTTCACTTTATTGACATCATTTCACTGCTCTTCTTCTCTCCCACACTCAAAATAAATAATCCCACGCACTCCTTTTGAGATTTAAGGGCAGGGATGATATTTCACACCCTAATATAGTACCTGTTGTATGACAGGATACAGGAAATGATAATTTACTTCAACAAACTTTATTTTGTCCTGATTTAATGTGTTACTCTTCTTAATCCCTGCAGTAACCATATGAGTTAGAGATTATTAATTAAGGTAGAGAAAAATGAGGTCAGTGAAATACTGGGTTAAATTAATAAATGATAAAACTAGAATATTAATCTCCAAACTCCAAGCTTTATCTAATATATACACCTTACAGATTTGTCACTAAATATTTGTTGAATTAGTGAATGACGCAATAAATCAGTGCAAGATGTCTGATAAATCTTTGCCAATCTTCACATAGTTAACTATCAGAATAGTCTGCACTATAGAACTCTTTAAACATTTGAGATATTTTAGCCTTTATTCATCACTACATCTAACTAAATTCATTATCTTTATTCTGCCAAATTAAATACATAGTATCCGAAAAACTAGTTTCCAAAAAGTATCTTAAATTTACCTACTAAACAACATATTTCACCCTATTTCTTAAGTAACAAAGTTTCATTTGTACATGTTTTAATATACTATGAAACTAAATGTTTAAAAAAAGCTTAATTTTAAAATTAATGCCAAGTAAAACAAAGATATATAGGTTGTTGTTATACATATCTCCTAAGGTTATTGTTATAAGCTTAATTTAAATTTCAATTATTTTGCTGTAAAACAGGGTCCTTGAAAATCCAGGCCATTATTAAAAATACTTTATGGGGATTAGCTTTAACAAGAGAAACTCTGTTAATATACTGTGTAGTAGCAAATGTGCTTTTGGTAATCATTTCAGATTTCACTTAGTTATAATCATATTCCATTTTTAGCAGCATTATGAAATGCTAATAACAATGCCATTAATTAATAATACATATTCATTGAAATTTAGTGACTTAAAATCTAGCTTCATATTTGTATTGTCCTTTGGGACACATATTCCAGACCTAGCATCATATCCAAATATAGTGCGAATAAGATGATCTAACAAGCATAATGCTTTTACAACAAAGATGAGGACCAGAAACTGTGCACATCCTTTGTCTAACATGACCAAGTCAAGAGGATGACCAAGGACTACAGCTCAGTCTTTAGACTCCTAACCTAATAACTGTTTTTCTATTATAACTAAATCTATTTTCAGTAATGAAATGACAGAACAATGATCTGATTAAGTCAACTCATTCTATTCTAGATAAGGGATCTATTGTCTTGCTTTTCTTTCTAAGGCTACTCACTAGCCTTTACTACATTACTTTCACATATCCAGTATATCTGTAAATTGATTTATTTAGTCAAAACTGTTTGAACAATTAACTTGACTAATTACATGACTAAATTACTGTGTAACAAGAGCAGCTAGTAAATTTGTGCTAAAATCTAATCAAACTGGTTATTGCTTATAAATAAACACATTCAGTGGTTGAGGACATATTTTATTCTTCCTTCTGTTTATTTAACAGATTCAGCTTTTGAGTGAGGCCATATTCAACTGTTAAGTGTTGTAATAAACTCAAGATAACTCTTTTTACATGACATCAAATAATCACTTTGACTTGCTATTCATCTTTTTTCTAGTAACTCTGGCATCATGTTTCCTAAGAAGGCAGTATGTTCTGGATTTCCTTAGTTCACTTCTGGAAATCATCAGGAGGAAGAAAAGTTGGTATTGTTTGCCACCAGGGAACTCAGGACTGGAGGAGACAGAGGGAAATTGGGTTAATGGCTCACATGAGACAGTAAACAAAGAACAGATACAAAAAATGTGCAAGAAAAGTAAGAAAAGAGAATTTGGTGAATGTGAAGTATCACGATTATATAATTGCAAAAAAATTTAACTTAGTTACCTTGTTTGCTCCAACGTTTAGAAACAATTTCAACAATAAAAAGCTATTTTTGTTTCCATTTAAATGTTGACCTGATTCTATCTGTATTAAACAATCATATCATATGAGGAAGTCAATGCCAAAACAAAGATATGTGTTACAGAAAAGAAACTCATAGCTTCTAACTAATGTTTTATTGCTTAAAAATGTCCAGAAATTGTTATTAGTGATTTGTCAATTCTCTCTGCTCCTCTATGGGGCTTCAGCTCCTCCACTTTATTTCAAATGTTCACTTCTCTGGAGATTATGTGACAAGTGGGACTGGGGTGGATAATAAGTGATTTAGCCACCTTTAAAGATTATTTTCTCTGGTGCATCCAAATTGTCTAAAATAATTTTTTCCTAGGAATAGATTTGCATTTATTTTATACAGAGGAGGAAATTCTGAAAAAAAAAAAGAGAAGAAAAAAGAAGCACATGTCAAAAGATAAAATAGTGCAGCAGAAGGATTCATTGCCTAGGTAACTTTTTTCTTCTCTCATTTTACTTTGCGATAAGTTCTCAATGGACTGATTCATTTAAGCTATGATTTTTATTCATATTTTTAAGCTGTTGGGCCTGATGTTGAAATCTCCCTTGTCACCAGTTAGACTTACTAGTTTTAATGATTTGGGCTTTAAATGAAGGTCATTATATAATATCCTGCATTGCATGCAGATTATAAAGTTCCTGCCGGCTTTGCCTTTTAATTAAATTATTCTTTCAAGTGGAATACAGGAATAGGAAAGTCCATCTCCTTTCATATTGAGGAAACTCTATAGCCAAACTTTTATGCTTTATTACTAATGAATATTTGAAATAATGTTCTTGTATAAACGTTGATTGGATCTAAAAGAAGTATTTGTTTAATAAATCTTTCCCCTCTCTCAATTCAATTACCTACATTGTATATATAATGTAATGCAACATATGACTCTTTCTTTACATACATATATAGATATTTATAAATATATATATATATCGACATATCTATCTCCTGTATCTTGTCCTTCAGTGTTTGACATATCTGACACATAGCTAAACAAAAAAAGAACCGAGAGAGAGAATAGACTTAATA
This sequence comes from Capricornis sumatraensis, assembly GCF_032405125.1. Classification (NCBI taxonomy): domain Eukaryota; kingdom Metazoa; phylum Chordata; class Mammalia; order Artiodactyla; family Bovidae; genus Capricornis; species Capricornis sumatraensis. Next base: position 57,471,528 of record NC_091073.1, on the reverse strand, counting down.
GTGAACTGCTGATTAACTCTCCAGGAAAACTGATGGACCAAAAGTCATGGAGAAGGGGAGAGAAAAGTTTACTGGAAAGAACAGAGTGATGGAAGAAACTCTGTGGGAAAAGCCGATTGCCCTGGACAGACCCATTCCACCCAGCAGCTCATTTCTCTAAGATGAGTGTCCACCATGAGGGAAGAAGAGGAGAAAGTCACCAATTCTGGTTGGAAGGCGAGTATCTGACCATCAGTGTGCTAAGGCATGCAGAGCCAATAGTGATGGCCAACTTAAAGGGACATAGAATTCTGTATTTCTACCTCAAGTCACTTTATTATGACCACCTCAGCAGACTGGGAGACCAAGAAGCTAGATATGATATAGGGGAAACTAATAATTCGTGGGTTAGAAAGTAAACACAAAAAGCCACAAATTGAACCATGATACAAGGAATAAAATGTCTAGAAAGTCACATTTTAGAGTCGAAAAAGTTAAAAATGCTGAGTAGACCCATTGTCCTAGAAGAGTTGAAGGAAGGCTAAAAGGGAATTAGAAAAGTGAATTTCTGGGAGAAAGTAGTACAGCAGAAAAAAATTTTTTTTTCCTTATCTATTGCCATCTTGAACTGTGTTATAAATCTTGATCAGAAATTTCAGTAGATGACATCTGAATGTTTTTTAAATCTTCCATTTCTGAAGGTTAGTGCTCTAAGCTCTCTGGATGGTCTCTGCTATCTATTAATAGAATAATAAACAGTTGTTGGGTGGCATCCATAAGTCAATGGTCTGATTAGGCTATCAACTTGCCACGTCCCTGCAACTCTCTTAACACTATTGGCTGCACTATAGGACTGACAGCCTGAGCTTTAGTCTAGGTACTGGGTACCTCTGCAACCATTTGATGACTAATGATGCAGGGCCCCTTGTTTATTTGCTTTCTCTGAAATCCGACCCTGCATTTCATTGCCCCTTTCTAGGTCTGATATAGAACTAATTGTTGGCAGATGTGGCAAGTATTTTGAGCCAGGATATAGTATTTGTTTGCACTGTCTGAGTTTTCAGCCTGAACCAGTGTCAGGTCATTGCAGCTGGTTTCTATCAAGGCTCTGTATATCGTAGACCATCCACCTGACAAAACAAAATTTGCCCATGTGACCTTCACTTGAAAGCCTTAAGTACAAGAATTCCACCAAAATAACAGGGAAATTTTGTTGGAAATTCCTAATCAAATCAATGAATGGCTTAATTTTTATTTACATGTAAACGATGATCTTACAATATATAAGAAAATGTGTCCTTTAAAAGCATCATAAGATTTATGGTTTTAACCCATCATGAATATTAATCTTAGGCTTAAGATTATATTAAATCCTTATCCTTTGTATAAGCATCACTTATAAAACAAAGTGTACAAACAGCGTTTTAGTTTTCATGAAAAAGAGCCATCTCACCTTCAAAACTACAGTAAACAACACAAGCTGAATCCAGCAAACTAATTTTGTATTTACATTCCTTTCTTTACTGACAGGGCTTCAGTTTTCCCTTACATGCCAGAATCAGTATGGAGAATTATTTTCATGACCTTCTTCTCGTTGTTTTAAATAAATAAAAGATTAGCATTTCAGCCACCCTGTTTACATTAAACTACAAATTCCATAAGCCACAGTAGTGTTTGTGTTTTCAACTTTCATGGATATTTTTTTCAATGGGTGCATGAGTTCATTTGATTTGTTTCAACTACCCAAAATATTTTAAGAGTGCTGCACTGTAGAGAAGTATTTATTTGAAGTAGCTGTGGATAATTTGCAAACTCTGTGATAATACAGTGCTCTTTACTAATGAAACAGAAAGGCTTTTATTCTGTAGTCTCCCTGACACTGCAGGAAATAAAATCTCAAAGAGACCTAAGCTTTTATTAAAATGATTTTAGTGTTGGATTATGTCTATTCCTTGGGTTGTAATGCATCTAACATAATGTGATTCAAAGGCAGTTTTACCTGTTTTTATGCCATCTATGCAGGTGCAAGATCCTTTACAGTACCATGGAATAAAAGTTGTCCGAATCTGAAACAGTCCATTAAAAGATGTATGGTTAGAAAAGCACAAAGCAAAAGGAATCAATCTCACTTTGAGATTTGGAAAATGTTGAAAATAAATTTATTTGGGAAAGTTTAAGGTAGCTTACCCTACCAAATATAAGGTGATCATGAAATATTTTTTCAGTCAATTTGAACAGATACATACTTGGGGATGCAAGAGAGGTAGCCAAATGTCTACTATTAATATTAAACTAATTATATTTTTATGCATATTTAAAACATGGAAAATAATAAAGTAATTATTAATATTGTTTTATTCACTCTAATTTCATGATTGTTTTTAAAAATTCTTCACTGCATTTTTGACCTCTGGCTCTTAGTCATCACTAGAGAAAGTTTTAAAGTTTTAAACAAAATTTTCCAAAGAATATTATTTTTAGATTCACCTATGATTGTTTGTAATATAACACATTTTTTCATTCTTTTGTGAATTGTCCCTGAAAAGTATATTGCAAAAGAGAACCCCTGAGAGTAACATTCAAACATGTTTCTCATTGTTGTTTGCTCTCCAAACCATAAATTACAGCATTTGTAAACCAGATCCAACAGCTATTGAGAAAAAAATCTTTGTTAAATTTCAGTTTCTTTGTTTATAACAATCCCATCAGTTAACCTCTGAGGTCATGCAAAGATAGCATGGATCTTAAAACAAAATAAAGTAACTTGGCAAAAATAAGATAACCAGGAAAGCACCTATAGTGAGATATTTTATAATATTTTATAAATGCTTACATGTATATCAATTAATTTTATCCTTAAAGAGATAACAAGTTGGGGATTTCTTATATTCAGGCATACACAGTGCATTCTTCCTCAAAATTATTCAATTATCCAAGTATTATTTTAGTTTCCTAATTATTGCCAAGATGAATTACTTGAAATTTTGTTTAAATATGTATTTATCAAATATCCAACACATTCTCATATTTAATACTCAACAAGTATTTGAAGGTATACGACAAAAAGCCTCCCTCTCAGCCCATCTGCCCCATCTAGTGCTCTGTCCTGAAAGCAGCCAATGTTATCAATCTTTTTGTATTATTCCAAAGATATTTTATGTATATATGAACTGATATGTATGTATATTATCTTCTGTCCTTTTAAATACTAATTATCACAGTCTATGCATGTTAGGTTATACTTTACCCTTTTATTCATTTGGAAATAATTTCATGCTGTAGTTGTTTCCAATATCTTGCTCTTACAAACAATACTACAACTAAAAATAAGAGACAACAATCTTTTACATATGTTGTTTGCAGGTAAGTGTATATACCTGTAGTGTAAATTCTTAGAGGTCGAAATTCTGTGTTGGAAGGTAAGAATCTTTGAATATTTGACAGAAATTACCATAATGCATTTCCAAAAAGATTTTTTCCAATAAATATTCTCATCAACAATTTTAGTATCTTTTCCCTGCCCATGGTGTAGTTAAATATTTTTTTAAAAGATTAAGTGGTAGCAGTTGTATTAAGCACCCATAAATAGATGAATGGATAAAGAAGTGGTACATATATACAATGGAACAATCAGTTCAGTTCAGTCACTCAGTCATGTCCGACTCTTTGCGATCCCATGAATCACAGGACGCCAGGCATCCCTGTCCATCACCAACTCCCAGAGTTCACTCAGACTCACGTCCATCCAGTCAGTGATGCCATCCAGCCATCTCATCCCCTGTCGTCCCCTTCTCCTCCTGCCCACAATCCCTCCCAGCATCAGAGTCTTTTCCAGTGAGTCAACTCTTTCCATGAGGTGGCCAAAGTACTGGAGTTTCAGCTTCAGCATCATTCCCTCCAAAGAAATCCCAGAGCTGATCTCCTTCAGAATGGACTGGTTGGATCTCCTTGCAGTTCAAGGGACTCTCAAGAGTCTTCTCCAACACCACAGTCCAAAAGCACCAATTCTTTGGTGCTCAGCTTTCTTCACAGTCCAACTCTCACATCCACACATGACCACAGGAAAAACCATAGCCTTGACTAGATGGACCTTAGTCGGCAAAGTAATGTCTCTGCTTTGGAATATGCTCTCTAGGTTGGTCATAACTTTTCTTCCAAGGAGTAAGCGTCTTTTAATTTCATGGCTGCAGTCACCATCTGCAGTGATTTTGGAGCTCAAAAAAATAAAGTCTGACACTGTTTCCACTGTTTCTCCATCTATTTCCCATGAAGTGATGGGACCGGATGCCATGATCTTCGTTTTCTGAATATTGAGCTTTAAGCCAACTTTTTCACTCTCCTCTTTCACTTACATCAAGAGGCTTTTTAGTTCCTCTTCACTTTCTGGCATAAGGGTGGTGTCATCTGCATATCTGAGGTTATTGATATTTCTCCCAGCAATCTTGATTCCAGCTTATTCAGTTCAGTTCAGTTCAGTTCAGTCGCTCAGTTGTGTCCGACTCTTTGTGACCCCATGAATCGCAGCACCCCAGACCTCCCTGTCCATCACCAACTCCCAGAGTTTACTCAGACCCAGGTCCATCGAGTCAGTGATGCCATCCAGCCATCTCATCCTCTGTCGTCCCCTTCTCCTCCTGCCCCCAATCCCTCCCAGCATCAGAGTCTTTTCCAATGAGTCAACTCTTTGCAACTCAGCCATAAAAAATGGACTCTTTCTTTTTGGACAACATGGATGAGTCTATAGAGTATTGTGATAAGTGAAATAAATTAGACAAAAACAAATGCTGCGTGATTTTACTTATATGTGGAATCTAAAAACAAACAAACAAAAAAGAACAAATTATCGAATAATCAAACACAACAAATAGAAACAGAGTTTTATGTATGGAGAAGAAATAAGTGGTTGCCAGGTCAGGGGAAGGAAAGAAATAGGGGAGAAAGATTAAGAGGTACAAACTTCAGTTTTAAAATAAATGAGTCATGGGTATGAAATATATACTGTGAGAAATAGAGTCAATAACTATGTAATGTGACACATCATAACTAGACTTATTGTTGTGATCATTTTGAAATGTACAGAAATATAAAATCACTATGTTATGTAACAGGAATTAACATAGTGTTGTAGGCTAATTATTCTTCAAACATAAACAAACACATAGAAAAAGAGTTGAGATTTGTGGTTACCAGGTGTGGGAGGGTGGAGGGAGGGGGAATTGGATGAAGACAGTCAAAGAGAAAATAAGATAAATAATTATGAAGAATGTAATTTACATGATAAATGAAATTAACTTTGCCATATTTTATATATGAAAGTTGCTAACAGAGTAAATCTAAAGAGTTCTCATCACAAGGAAAACATTTTTCTATTTAATTTTGTATCTGTAGGAGATGATGGATGTTCAGTAAACTTAGTTGGGCAATAATTTCATGCTATGTGTAAGTAAAATCATTATGCTGTTCTTAAACTTACACAGTGCTATATGTCAATTATATCTCAATAAAACTAGAAGAAAAAGTTAAATTAAACATAAATGGATCACAGAGGTGAAATTGGAGTGTGATATCTGAGGGAAAAAACCGCTTCTTTGAATATTTAATAATTAAATAATAACTTGAAATTTTAAGACAACAGTGAGATAATCAAGAGGTGCAATGAGCGTTGTCCAATAGGTTTTTGGTCATAGTTTACTACAGGGAGAAATAACACTTAGAAAATATGAGTCAGAAAGTGAATGAAGTATCAGCACTGTCCAAAGTTCAAATCTCATTTAATCATTCAGAATAATTTTAGAGTTTTCACATAGGTTGCACCATGGTTCATTGATATGATTTCTTAAGGCTTACTGAACCAACATCTATGTGACTCAAGATTCAAATTGGCTAATAGAATGAAATATTTGGAAACATCATTAATCCAAATACTGTTTACATTAGTTTCACTGTTATAACTCTCACTGCAAAAGGTAATCTTTGAATTTCTACAAGTGTTTTGATTTTTCTTAATATTATAATTTAATAGCACAGCTCATTATTGTTGTTGTTTTCTCTCTAAGTTGTGTCTGACTCTTTGTGACCCCCTAGTCTGCAGTACACCAGTCTTCCCTGTCCTTCACTGTCTCCCAGACTTTGCTCAAACTCATGTCCATTGAGTCGATAATGCTGACCAACCATTTGATCCTCTGTTGCTACCTTCTCCTCCTCCCCTCAATCTTTACCAGCATCAGAGTCTTTTCCAATGAGTTGGCTCTTCTCATAGCTCATACATTATCTTATACAGGTAACTGCAACCAAGTTACAGAAACTTATAGCTACTTGTGATTTTGCCTTCTTTCCCCAAAAATATAAATTCTAAACAATTAATTTTCTAAAAATTCTCCTGCTGTGAACACTATATTAGCCACATGATCAACAATAACATTTACACACACATCTTATACATACTTGTTTTTTCAGTGAATAAATTTAAGCCAGCAGTTAATCAGTTAGGTCTGTCATCATGCACAAACAGTTTATAAGGGTTTACTCCAGAATGTTTCTATAGTCAAAATGGTCTATATGTTTGGAGAAAGTGAAAAAAAAGGGAAGAATTTTGCTGTTTTCCTGATGAGGAAATAATCAGCTAACTGATGTAGTCATCCTTTATCCAATTAGAGTTATAAAGAAACTACTTCAAAACATGTGCAATTTGAAATCAAATCTTGTGGTACATATACACAATGGAGTATTACTCAGGCATTAAAAAGAATACATTTGAATCAGTTCTAATGAGGTGGATGAAACTGGAGCTGATTATACAGAGTGAAGTAAGCCAGAAAGAAAAACACCAATACAGTATACTAAACACATATATATGGAATTTAGAAAGATGGTAATGATGACCCTGTATGCGAGACAGCAAAAGAGACACAGATGTGTAGAGAGGACTTTTGGACTCTGAGGGAGAGGGAGAGGGTGGGATGATTTGGGAGAATGGCACTGAAACATGTATACTATCATGTAAGAAATGAATCGCCAGTCTATGTTCGATGCAGGATACAGGATGCTTGGGGCTGGTGCACGGGGATGATCCAGAGAGATGATATGGGGTGGGAGGTGGGAGGGGGGTTCATGTTTGGGAACTCATGTACACCCGTGGTGGATTCATGTCAATGTATGGCAAAACCAATACAGTATTGTAAAGTAAAATAAAGTAAAAATAAAAATAAAAAAAATAAATAAAATAGTAATAGAGCCTACTATTCAAAATGAAGTCAGAAAGTCAAATGTCATGCATTATGCACATATTTGGAATCTAGAAAGATGGTCCTGAGGAACTTACTTGCAGGGCAGCATTGGAGGCACAGTGGCTAACAATGGAGATGATTAGACAGCATCACTGACTCAATGATGAGTCATGAGTGAACTTGAGCAAACTTCAGGAGATAGTACATGCTTTTGGCTAATGTTATCTTTAGCATTATTTGAGGAATTCTTTAAGCAGTCCCTTAACTGTCCTCTCACATTTATCCATTCTGATCTTACAGAGGTCTGTGATGTGCATTCTTCAGTTTAAAAGTTTTATGCCCCTATGTCCAGAAGTCATCATACCACTTCTGCTGCAAACCAGAATTCTCCTAGAGGCTAAATTCTCAGACTCTGGAATTGTCCTTTGGGTATAGCTCCAGAAAGTGGGAACTTTATGCCATATAAGAATCCTCTACAGTAACACCAAAATTGCAGTTATTGGCTTGCAGTATTAGAATAAGCAGATTAACTGGAATGCACGTATGCAGTGTTTAATTTTTAAGATTGTAATCCATGGCTGATCAGTGTGAAAGTCTATGGCCTGTAGGTATTTAGGCAGTTCAGTTCAGTTCAGTCGCTCAGTTGTGTCCGACTCTTTGAGACCCCATGAATCGCAGTACACCAGGCCTCCCTGTTCATCACCATCTCCCGGAGTTCACTCAGACTCATGTCCATCCAGTCAGTGATGCCATCCAGCCATCTCATCCCCTGTCATCCCCTTCTCCTCCTGCCCACAATCCCTCCCAGCATCAGAGTATTTTCCAATGAGTCAACTCTTCGTGTGAGGTGGCCAAAGTACTGGAGTTTCAGCTTTAGCATCATTCCTTCCAAAGAAATCCCAGAGTTGATCTCCTTCAGAATGGACTGGTTGGATCTCCTTGCAGTCCAAGGGACTCTCAAGAGTCTTCTCCAACACCACAGTTCAAAAGCATCAATTCTTCGGTGCTCAGCCTTCTTCACAGTCCAACTCTCACATCCATACATGACCACAGGAAAAACCATAGCCTTGACTAGACGGACCTTAGTCGGCAAAGTAATGTCTCTGCTTTTGAATATACTATCTATGTTGGTCATAACTTTTCTTCCAAAGAGTAAATGTCTTTTAATTTCATGGCTGCAATCACCATCTGCAGTGATTTTGAAGCCCAAAAAAATAAAGTCTGACACTGTTTCCACTGTTTCCCCATCTATTTCCCATGAAGTGATGGGACTGGATGCCATGATCTTCGTTTTCTGAATGTTGAGCTTTAAGTCAACTTTTTTGCTCTCCTCTTTCACTTTTATCAAGAGGCTTTTTAGCTCCTCTTCACTTTCTGCCATGCTACCAGAGCCCCCAGGCTTCTTAAAAATCTCTCATTCAGAGGGTATTTGCTTAGGCTCTTAAGACTAGGCATTGGAGAAACCCAGCATACAAAAAAGATAGAAAAAGTTCAAACCACAAGTCAAAATTAAGGCAGAAAAATTAAAGTCCGATGTAGGCTTTGTGTCAAAGAGTCTTGGCAACCTAAGATTTGTTGATGGAGCTTGGCAATGTGATTTCTAAGCAGTGGCAAGATGCTGCAACATTAGGTTAGTGAACAAGTCACAGAACAAAGAAGGTCATCCAAGGGTCAGATGAAGAAGCTACAGCCCAGACAATTAGCATAGAGTCAGAACCAGAGACTATGTCAAAGGACCAGCCTCCGATAGTCCTGAACTGGAAGGAAATATGTAGTCCCATTAGATGTTTTGGTCATAAGTTCAGATCTCTCTTACTAGTGGGAAGGAGCTACAAGATTGATAGGGGGTACCTGGCAGAGAAAGGGCACAGTTTGAGCTTTTAGGTAGCAAATCTTTGTTGGTGAAAGCTAAGGCAGAACCATGGCAGGTGGTGGTGGACGCTGATGAGTTGGAAGTGTCATGGCACTTATCAGAGACCTTGATAAAGCATTGTTTAGCCCCCAGGAAAGTTCTGGTATGTAACGGAAGCAGTATGACGACCTTTGGAGATAGGGGCATAAAACTTTTGGACAGAAGAATGCACATCACAGGCTTTTGTAAAATCAGAAAGGACAAAAAAGAGATGACAGTTACAGGACTGCTAACTCTCTTGCATTCCTTGACTTCCCCAACTATCTTGCTAAAGATAACATTAGGCAAAAAGTCTCTGTTAGCTTATTTAGCCCAATGGGAAGTCTGATCCTTTACCTTTACTGCCTTGTTTTTACTTATTACCATTCTCAGTCAGAGCAGAATTCCTCTTCTCTTTCTTCTATCTCTTATTTTCTATTTCATCTCTTTATGTAAGTCCTGCTTATTACTTTTCTTTTGTGAGCAGCTTCTGCTTAGCCATAAAAACTGAAATTGTAGTTTCCCCCTCTGGATGGCTGTCTTTCATCCTAATCCACTGCTTCTGATCTTGTAAATTTAACACCTAGAACAGACTTTGGCTATGCCCCTCATATCAACTCTGACTTGGCCAAAACTTTCTGAGCATTTAGGACTTTTGTTATTAGGATTTCAGTCATGTCCAACCCTTTGTGACTCCATGGACTGCAGTGCTCCAGGCTTCCCTGTCCTTCACCATAACCTGGAGCTTGCTCAAACTCATGTCCATTGAGTTGGTGATGCCATCCAACCATCTCATCCTCTGTCGTCCCCTTCTCCTGCCTTCAATCTTTCCCGGCATCAGGGTCTTTTCTAACAAATCAGCTCTTTGCATCAGGTGGCCAAAGTATTGGAGCTTCAGCTTCAGCCTCAGCCCTTCCAATAAATATTCAGGATTGATTTCCTTTAGGATTGACTTTTTTGAACTCCTTGTAGTCCAAGGGACTCTGAAGAGTCTTCTCCAGCACCACAGTTCAAAAGCATCAATTCTTCAATGTTCAGCCTTCTCTATGATCCAACTCTCATATCTATACATGACTGCTGAAAAAACCATAACTTTGACTAGACGGCCCTTTATTGGCAAAATAATAGGAGGGATGTATTAATAGTCCTGGCTCCCTATATTTGGAGGTAATTTAACCTACTAATGGCAATAAACATATTCAAGGAAAAATAAAATTGTGTCAACTTATTTTTTTTTTAACTAGTAGTTTGTTCAGATGATTCTTTAGTTCCTTTTTTTTTTTTAAATTAATAATTCGATTTATCAACCTGGGCTTCCCTGGTGCCTCAGACCAGGTAAAGAATATGTCTGCAATGCAGTATACCTGGGCTTGATACCTTGGTTGGGAAGATCGCCTGGAGAGGAAATGGAAACCCATTCCAGTATTCTTGCCTGGAGAATTCCATGGACAGAGGAGCCTGGCAGGCTACAGTCCGTAGGGTTGCAAAGAGCTGAGCGACTGAGTGAGTATGACTCACTCAGGACTTAGTATTATTTTTAGACAGCAGAAGCCATAGCTTTCAGGATATGGAACAGTTATGTCAGACTAGGTTCTGCAGAAATATCAAATATTTTTATTGTTTTTTCTAAATATGTGGAGAAAGTGAGTCTAAGACTTTCAAAAACAAAATGTAGAAATATTTTTATAGTAATCAATAGAAATTAAGAATTCTCAACCCTTTTCATTCCTTATCTCTTTGATGAAATTCTGCTAGGTTAGAAGTTCCACTGTGAATAAGAAGATATTCTGAGTGTTCAGAGGAGCGAACTACTAGATACTTTTTCCTTTACTGTTTGGTCCAGGGTCCATAAAAAATTGATATTCTCTTTTCAGGTAACATGCTTATTTTTATCTACATGAAACTCATTGATTTTCTTCCAATTTGGTGTTAGCCTCTTCATTCCACTATCATTCCCGAGATAACGAATGATATTTTCATAGGCATGGCTAGTAATCAATATAGACAAGCTCTGCTCATTGATTTGAGGAAGGCCTTTGATCTGGAAAATCACCAATTATGGCTATTTAAAGTAGATTCAATTGGATTAGGTAGAACAAAAAGAACTGGTATGTATGATTCTTTAATAGTTTTAAAACCTAGATAGACACGAAGTTAAATATAAGGCCTCTTAAAGAATAGGGTTAATTTTCATTCTTTCAATTTTAAATGAAGATTTTCCTGCACAGACCACTTTATTTTTAAATTTTTTATGTCTGTATAATGTGATACTCCTATAAGGGACATCCCAGGTACAAGGTAATTGACGATTTGCAGTGTGTTTCTGACAACCTTCAAATCCTAATTAATAAAAATAGATTCAGCTTAAATATTGATATGCCAAGCATTAGTCTTATTTTAACTGAAAAGGGTGGACTTCTGGTCCCAGCAAATTAAGTCTTTAATGGTATGCAGGCTACCTGGTTGATTGATCTATTATTACATTTTTAGTGGAACTTGAAGTTACTATTATTTTCAGGCTATGGCCAAATTTGAATTTGAAATGAGAATGTGGATTGTTTCTTGCCTACATGAGACTAAGTATTCCCCAGACCACAATCTATATTATTTAATGTGCAATGATCTATATTGCTTCTGAAGATCATGAATCATGAAATATACTGGAAAAAAAAAAAGAAGGTAGAGAGCCCAGCTGTGTTTTCCCCTCTATGTCCTCTCTGTGTGCAGTCCTGAATTCTGGCAGAAGACCTATCCTAAAGCTGTTTAATTTGTGATTTACAACAAAGGTTACGTAATAGAGACACCTGGATTCTGATGCCAACTCAAATCAATTTAATTTGCTGCATATGCAGCTTTAAAGATTATTTAATCTCTTTTTCTCTAGTTTCCTTGTATATAATAATAACATCAACCATGTGGCTGCTGGCCTTGGATTTGGAAAGAGCACAGATGTGGATATGATGGCTCAGCAGTAAAGAACCTGCCTGCCAGTGCAGGAGATGCAGGTTTGATCCCTGGTGAGGGAAGATCCCCTGGAGGAGGAAATGGCAACACACTCCAATATTCTTGCCTAGAGAACCCCATGGACAGAGGAGCCTGGGAGGCTACAGTCCATGGGGTTGCAAAGAGTTGGACATGACTGAGTGACTAAACAACAACATAGGTTTTGAGACTTAAAATTAATACTTAATAACAGCAATACTTAATGCTTACAGTTATTTATTTACAAATTACTTTGTATAAGTAAATTTCTAAACATTTTAAGTTATTTAATCCTCCCCACAACCCTATGAATGACATATTCTTTCTCTGTCCATTTTATTGGTAAGGAAATGGTAACCATAGAGAGTTTAAAGCTATCTGCCCAAAGTCATAAGCTAATAAATTGTCAGTTCAGTTCAGTTCAGTCGCTCGTGAGTATTAAAATACGAGTCGTGTCATCTCAGGGCCTGTCCTTCTATTATTACTAGACACATGTAGATATTTAGGATAGAAACTAGCACACAGTAAGTTCTTAATAAATACTGAACATTAACAAATGAAAATAATAATTGCCCCAAATTTCAGAAATGATTCCATCCTTCAGATTTAAAGAAAAATAGTTTTAGATCTAGATTTAAAATGACTTATTTCCATAGGTTTGGAGTCCTACAGAAAGTCCAGAGGCTGCTCTCCTTCCAGTGCTTCAGCGTTACTGTCACCATATTAGGTCACTCGGTCATGTCCAACTCTTTGGGACCCCATGGACTGTAGCCCACCAGGCTCCTCTGTCCCATGGGATTTTCCAGACAAGACTACTGGAGGGGGTTGTCATTTCCTTCTCTAGGGGATCTTTCTGACCCACGGATCAAACTTGTGTCTCCTGCATTGCAGGCAGATTCTTTACCATCTGAGCCGCCAGTGCTCATTATGGATGTTCAATTTGTAAGTTAAGTTTTGTCTTTTATGCTCTTAACCATCTCCAACCACTATCTACTTCTTCCTTATGGACTCTTTTCTCCCCTAAATATCTACCTTCTTTCTAATCTTTGCCTTTTAGAGTTTAGATAATTGTTGATAAATTATTAGGGGACATCTTTATTTTTATTCTCAGCAATCTTTCATCTTTTTTGTTGTTTTGCTTTTTGTTTTTGAAACCTTGATCAAACTTCCTTCTGAGAAAATATTTTCTCACTTTTTCTCAGTTTCTGGGCTTTTTCAGTTGAATTGACCACCTGCCAGTGTCCAGGGATGACTTTGTGACCTCTCAGGGCAGATACATTACCCAAGTCAATGGAAGGTTCAGGGATGGGTATTTGAAGTAATCACAGCCAATGAGATATTGCTAGAATATCTGGAAAAAAATGTTTGATATTTTTCTTGTATTGGCCTTAAAGTTGTAAGAACATAAAATCAGGAGCTGCTGTGCCATGTGTAACCATCAAACAGGTGCTTTTCTGAGACTGGAGTTAACACAGAAGTAGAAATAGATAAGCAGGGCCCTGGTAGTATCATCTAAGCCCCTGTCTCAAACTGTGCTTACTGTCTCCTATAGACATTTCCATAGTGTGATCCAATAAGTTCTCCTTTGGCTTAAGCCAGTTGGATTAAGTTATCTTTCACTTACAACTGCAAAGGTTTTATGTTTTAATAGAATATTCTTTAAGACTCAAAAGGATAACGTTATTATATAATATTGATATGTTAATAGTTGGTTTTGAGAGTTTCAGTGGGGTGTATGTTGGAGCCCTATAGGATGATTGTAGAGGTAGTAATAATAGATAATGAAATTATTCCTGCCTTTCTCCATCTTCCTTTAGCTTAGAATCCTTTTCAAGAATTTCTTCATATCAATAAGTAGTCCTTGGGGCTCCTGCTGGCTTTTTGTTATTGTTCCCCTGGGATTCAAGCAGTAATGAAAGAAGAACAATCTTATCCTTGGAGATTTTACATCTTGATCACTCATTCCCATAGCTGGCACTTTTAAGTGAATATCTTTAAAGTATATCAAATGTCTTTCTTGATGCTACAGGCTAGCCATCCAGGAAACTTCATGCCTTTAAGCCCAGAGAGTTTTCTCCCTGGGTATATTTCCTGGGCCTGGAATATAGACTGATTTAGAAATCCTGCAGGTGCCTTAGAAAACATATGGGTAGGTGAAGAAAGACAATTAAGGGGGGGAAAAAAAAAGCAAAAACTAGAGGCCAACTTATTGAGGACCGCAGAGGGAAGAGATGCGAATACTCTAGGTTCTTACTGTGACCGCTGAGCTAAAAATTGTCAACCTAAAACTCTTCATCCATTGGACTTTTGATTCTATGGGAGCAGTAGACGGTTGTCTTTGACTGTCAAATACTTCAATCCCTTCTCTCTACTAGGGCATCCTCCTCTATATTAGGTAGAGCCAGCCCTACATTATAAAATTTTAAAGTTGGAACAGACTTTCCCATTTTCCCTTGTAGGTCAGGCTACAAGCTAGACTCTGCCCTAGATCTTAATAAGAGCTAGTGACACGGAAGAGTATGGACCCTGAAGAGAGCACTTCAAGCGTGGGTGGTGGAACCAGCAGTGGGTAAGTTCACTTTGCAGGGGTAGCGGGCAGCAGTGCTGGCCTCAGTTTCCCAGGTTCAGCTGCGAGAGTGCCAGTGGGGAAAGGCGGGCCGTCCGCACCCAAGGGCAATGACAGTGGTATTTTCACAGGACAGGGTTTGCAAGATGATTTCAGTTTTGTCCTTAGCTACATGTAATCCCTATATATATTTGTCTGATCATACCAGAGATTTTGAGAGCTATATACTTGAGATTTATTTTTCTCTTAAATCATCTAGAGTTTATTTCTATCATCTACAACTAAGAAACTTCTGTGATACAGAGATAATACATTTTTAGTATTCTTTTCAATTGTTCTTTATTGTTAAGCAGTTGGCTTCCTGTTATTTTTGCACCTAAATAGATTTTCTAAATGTATCAACTAATATCTCAACAGCCATGAGTCTCTAGTGTCTAAAAGGCACATGCTGTTGCAGCTACCAGGACTATAAAAGAGAAGATTTCTAATCAGGATACGAACTTTCTAACTTTGGTAGAGGTAAATAAATTTTAAAAGTATTAATTTCCCCTATAGACAGTCACCAGATTTACTTACATAATGGTATCTTAGGCAGAAGTCATAACATATTTCTTGATACAGTGAAAGAGTTATTTATTATCACTTTCTTTAAAAGTCTTATCTAACTAAGACTTAATGCTCCTGGTTATAACATGTCTTTAATGAGTTCTTTTATTTTATTCTAATTTTAAGGCACTGCACTCCCTGACTTAACCTGGGGCTAAAATTGAGTATCGAAATTCCAGTGTGGTTTCTGGCTCATCAGAAAACACAATGAGCTTCCCCCAAAGGCTCATTTCTCTATGTTTATAACAGAAGAGAGGGTGAATACAGGATAAGCAGTACTCTCTGGTATCTTTTAATTATTAGAAGGCAGAGCCTAACTTTGACGATGCCATTTCACAACTGATGCAACACTAGGGGTCTATGGGCAGAACTAACCTAGCGGTGAAAAAGACACTAACTGTCGCTCTTCACACCAGCAAGAACATTGCTCATTTTCCTGAGCCTCACAATTCAGGTTCAGACTCTTCTTAATACACCTTTTCCCAACACAGAAGTGTTCTATTTGTCTCATCTTACTCTTTTTCCATATCGTAAGTTAACTGTCCTCATCGTGTGGCTTAGAAGGCATGCGGGATAGTTACCTTGCCTCCAGAGTCTTGTATCTGGTATTTTCTGATGGAAGAGGCCACTGGATAACTCAGTTAACTTTTTCTGTTCTTCCTTGGATTCAGCTCATTCTTTGCACTGTAAAAATATATGTAGAATATATTTCTCCAGTTCAGAACTACACATTCCTTGCAAATGAGGAGCTCTCTTTGAAACCTGTGGGGACAGTATATCTGTAAAAGGAACAGTGCTTGGCACCACCTTGCCCCTATTCTTTCCCTTTATGGATTGTGGCAATTTCAGAAGTATTGCTTGAGGCTATAAACCAGGATGTTTCTTAATCTTTACAAGACAGCTACAATTTCATGTCACAAGTTTGTTGTAATTAATAATATAATAATAATAATTAATAAAACTAGAGTTCAGAAATTCTTCCCTCATTGTCACTTTTTACTAAGTTTCTTTATTATTTTTTACCTGGGAAAAGGCCAAGAAAAAAATGGTAAATACAGTAATGTGAAATGAAGAAAAGATCTTGTCGTCTTTTACAGCTACATTGATTTAAAATGCATCACTGGCAACATCACCATCATTCAAAGTACTGTACTTCATTCAGGTGCCAGGTACTATTTGCAAGTGCAAAGCTCATCAGAGAGGGCTTCTTCTTCTTTTTTTTCAGTCCCATCAAACTCTTCTATTTCATTAAAACAATGAATTGGAAAAATTATGAAAAACAGCCTGAAGCTGCCTCTTTTCTTCTCTAGGATACAGTACCACTATTGAGAGTCTCAAATGGAATTTATTCATACTTTAGATGTATGGAATTAGACTAACCTCATTTTGAAAAGTTATATATTCTTCATTACTCTTCTGCCTGACTGAATGCTTTAACTTATATGTTGTTAGTTTGTATTGGATGAAATCTGATCAAAGCACTTCTTATTCAAAACTTTTGTTTTCTTTTTCATATTAGGCTGGTTTGAGATGAGCTATTATCTTCATCCAGGGCCATTCCTTTTTAAGGTTAAAAAAAGCATTTTTGTCTTCCCCTTTGTCCTGTTTATTATGTAAACTCAATAAAAATAAAAGGCACAGATGTGAGTTCCTTGAAACAGCTATGATATTAGAAAGCATATATTTATAAAATAGTTCTTTTGACTATGAAAAAGTCATCTATAAAGGTTTAAATATAATTTAAGATTTATACATATAAGTGACACACATGCAAAAAAAAGGTATAGGAGTTGTATATCATATACCTGGCTTAGAGAAATAAGAAACAAAACACACCCTATTTAACATTTTACTGCAAAAGATAGAAGGCCAAGCTATTATTTCATTATCTGAAAATTGATTTAACTAGTGCTGGGAATGAAAACTAAGGTCCACAGTCTTGTCACCTGTTTTGGTAAACACAGTTTGATCAGGACACGGCCATGGGATTTGTCTTTAGCTTTTATGTGGCTGCATTCACTTTATAAGGGTAGAATTGAGTAGCTGCAATAGAAACCATAAGGCCTGAAAATCCTAAAATATTTATTGTCTGTCCATTTAAAGAAAAATTTTGCTGACCTCTGATCTAGCACATACATTGGTAGACCAACATTCCTCAGATTTAGAGGTTGACTGTGGTAGCTGTCACACTTTCTGAGGGTAAATTATAAATATATTTTATATCCAGATTACGAGGCATGAGACTGCAACAAGAGTCAATGTGTAAAAGAAAGGAACATTATGTGTCAAATGCTCCACGTCCATGGTATAAACCTCAACCACTTGAGATAAACGATAGGAAACTTTCTGTTAGACACTGAAGGAGCTATTCATCATTTCTACAAAAGATCTAACTTCATACAGTTGAGAGCACAAAGTGTCAGCCATTCTACCAAGAACCTTATTCTAATGTAAAAAGGCAAAAAGACCCCTGCAAGCTAATGGGAGGTCTAAAGACTGCTCTTTCATGAAACTCATTCTCTGGAGGGATGAGTCCAGAGAACCAAGGAAAAGTAAGGACATTTTTCAGTTAGTCTGCTTTTTACTTTCATATCTTGCTTTAGTTCTGTATTCATCCACGATGTCTTGAGTTTTTAAATTTTTTTAATTCATCAAGAATTGTATACAACACCATTAAAATAATCATTCACTATTTAGATTCCTTGAAAATAGTTAACTTCACCCCTTGAAAAACCAGTTCTATTAGTTATGATTTGACATTGCTTTGCTATCACTGTTCATTTGAAATATTGTTCCATCATCTCCATCTATTTCACGTAATGTTTTAGATTTCATTGTTTGGAATTGTTCAGATGTATGCATTTTTATCCTAATAGCCACTGACTTATATCCAGGTTACTTAACAGTTATTAATGAACACTGTTGGTTTTTTTTAAAAAAGAAATCCTCTTTCAGTTAGGCACCTATGTCTCCAACGAGAGCATGAAATTTGCAAAAATGTGATATTGCTATTTTCAGTATGTAACAGTCTGCCCTGATTAAAGATCTAATCTCTGTGTTTCTTTGACCTCATAACCTTTTACCTCAACTTTGTGTCTGTGTTCCATTTAAAAATGTAAATATTATTAGTGCATATAGGAAAGATCATCTCTGTTTGAAAATTGCATATAAATAACTCCAGAGGACTGGAAAGAAGCCTATGCTAGAATCATTGCATAAGGATTAGAGCTGTATTACATTAACTGCAGAAAGAGGGAATTTCATATATTAACATATAGAGAACTAGGGAAGAGATTTGAGCCAAAATTTATAAACAACACAGAAATGAGTCAGACAATGAAGCTTATGTTGAAAGATCTTTTCTCCACCTTTGTCTCTCTGAATTTTAAGTATCATGCTAGCTATTAAGTATCAATGCAGTCAAGTGATTAAAACAAAATGAAGGTTCTGCTGATGCTTTGGAATACTGTGATAGCTTTCGACTAGAGTCCAGGGGTCTAATTTTCATCCTGCTACATGTCTTCTGAAATGACCAAAGGAATATAAAAATAGACACTAATCTGCCTCAGTTAAAGGACCAGAGAAGGGTTATCATTTCCATTGTCAGAAATAGCAGCATCTTTCTGCTAGACTACGTGCAGATGAAATGACAAGGCACCGAAGGCTGGTTCAAAATTCCTCTCTGGAGAAAATGGTACAGACTCGCAGGAAGCAGTCAGAGGATGGGAGGGCAGACCCCTGCCACCTCTTCAGTTGGAGGCATGAACATTGGAGGCAAGGAGAATCTATGGCGAAGATGGAGAGTTTAAATTTGGGATCATTTTTATGGTTTTAGAGGAAAAGCATTTCCATTCAGTTGTTTGGGGGAGGCCTGGCATGTGCTTGTTTCCCAACAGAAATAATAATAATATTTTATAATTATAGAGAGTTTATTATGTGTCAGAGACTTTTCTAAAGTCTTAATATGAATTATCACAATTAATGCTCCTATTGGCCCTGAAGGTAGGTACACTTCTTAGATCGATTTCATGGGAAGGCAAACTAAAGCATAGAAAGCTTATGTAACTTATCCAAAGTAAAATAATAACTGAAAGAACCAAGATGTATACACCCTGGCAATCTGACTCAAAATGAAGCTTTCAGATATTTTATATGGTCTCC
Organism: Capricornis sumatraensis; assembly: GCF_032405125.1. Lineage (NCBI taxonomy): Eukaryota > Metazoa > Chordata > Mammalia > Artiodactyla > Bovidae > Capricornis > Capricornis sumatraensis. The sequence continues at coordinate 57,452,117 of NC_091073.1, read as the reverse complement.
TAATAAGTCAAAAATGCCACAAGCTATACTGACTTTCCAATGATACGCAGAGAATTCTGCTGGGACTTGGTATGGCTAGGTTCTCATGATGTGGCAAACAAAAAAACCACAGGATGCCCAGGAACATTTGTATTTTTACATGAACAATGTAAAACTATTTACTACAATTTCATTTTCCAATGTGCTTTGGTGTATATACTAAAACGTACTTGTTTTGTGTATGTATGCTCAGGCACATCCAACTCTTTGCAACCCCGTAGTCTGTAGCCTGCCAGACTCCTCTGTCCATGGAATTCTCTAGGCAAGAGTACTGGAGTGGGTTGCCATTTTCTCCTCCGGGGATCTTCCTGACTCAGGGATTGAACCTGTGTCTCCTGTGTCTCCTGCACTGGCAGGCAGATCCTTTACCACTAAGCCACTTGTTTATCTTACATTAAAATTTGAGCATTCTATATTTTATCAGTCAACCCTAGGCATAGATCTTGCACGACAAGGAAGCAGAAAGGCCAGGAGGAAGCACAGAAGAAGCTGCATGATACACCTGGCCAGGAGGTGGACAGAAAGACCAGACACTTGTTCCTGGTGTACCAGATTCACCAAATAGAAAAGAAACTCCACAAAAAGCTTCTCCTCTGCTGGAAAGTTCCGAATTTGAATTGCCATTTGCTTTTCTAGGGAAGGGTTTCCCTGGTGCTCATAGGGTAAAGAATCTGCCTTCAATGCAGGAGACATGCAAATTCAATCTCTGGGTTGGGAAGATCCCCTGGAGAAGTGAATGGATACCCACTGCAGTATTCTTGCCTGAAGAATTTCATGGACAGAGGAGCCTGGTGGGCTACAGTCCATAGAATCACAAGAGTTGTACATGACAGAGCAACTAACACTTCTTATCGAGGGAAGCAAGGTTCTATATTGCTAATGTAAATTTGCATTTACAGTCTTCCAGGTGAACAACTAAATGCAGAAATCTGGGAACAACCAAGAAAATATAATAATACAGGTACCCAAGAAGAGAGGTTGTGTTTATGGGCAGACTTCCAGTTGGATTCACTCTCTTCTTTTAAGAATAAGTGAATGAGTAAAAACCCAATGATGTGTCTATTTTTATCTTTTTTTAATCTTAGAGAAAGTAGAACTGCTGTTTGACACAGTCTACTTGAATTATCAAAAATTCAATGAAAACAGGTAACAGTCTCCTACTATGGACATGACATGCTCTGGTGATATAAACTGAAATGACGGCTTTCCATCAAAGAAATTTTGGTAAAATAAAGATGATGCTCTGAAAGTGCTGCACTCAATATGCCAGCAAATTTGGAAAACTCAGCAGTGGCCACAGGACTGGAAAAGGTCAGTTTTCATTCCAATCCCAAAGAAAGGCAATGCCAAAGAATGCTTAAACTACCGCACAATTGCACTCATCTCACATGCTAGTAAAGTAATGCTCAAAATTCTCCAAGCCAGGCTTCAGCAATACGTGAACCGTGAACTTCCTGATGTTCAAGCTCATTTTAGAAAAGGCAGGGGAACCAGAGATCAAATTGCCAACATCTGCTGGATCATGGAAAAAGCAAGAGAGTTCCAGAAAAACATCTATTTTTGGGAATACCAGACCACCTGACCTGCCTGTTGAGAAACCTATATGCAGGTCAGGAAGCAACAGTGAGAACTGGATATGGAACAACAGACTGGTTCCAAATAGGAAAAGGAGTACATCAAGGCTGTATATTGTCACCCTGCTTATTTAACTTCTATGCAGAGTACATCATGAGAAACGCTGGGATGCATGAAGCACAAGCTGGAATCAAGATTGCCGGCAGGAATATCAATCACCTCAGATATGCAGATGACACCACCCTTATGGCAGAAAGTGAAGAGGAAGTAAAAAGCCTCTTGATGAAAGTGAAAGGGGAGAGTGGAAAAGTTGGCTTAAAGCTCAACATTCAGAAAACAAAGATCATGGCATCCAGTCCCATCACTTCATGGGAAATAGATGGGGAAACAGTGGAAACAGTGTCAGACTTTATTTTGGGGGGGCTCCAAAATCACTGCAGATGGTGATTGCAGTCATGAAATTAAAAGACACTTACTCCTTGGAAGAAAAGTTATGACCAACCTAGACAGCATATTCAAAAGCAGAGACATTACTTTGCCAATAAAGGTCTGTCTAGTCAAGGCTATGGTTTGTCCAGTGGTCGTGTATGGATGTGAGAGCGGGATTGTGAAGAAGGCTGAGTGCTGAAGAATTGATGCTTTTGAACTGTGGTGTTGGAGTAGACTCTTGAAAATCCCTTGGACTGCAAGGAGGTCCAACCAGTCCATTCTAAAGGAGATCAGTCCTGAGTGTTCTTTGGAAGGAATGATTCTAAAGCTGAAACTCCAGTACTTTGGCCACCTCACACAAAGAGTTGACTCATGGGAAAAAACTCTGATGCTGGGAGGGATTGGGGGCAGGAGGAGAAGGGGACGACAGAGGATGAGATGGCTGGATGTCATCACCGACTCGATGGACATGAGTTTGAATGAACTCCAGGAGATGGTGATGGACAGGGAGGCCCGGCGTGCTGCGATGCATGGGATTGCAAAGAATTGGACACGACTAAGTGACTGAACTGAACTGAACTGAAATTCTAATAAAATTAATATAATGTCAAGGTTGTTGTGGAGTAAACAAATGAACCAATTGATCAACAGTCAGTAAATCAACCTAAAAGAGGAGGAGTAACTTTGTGTAGAAGGGGGCCATGAATAGGATGCACTGGCTTTCTATATTCATCCTAAATCCCTCTACTGCGCCTAGAAAGATGAAAACGTCCCCCAGACTCTTTTGCAGCTTAAATTCTGCTTTTGATTTATGCTTCAACAGTTGAATGGCCCTGAGTAAGATTTAAAGGCAAAAATATGGCAGTTGTCTTAATTTTATTGTCAGCAAGTCCGCAGAAGAGACATTTGGATTTTGGGCAACAATGCTAGTAGACATTAGTAGACTAACAACATTAATAGACACCCTAGTGTCTTGATATTATCTTTGTGGCTATGACTGGCAGGTGTATTCACTGTCTTCAGGATGTCTAATGGTTCTACGAGCCACTTAAGATCTTATAATAAACCCTTTGGCTTTAACTACCTGGAGTGCTATTCCATTTTCCACACTGTACTGTGATGGACACTGGTACTAGAAACACTCAGAAAATTATAATATTTGATTGGTTCCCTGAAACAGTAAAACTGAAAGCAGCAATGATCTTGTTAGCCTTAGAAGGGGACACATTAGTGGCCAAAAGTTACCTAAATAATCACAATCATTAATGGAAAACAAGAATCTTTGCTGCTGGTTGTGGGCCCTAAGTAACCTGTAAACCCATTGCCAGGTGGGGCAGTTTACAGCCAGTAAATGGGACAGTTTGATTACACTGGATTTCTCCTCTATGGAAGAGGAAGTGGGTGTACTACCTAGTGAGTGCACGGGCTGATTTTGGATATGGATTTGCCTTTACTGACTACCTTGTAAACAGCATTTTTGGACTTACTAACTAGTTTGCTTTTTATATCACGGTCACCCCACTCCAGTACTCTTGTCTGGAGAATCCCATGGACGGAGGAGCCTGGTAGGCTGCAGTCCATGGGGTCACGAAGAGTCAGACACGACTGAAGCGACTTAGCAGCAGCAGCATCACACAACACAACTATTGGCTGGCCATGATATTCATTATACAGAAGAAACAGGAGAGAAAGTGTGCTGACTGACTCCTGAGGCATTCATTCTTTTCAGCATATACTCAGAAACAATGGTCCTGTTATAAAGATAGAATAGACCACTGAAAACTGTAAGTCAATACCCTGCTAAGATAGAACGCTTCCCTACAGGATGACACATACTTTCAGCCAGCAAATGATGTGCATTCCTTTTTCTCATATAGTTGGAACACACTTGTCTGGGCACTAAAGGGTGGAAGTACTAATGGCACTTGTGCTTCAGTACATTTAATAACCCAGTATTTTTGTTCCTCATTTCTGAGGCTTTGCTTCTGATGGTTTAGAGGACTTGACACCCAAGAGGTGAATCCTTCCACCAGGAACACATCAATGATTTTTTTTAAATTGAAACTTGAGACTTCCACCTTTTAATACTGAGCTATGCGTGTCATTGGAGCAACAGAGAGAAAGGGGATTATTGCGTTTTCTGGGGTGATTAATCCTTATTACAAAGGGGAAAAGGGGTCACTGCTATCATGTGGGGCAGGGAGAAGCATACCATCAACTCAGGGAATCCTCTAGAACACATTCTGGTTCTGCCAAGTCCAACTACAATACTTAATGAAATAGTATGCAGAATCAATGAAGGCTCAGACTCCTCAGGTGTGAAGGTCTGGGTCACTCCATCATTAAAAATCTCAGCTTGTTATGTTGCCCAAGGAGAAAGAGACCTGAAAAAAGGTTTAGGAATGAAGAAAGTTATCAATAATAATTAAGACCTGGTGACCGTTTACATAAACAAGGACTAAAATAACTATTCATATTATCTTCTTTGTGTACTTCTATCTATAACATTTTTGCTGAACAATTTTATTTTCCTCATTATTTTCCCTTATCATTTTATATAAGACAAGCCAGTGTTAGTTTAGTTTGCAATTTTGTTCATATTTAAAGAATATCAAGATGGGACTATGATTAAATGTGGGAAATGACTATCACCAGTTTGTGGATGTGGTGACTACTGGGATTTTAGGCCTCCTTTTTAAGACAGAAGGTGAAAGCATTTTATTTTGTACATTAAAAGCTGCAGTATTGCAGAACATATTTTGTTGTTCTGTTGCTATTATCTGAAAGGTTAGAATTGAGCAGAAGGATTTGATCAAAGTTGAGTATCCAAAGCAGTGAATTGAGGTAGATATGGTGGCTCAGTATTCAACATCCAAATAAATGCCTATTAAGGTTGTTTCTGATACTAGAAAACTAAAAACCTTATTTTTTCCCCCACTGAACCCACAACAGCTAAGTTGCTGCATGTGAGTGATTCTACTACTTAGATATGCTCTAACAAGAATTAGATGGTAGAAGTGTTTTATTTTTCTGTTTCCACAGGCAAGTATGGTCAAAGGCATGTGCTTGATTTTCTACTGTGCCATCAGCAGAGGTCCCAGTGCCTTGGCACTAGATTTATGGATGTCAAGGCAGGATGGATGGCGTCTGTTTTGCTGTACAGATCAACATGGGAAGCATGGGTTTGGAGCTGGTCGTAAGACAGTTTCCTTATAGCAGCACCTTAATGATTGATCACAGTGATTTCTGGTTTGTCTTAGTGGCAGCATAGTTCTGGAGCTGCAGCAGCCATGTTCCACATCGGAAGATCAAACAGGAAGTGTCATCTCCTGTGGTGACCAAGTTTTGCGATGTGGTTACAGAGTCACATCTGAAATCTTAACCTGCAATTTACTTCTTCAGATATTCAGGCAAGTCTATAAGACAGACACCCTATAATACATCCATTTTGACTAAAATGAAGTCTGTTTTCTGTGACAGAAGCCTAAACTGGCAAAATGTTTGACCACAGAGGTTGAGATGAGAAAAAAGGAGACATAAGAACAAGCTGAAAAAAGACCTGTACAGAACATTGGATCACCAGGCTAAAAATGAAATTTTACAGTTTAAATTTTCATTAAATGCAGTAAGATTAGAACAGACATTGCATAAAAGTGAATAGGGCTGTGGCAGACAAACTTAAGAAATCCTCCTGACAATAGAGAAAAGACCAACATACGAAGACAATAAAACAATGTAGTAGGCAGGGATGTCAGGAGATATTAAAGATACGGATATTAAGTATTATATAAAGACAAATCGTAACTAAAGAGAGCCAGTAATAACTACCAATGGGATAAGAGGACTCAAAGAAAAAAGGAAAATGTAATTCAGAAAACTGAAGACCTGAGGATATAGAACACAAGGTCTCCTCCAGAGCCTCAGGTAAAATTTCCTGGTGACATATTTGAATTTAAAGATGAATAAATACCCTGCGAACCTCCAACTCAAACAAAAACCATCTTCCAAATACCCCAAAAGAAATAAAGCCTGGTGTATATGAGAAGACAAAAATTATTTTGCTCTATAATATTCAGTAACAACATCTATAATATTCAGTAACAACACATGAAAAACTAATGTGTACAAAATTTTGATGGAAACATTTTTATGAACTCGGAACTATAAACCATGTCAAATTGTGTAAAGTCAATAAAAGGAGCTTGTGATATGTAAAAACTCAGACGTATGCCACCTAAAGACCTCTTCTGTATCCTGAAAGCAATTATTTAATAACTTATGGCACTCAACCAAGAGGATCCAAAGTAAGTAAGTTAAAAAATGAAGACTATGGTAGGTATAAACTGGAGTAGTGAACCTCAAAACCAAGACTACAAAATAGAAATTGAAGTTGTACAAAACTTTACTTGAAAGTAAATAAAATAATGTAAAATCATGGTTTAATTTGATGTTTATGTGTCCATAGGGTTAAATGGAAAATATATTTATACATAAAGTTTGGTTCAATTTTATGTTCCCAAATCACCCTTTATTCGACCACATTGCCATAAGTAAAAACTAAGTGCTGACATGAAAGTGGAGAGGGGAACTTTTAAATAACTCCTTGTACAAAGAGAGAAAATGAAAATTCTATTATATAACATTCAAAAAGAGAAGCAAAAACATTGCAAAACTAAAACATATGTGGCCAAAAATATGTATAGAGATTAATCCATCAATTTCAAAGCTTTAATTAATTACTAAGAAAATAAAATAAGTAAACTGAACATTTTTCAAGGGATTAGATGAAATAAAACCAAAGTTAGGGGGGAAAAAATTTGAGTTGAAAAAAGTACAAGAGCAAATTACAAATTTACAAATGCAACAGTAGAACTGTCATCTACAAGTTGGCTCTAAAAGTAATACACAAAATCACAATAAATTATAAATATAGGTTTTTCCAGTTTTAAATTTCCTTCTAAGCATAACTTTAGCTGTAGCCCATAAGTTCTTTCATTAATCTCAAAGTATTTTATAATTTTCCTTTTGATTTGTTCTTCGATCAATCAATGATATAGGAATATGCTGATTAATTTCCACATATTTGTAAAATTCCAAATTTTCCATGTGTTATTGATTTCTAATTTAATTCCATTATGTTCTGAGAACATGATTTTTATTATTTTCACCCTTTTAGATGTATTAAGACTTGTGTATGACCTAGAATACAGTCCATTCTGGAGAATGTCACATGTGTGCTTGAAGAGTGCATGTATATTTTACTGTGCTTGAGCAGAATGTCCAATAGAAGTCTATTAGGTCCCTTTGGTCGATAATATTCTTCATGTCCTCTGTATTCTCGACGATGTACTTATTTTGCTCTAATCTGTAATTAAAAGTGGGATATTGAATTCTCCAACAATTATTGGGGAATTCCTTATTTTTCCTCTCAAATCTGTTTGTTATGCTTTGTGAATTTTGGAACTGTGTTGTAAGGTGTATATATGTGTATAATTGTTAGAGCTTCCTGATAGATTGAGACTTTTTCATTATAAAATGCCTTTCTTTAACTCTAGGGATATTTTGTTGTTGATTTAAAGTCAATTTTGTCTGATGGTGTAGCCACTCCAGCTCTTTTATGGTTGTTGCTCGCATGACATATATATATATATATTTCCATACTTTCATATTTACTCTACTTGCTTGCATGGTTGAATCTAAAGTATGTCTCCTATAGATAGCATGTTGCTGAATTCTGTTTTTTTCTTTAACTCAGTATGACAATCTCTGCCTCTTGACGGGATTGTTTAATTCACTTAATGTTATTATTGATATGGTTGGATTTATTTCTGGCATTTTATTGTTTGGTTCTTTTATGCTTCATGTATTTTGTACCTCCGTTTATCCATTTCAATATTTGCTTGCATTAATTGAATATTTTCTTGTGTAATATTCTAAATTCCTCTAGAAATTTTTTTAAATTTATTTTTTATTGAAGGATAATTGCTTTACAGAATTTTGTTGTTTTCTGTCAAACCGCCACATGAATCAGCCATGGGTATACACATATCTCCTCCCTTTTGAACCTCCCTCCCATCTCTTTCCCCATCCCACTCCTCTAGGATGATGCAGAGCCTCTGTTTGAGTTTCCTGAGCCATACAGAAAATTCCTGTTGGCTATCTATTTTACATATGGTCCTCTAGTAATTTTTAACTGTATCTTTTCATTTATTTTTTAGTAGCTCCTGTAGCATTTTAACATACACTTAATAACATCTCTATATTTATAGCAAACTAATCCCATTATAATATAGAAACATTACTCCTCTATAACTCTATTCCCTCTTCCCCTTTTTATGTTATTACTGATAGACATTTTATTCTTATGTATATTGTAAACACAACAAACATGGTGTTTATTACTGTATATAATTTTTTGTTTATTAAAAATTGAGAGAGGAAAGAAAACCAAGCATATACTTGCAGAATTTTATATATTAGCTTTCTGATTCTCTTCATTTGTTTCTATGGATTTAGTTACAATTGGTATCACTTTCTTATTTCAATATAGCTTTGCTCCCACCAAGCTTTTTTATACTATTATTGTCAAATGCATTGCACTTCCATGTATTTTACACTCATTGATAAAATTATATATACTGTTTTTGCATAATTTTCAAGTCAATTAAAAGAAGAATAAACATTTATAGTATCATTTTTAGTTATATATTTACCTTTACAGGTGAATTTGTGTGTGTGTATAAATATAATTTATTAATAAGTGAGAAATTACCACAGTACATGGAAGACATCCTAGTTTGTACATGTGAATAAGATAATTTGAACTAAAATATAGCACAATGTCAAACACTGTTACTTATGATTTGTATCAACTCGAAGTCTTATTCACATTTCTTCATATTTTGATGTTTTCTCATTTCTATGAAAGAGTATGTTATTTTATAATAAATGTGTGAGATTTGAAATCCAGATTCTAAAGTGGTAGATTCTTTTTTAATGTCTGAAGTTTTCTCTGAATAGCCCGTTCTACTCACTTAACTTTAGGAATATTGGTGAAAGCTGCAATGTCTTTGGACATAGCAAAATGTACACAGAACACCACAAAAATCTCATCATTTGTAGTCATTCCAGTGAAAGAATTTACTTTCTTCAAAGAAAATTGCTTCACTTTGTTAAGAAAAATGTGTAATGGGAGAACAAACTAAATTGGAATAAGTCCCCTTACAAATGAACAAAAGTTTGAAAAATTTTCCTTCTTATTCTTGAATTTTTAGTTATAAAGATGTATTTGTGGAAAACAAAAATCAAAGCATAAAAAATTAAAACAAAAATAAAAATCATATAGCTAAGCTGGCATTCTCAGAGGTAAATGCCTAAAATGATGCTCAGGAAACTGACAAAAACCATTTAGTTGTACCACACTCAGGTTCCCTCATTTCACCTAGGAGTAAATAAGTGCAACTGAACGCTGTACCCTAATAGGGGAGAGAAGAATTTTAATTGTGTAGATCTAATTTAATTTTTTAAGTGACACCTTAGACTTTTACCTTTTGTATTGCTTTCCTATATTCTAAAGGGTTTTTAAACAGGTCTTATTAGTGGATGAGCTTTTTAAAAAAAACTCATATTTTCATTCATTTCTTAAATATATTACTATAGTTGTGTTTCAACAAAGACAGGTTAATAACCATTTACTGCTTTAATTATATTTTTTATCTTTTTTGAGTGGTTTTAACATGCAAACTAATCAACTGACCTTGAAACATAGACCTCAAAATGAGAACACTGTCAGTGAGAAGTCACATATGGTACAGAAACAAAGGGGGAAACTGTTAAGATGATATAAGTATATACCCAATTATGAGGTTTGTTTTTAAAGGAACCTTGGTATAAGGAAAACTGAAATCTTGCATCAAACCTCAAGTAAATTAGACAACTTTAAAAAGACAGTAAGTGGAGTAAAAGTTCAGCATTTTGCTTTCCAAAATATTAACTTCATACTAAGTAATGACTTCATTGCTCTCTGATCATGGCAAGATGTACATGTTCTCCTTTTGAAAACTGTGTTAATAAAATTGAAGGTTGTGTGCTTTATGCAACGTATGTTCTGCAACATTTTGAAAGCTTAGCTGGGAATCCCTGTGGTGCTGACTGAAGGAAAAAAGGAAGCAAAGTCTTCTCCAGTTTTTAAAAACCAGAAGTATTTTTCAGAAGTCGTGTATGAAATAAACTGCTTATGAGAAAATGCCTGTAATGCTCCTCAGTGTTCAGTGATAGAGGTATCTGTTTAAAACACTCTGACATAAAAAATAAGTCAGCTTTAACTTCAATTATCAAGCGCCAAAGTAGCATTCTTTGATAGAAAGGGGTGGGTTTCTGGCATTTCAAAGATAAATATGTATGAAAAGAGTCGTGTCACCATGGAAACCAAAACTCACCATATCTTTTTAGACAAGGCAAATAGTAATATAGAAACTAGGGATCTCTAAAAACAATGTTGAAGACCAATCATCATTATGTATGTTTCTGTATTCCTAAGTTTTATCATTCCTTAGTTTTTAGCATTCTTTTAAAGTCCTGAGGAATACTTTGGGATTTTCATTGAGTCAATTTAGAAATTTCAAGCATTTTAAAGAATATTCCTAAATAGGCATTGAGACAACTGTCTACGTGGTTGCATTATTAACTAATGTGTTTTACAAACTTTGAACATCACTCTGAAGAAATAAAATGTGTATTTCTTCAGAGCAATACAACCTCTCCGGTGGCATTTTAAACAGATACCTTTAAATATAAATTTTGTTTTTTAATGAATGAATTCTGGACTAGAAGTGAAGATTAGTATCTGAATCCAGTGATGATTTTTCTTGTGACAATTTTACAAATACTTTTTGGAGATTCTGATAGAGTGCCCCCTGGCTCTTTTAGTTGGGACTACCACCTGCTAAGAGCCAATACATTTCATATTCCCTCTTTCCCTAAAAGTACAGAGTTCAATTATTTTTAATGACTTAATTTTAAGTATATGCATATCTAAATGAAGTCTATGGTAGGCAATTCAAATATACCTTCTGATGTAAGAGGCAATATTTTTAACAGAAAAGAGCACAGGTTCAAGAGATCTCAATGTCTAAACCCAGTTCCATTTCTTTAATAGTAATCTGGCCTTGGAAAAGCCATCTCATCTCTCTGAGTCCTCATTTCTATATATCCAAAATGGAACTCATTATACATACACATGATCAGGATTATTTTGAAAATCATTGTTTATTTGAAAAATCTTTTTTAAAAAAGTGAATTATATTTCAAGTGAAATTGGGTTTATTGCAGATAAAAAGCACCTGGGCTAAATCTTGCATATATGATAAACTAAGTTAAGCTCATAGCTCATAAAGTACATGTAGGCTGTGCTTATGCAATACCAAAATACCTGGCTCAAAAGTGAAAATTCATGCAAGATGTACTTTTGAAGAAAATTATACCTGCTTGCTTGCTTTCTGTATTTATTTTGTCAGCCGTTAGAATTATTCGTGACTATGTAGTTACCAATGAGCAGTGCTGTTGTCGTCGCTGTTGTTCAGTAGCTCAGTGGTGTTCCACTGTCTGTGACCCAGTGGGCTGCAGCACGCCAGGCTTCTCTGTCCTTCACTGTCTCCCAGCGTTTGCTCAAACTCACGTCCACTGAGTCGGTGGTGCCCTCCAACGACCTTGTCCTCTGTCATCCCCTTCTCCTCCAGTCCTCAATCTTTTCCAGCATCAGGTCAGGGGGCCCATGGCATGGCTTTCTGCATACCCCACACAGTGCATTGGAATGTTGTCACACTTTCCCACTTAAAGGCACGTTAAAACACAGACAGCGCATTGTTTATCCTAGTATAGTAACTGCTTTTTATTTTCCTGCATAAGGAATATTTTTCTTAAACAGCATTCAAAATAATTATTTTACTATCTTAGTACTGAGTGTGATTGAGTACTTGAAAAGCCTCAGAATTTTAACATGGTTAAGCACTAATTAGGAATCGGCTATACCCCGGTATAAAGCAAGAAGTTTAAAGTTTGAAAAAAGAAGAAAACAAAGAAAAAGCACTAATTAGATCTAATTCACAATCTTAGTGGGCACTAAAAAAATGTTTCTGAAACAGACCTCTACAAGAAACATGCTCATCTCCAAATGGGATAACTAATCTTACAATGGGAAATAGATGGGGAAACAGAGGAAACAGTGTTAGACTTTATTTTGGGGGGCTCCAAAATCACTGCAGATGGTGACTGCAGCCATGAAATTCAAAGACACTTACTCCTTGGAAGAAAAGTTATGACCAACCTAGATAGCATGTTGAAAAGCAGAGACATTACTTTGCCAACAAAGGTCTGTCTAGTCAAGACTATGGTTTTTCCAGTGGTCATGTATGGATGTGAGAGTTGGACTGTGAAGAAAGCTGAGTTGCCAAAGAATTGATGCTTTTGAACTGTGGTGTTGGAGAAGACTCCTGAGAGTCCCTTGGACTGAAAGGAGATCCAACCAGTCCATTCTGAAGATCAGCTCTGGGATTTCTTTGGAGGGAATGATGCTGAAGCTGAAACTCCAATACTTTGTCCACCTCATGTAAAGAGTTGACTCATTGGAAAAGACTCTGATGCTGGGAGGGATTGTGGGCAGGAGGAGAAGGGGACGACAGAGGATGAGATAGCTGGATGGTATCACTGACTCGATGGACGTGAGTCTGAGTGAACTGGAGTTGGTGATGGACAGGGAGGCCTGGCATGCTGCAGTTCATGGGGTCGGAAAGAGTCAGACACGACTGAGCGACTGAACTGAACTGAACTGAACTGAATCGTAAAATACTCATTTTTAATTTATTCTTATTTATTTCAATGGAGAGTATGTATTTAATAATTTATTAGCAAATTTGTGCTTTTAAGTTCTTTATATCTTTAAGTAATACAATTTCTGGCTTCATAAGTATTCTCATATATTTTTTAAATGGACATTTATTTTCAATAAAAAATAAAATTTCTTCTATGTTTTCTAGTATCAGAACCTATTTTAAACAAAGCTGTGGATTATTAAGAATGCTTGAAAACAAGGACTGATAGAGTAACTTTCTATTGAGTGAACACTTGAGTTATTAATATAAAACTTTGTATTTATAACTCTCCATTTATTCCTTTAAATATTGATCCTGGTGCATGGGGATGACCCACAGAGATGTTATGGGGAGGGAGGTGGGAGGGGGGTTCATGTTTGGGAACACATGTAAGAATTAAAGATTTTAAAATTGAAAAAAAAAAATTGATCCTATTTATTATAGGACTTCCTTGGTGGATCAGTTGGCAAAGAATCCACCTGCAATGGTAGGAGACCACCTGCAATTAAGGAGACCGAGGTTCTATCCCTGGTTTGGGAATATCCCCTGGAGAAGGAAATGGCAACCACTCCAGTATTTTTGCCACGGAAATCTCATAGACAGAGAACTCTGGTGGGCTGCAGTCCATGGAGTCACAAGAGTCAAACACAATTTAGCAACTAAACCATCACATTTATTATAAAATTTTAAATTTCTGCCACTTTTAATGGTGAGACATAAAGAGATTTTGAGGCACTTTCACCCATTTTCACTATAAAAGACTGGGGCTGCCTGCCAATCCAGGAGACATAGAGATGCAGGTTTGACCCTTGGGTCAGGAAGATCCCCTGGAGTAGGAAATGGCAACCCACTCCAGTATTCTTGCCTGAAAATTCCATGGACAGAGGAGCCTGGCAAGCTACTGTACATCTGTTGCAAAGAGATGGACCTGACTGAGCACGCATACATGCAACCAGTCAATTAAGATGTATCTGGCTGAAGACAAAAAAAAAAAAAAAAAAAAAAAAAACCAGCAACAATGACAAAATACACAAAACTAAGCATTGAGACAAAGCAAAAACAAATAAAAAACTTTCCCAAATCGACATTATTCCCAACACAATGATGAACATCTTGAAATTTCTAATTACCTAGAACTATTTGTTTTACCAGTATCTTCAAATATCCTACAGACACACCAATCACTTAGTAAGATTCCACAAAGTGCATCACTATCCAATATTGTTCCCTGCACTTCTAAAAGTGAAGTTCTTACTAGACAAGAAAGAGATTGGTCTCTGCTTTTTTCTCTACAAGTACAGATTTTAAAGCTTTATTTCAAAGTTACATAAAATTTTCAGATTCTTATATTTTCCTGGGCAAAAAAAGCACTAACTTTTCTAATCAAGTTTGATCAATGCCATGTTTTCAAGCTGTTTTAGTGATGATTCTCACAGTGATCTGGCAGCATGAATTTAAGAAAGATACTATATTTTAACAAACTGAAATATCAGAAGGTAAGAAAGCGTTAACAGAAAGAGAAAAGGGTTAAACTTAAAAGACAAAGTTTAAAGAAGTTTACATGGCCTATTTACTGACTACTTTTAGGTGATAACGATTAAGCAGTGAGAAATATAAAGTTGGAAACCTTTTTCAAAAAAGACAGTTTTAGACATGCTGTTGTTAAACTAAAAAGAAAACTTCATGTTCATATAATTACTAACTGATAACCTCTTTACCACAAAATACCTTTATCCCTGTCTCTTCTATCTAGCTGTGTCTCATGTGTAAAACAATTTATCACAAGAGGTGAAAAATAAGAGAAAATAAGGTGAAAACAAGACAATGAGAATCTATCATAAGTTAAAATCTTTTCTAAGAAGAGACACTCAAAATAAACATATTTTGTATCAAAGTATATTTTGATATTTAATATTCCAGCTACCTTCAGATGTAATAGAAGAAAAAGTGACTTGAACTCTATGAAATTATCTTTTATCAGTTATTAGCTACTTCTTTCAAAGTTGTTTTTTTTAAATACCATACTACTTATAAAAACAAAAAAAAACCCAAGCCCCCAAAATACCATATTACTTATGATGATTGTTTATTATTTAACAAACATAGAATTAAACTACTCAAATAGAGATCTAGCTTTTAATACTGGATGTGAAAATACATATATGTATGCAAGAGGGCTTCCCAGGTGGCTCAGTGGGTAAAGAATCTGCCTGCAATACAGGAGACACGGGAGATCCGGGTTTGAGCCATGGGTTGGGAAGAGTCCTTGGAGGAGGGCATGGCAATCGACTTCAGTATTCTTGCCTGGAGAATTCCATGGACAGAGGAGCCCGGTGGTCCATAGGGTCGCACAGAGTCAGACATGACGGAGCACGTGCACACACATACATATGCAAAATGAGCTCACACAAACTAATATATGGGTAAATAATCTGTAATATGAATTTAGGGACATGAAGTCGGTAAAATTTTTCTAAAATGTCAAAGACACACCTTTGCCCCATTTTATTTAACAATTTAATGGTCATTAAAATGATTTAAAAGCAGAATGAAATGAGCGAGTGAGGTCAGAAAAAAATTATGTAAAGGAAAAAAACATAAAAACACTGGGGGTTTGAAGCAGAAAGAAGGATATAGAAGAGGACTCTGAGGTCTTTAGAAATAAATTTTGGTAATTCCAAGCTTTTCTTAAACTTTACTGTCTCTTTCCTTCTCCTTCAATAATTCATCTATGCCCTTCTTAATATTTCACATGTCATTTTACCTTCAACAAGCAAGGTTTACCTTTCCTTAGATGGAATATACAACCGCAGACATACTCTTTTACATGACTTAAGCTGTCAACCAATCCAGCTTTGGCATTTTGAGTTGAGAATTGGAAAACAGAAAACTAACCAAGCAGAGTCTCCATGGTCAGATTCACAAGGAACCAGAAGTAGAGGATCAGCATAAAAGATAATACAAAAAGAAATTTTAATGAAAACTGTTTTGATTGGAATTGAACTATAAAACTGCATTTGATAGCATCTATTGAATAAAAAGCTCAAAAATTTTTATTCATTTTTAAGTCATATATCTGAAGCTAACATGTTTCTTTCCTATTTTTTTTTAAGATATTGTTTTCTTCATTTATGAAACTTTCCAGAACACAAACTGCAACTTGTAAATAATTCTGACTTGGCAAGTCCTCATATGTACTCACAGATTACATACTGTTCTGATTAGGCACCCCAAACATGCTACTCAGTATGTAGATGTGTTTCAGCTCACGATGACAGTTGATACATGATTCACCGTGCTGACTGCTCAAGGCATTTGCACTAGTTCAATATTCTTATTTACTTTTGTCAAGACTTTGCTGTAAACAAAGCGATTGAAATGATGTATCAGATGGCTACTGACAAAGAGTTTTTTAAAACTACTCATACTTCAAAAGAAAAAGAAACCACATAAATATGTCAAAGTCCTATGAAAATAAAGTAGCTCCTTTTAAAAGTAAAATAAAGCCAATGACATTCCATCATTATGTTTCCCCTACCATTTTAGTTATCTGCCAGACTGAAAGAACTGTCAATAAGATGGCTTGAATCATTTGCTTCAGAAAAATAATGTTTCCACTAAGAAAGAGTCCTTTAAAGAAAGAAAAGACAAATTCTCCTTTTAAGCTCACCCAAGTCAGAGCTAAATCCAACTGCCTGTTGCTCTTCCTACACAAACTTCTGCATGATTTAGTCAGTGAAAAGTCACTCCACTGCCAGGGTAAAGTGCTATTTTACCTTTACAAGCAGCTATAAATCACTCCATCAAGTGAAACACTTGTTAAAAGCTTAATGGGCAGAGGAAAAAACATGCAAATTTCCAAAAGGAAAACAAAAACCTACTTCGGGGTTTATCTAATAAATTGCACCCCCACCCTGACTGGCCACACAGGAAGAAGGCCCAACTTACTGCCTAAGCAATAAAGTCAGTCGGCTCAGCGGAGGGAACAAACTACTGATCCATGTATTCTTAGCATTTTTATCTCAGGTCAGGGATTACTACAATGTATAGTTTAATACTGTAAGGGTGTACCTGAATAGTTCTATTCCCATGGTAGACTGAAAAAAAAAGGGGGGGGGGAATCCATATATACATATGAATTAAGAAATACATTCTTTAAAAAATCACCAAAATGAATTATGTTGCCTTCCAAATGGTTTTCATTGACCTCATGAAACTCATCCAGGATTTAAAATGGAAGTGGGAACAAAAGTTAAGCAAATAACTTTCTAAAATGTCAGAGGAGAATGAAACAGAAAGGGATTAAAAAAGGATTAAAAGATAGATGGAAAAATAATGAAAAAGGAGGAAGAAATGAGAAAAGCATTTGCGGGAGGTGGTTCTAGGCTGTTTCCATCACTCAAAACATATTAAAAGTAAAGTCTTCTAATTATTAAGATTGCACTGAAGTTTGAACCAATCTAGTTCAAATCAATCGTATTCCTTGAGTTTCCCTGGTGACTCAGATGGTAAAGCATCTGCCTGCAATGCGGGAGACCCGGGTTCCATCCTTGGGTTGGGAAGATCCCCTGCAGAAGGAAATGGCAACTCACTCCAGTACTCCTGCTTGGAAAATCCCACGGACGGAGGAGCCTGGTAGGCTACAGTCTATGGGGTCGCAAAGAGTTGGACATGACTGAGAGACTTCACTTTCACTTTCATAATTCCCTGGGAACTAATAGAATAAAAACATTGTTTTTTTCTAATGGGCTACTAAGAAAAAAAATGAAATGTGACTTTTTACAGTTTGGAAATTGCTTACAATATTTTTCTTCTATAGTATGTTCAACATCAGAATGTCAATAATCTGTCTGAATAAAAGTGATTTGACAAACACAGAGAAATATAGTTATCAACTACCTTGCTTAGGTAAATATATCGGGAATAGATCTCATAAAGATGCAATATCGTGTTCTTCAAAGAGTCAGTCTGCTTTGTCCCTTCACTTCTAATTTCTATTGTAGAAATTTTTCAGCTTCTACATTTTAATGACAATTTATTTTGCCATCCTTTTTCCAAATTGTTCTTCGAAATGCACAAGTTTGACTGTGGACTAAACTCAGTGACAAACTGGCTTGGAAAGAGAAAAAGAAAAGAAATAAAAAAGGACTACTTATATAGAACCCTTCTTCATTGTTCTAATTTGGATAATTTTGTTGTTGGTTTTATTGGGTGTGGATTACTGGGTCAATCTATCCTCTTATTAATTAGAATATTCTGAATTAAATAAAAGATAAAGACAATCTGCCTGAAACCAGAGATAATAATTCATAAGTTAGGAACAGAAACAGGAAAGAAATAATACATGTAGAGGCACAATGTCCTCTGATAAATAAAAACCCTCCTGCATTGAATGCCTATCCTGAAAAACCATCTTTCTTAAAAATAGCACTTATTTTACATTCCTCTAAAATAAGCCAAAATATTCAAAAACAAGTTTTTCCATAATAAAACATGTCCTTAACTTTCAAAGCTTTTAGAATCTATATATCTCTGTAGAATATACTCTCTGTCTATGATGCTACCAAGCTGCCATGTATTTGTTTTTCAACAAATTAGGTCTTTTTCTCAACTACCAAAATAATCCAGTCATATAAGGGTCCGGGTCGTCAGCAGTCACTTATCCTCTTTGAGCGGTCTCTTCAAATGCAAAATAAAAACCTGGCCTCTAAGATTCTTTCCTGTTTGTCATGCCTATGCTATTATTTCAGCCATCTGAATAGCTCAAACTGATCACCTGCGTGTGCTTTTTTTCTGAGAAGGGGGGAGGCAGGTGAAGGGGAGGGCTGTCACTAACACAAAGAGACCATAACTTTATAAAAATATCTGTTCAATCTAGCTACTCAAATTAAAAAGTGTGCCAGTCAACCTCATATTTAATTTCACCAAAATTTTTTGTTATTAATTGACTGGTAATTCAGCTATAACAATATTGATTGTTATATCATCAATAAAACATATCATTAGGCTGTTGTCATATCAATGTCTGAACAGATGTTGAAAGAAAACATGTATGTTAGCTGCTTAATAAATTACAATTGGAGGAAACTCAGGTAAACTCAGGATAGCAGAATAAAATTTCGATAAAGTAAATAAAGCATTATCTATATTCTGCTTCTGCTACAGTGCAGTTTTTGATTCTCCAAACAGTTGTCTGAGAGGTCTGTGTTCTCCTGGCCAGGTGGTGGTACGTTTTTCAGCTTGTCAAATTTCCTCACGCCCTTTTTCATTATATAGCATTGCTCTGTGCTTAGCCACTGTATCCGTGCATGCAGACACACTCTTACCTTCAGTGTAACACTAAAATTGATTTGCTAGGCGCTCCTTTGCTTCTTCACATTTCACATCTTCCCATTGAATTTTTTGTGTCAGGAGCACAGTGCTATCTTTCTACTTCCATCCTCAGAAATCTGAACACTCTTTGGGTTTTCTGAATATTTAAGTGGCTTTGTGACTGATGTCAGTGTGTTTCATTCTATAGTACTGTTCAATGCAATTTTGTATTATTCTTTGAGAGTATTCAAAGCTCATTTTCATTCTAGATTTTTTCCGTTTTAATGCTGTTGAATCTTATTGGTCTTTTTGCGTGAATTAATAACAGGAGAATTGGGGAGAGGGTTAAAAACAAAGTTCTTAATTAGCATTTTTCCCAGAAAACATAAATTAAAAAGAAAATGTTCCCTTCATAATATAATATGGATATGTTTCAACAGTTTATTTTCTATAAAAGGGCTATACAAGGAAACAGCAAAAACTAAATACCCCTACACAAATGAGAAAATACATTTTCTTTTCTTGCAAAAGTGGAAGAAATGAATGTGAGATGATTCAGGCTTGCAATTATATGATCTAAGTTGGCACCAAAATCATGGATGTTCTCTGGAGAATTCATGGTGTAACTGCTTAATGCTCGTTTGATAAGGCATATTTATTGTAGCATGTTGTTTCAACTGGTCAAAATTTGAGACTTTTGGAAGCATCGGGTGAAAGTTCAAACTTCTTTACCAAAGTGTAACTATGGCGTAATAAAATACCCAAGATAATTCATTCAGTCAACCTGATATCTACTCATCAAGGAAGAGAGCAAGCCGAGGAGGTATTATATTTTTCTCTAGCATAACATGTTAAGTGCAGCATTCCAATCTAAAAGGTAGAATTGTTCCTTTGAGTAAAATAATTAATGAGCCCAACAAAAGGAAAGCTGTTACGAGAGAGACCTCTAGTGGAAAAAAATGCAAGTGTCTTGGAAAGGGGTTTTATTGTTTATGCTTCATCTGAGAAACGGAACTTGGATACGCTGTTTAAGACAGCGTCCGCGAGACAACTAAACTCCTCTTTCATCCTAAGTATATGTGGTTTCTTCAAGCAAATAATGCTTTTCAGAACGGAGCCAACAAAATGCTTGAGGGAGACTTAAGTTCTTTGACATTCAGTTTTGGAAAACGTGTTACAGGTATCTAAGAAAGACAAGATTTGTAAAAGAGAGCAACCAGAGTTTGGAGGCATTGCATAAGCTATTTGTTCCTTGAATTATACTTTGGTCGTAGATAATTGTTTTACGTATAAAATATCAAGGCACTTTTCTATGGGTGGAGCAGGGATTGGGGATTTTCCGTTTTCTCACAAATCATAACTTTAACAATAAAACATTAATTCAATGTTATTTTAAAAGAGAAACAGCAAAGGCTGCAAAATGCAGTGAAAGAAAGTATCCAAATACGGGTTACTTTAAGAAAAGAGTTGCCTCTGAATTAGAATGTCTGTTTCAACTAGTGCTCCTTAGTTTTAAAATTAGTTTTCCTCTGCTCTTCATACAATTGCATTTAATTTGCTGTTTGATATGTAGCTAATTTTAATCACTAATTATGATTTTCTACAATAAACAAGGGTAATGATAAATATGATAATTAGGGTATGTTTTCTAGTTAGAGATCTCGCAGTAAATCCCAGAGAAATCTGTGTCTACTGACTGTGTTTACCAATTACATAGTAATATAACTTCTAATTTAAACTAGGACATCAGTTTGAGTTCACAGAAACATGACCCAGAGCTACATGATTTAAGAAAGAGCTCCAGGCATAAGGAAGTGAATGAAGTTGATAATCCAAAGGTATAGTATTAACTCAGCACTGAAATATGGTCACAGTTTTTAAGAAAAGTATTCTAGCCGTGGGAGCCAGTTGCTTATAGTAACGATTTCTGAAATTTGCTTCTATAATGACTATTACATACACCTTTTTTAAAATTGATCCACAATAGAGCTTTAGGTTTTGTTACTGTTTAGATCTTCATCCAAATTTAGGAAAAGAGTATTTTCATGGGCTATTTTTCACTTTCAGTGTAGCCCCTAGTGTTCTTACTCATTTTTAATTTGTTCTATTGTCTTTCATAAAACTCTCTTCAATTTCTCCTCAGGACAATGAAATTTTAGAGCCTATTTTCAAGGCAGGTTATTCACAGCCCTTGTATTCCTTGCACTTATATATCTCAGTTAATGCTGAAGAGGATCTATCTTTCCATTCTTACCAGAGTCTGAACGTCCCATAAAACAGGACATCATAATTCCGAGGAAGCGTGCTTCATGAATATTTTCAAATTTGGGCTGGTGGCTGGCAGCCAGTTAAATGACAATTGGTGGTAGAGGGTGGGGTGGGGTGGGGTGGGGGGGTTGCTCGAGAGTGTCACTCAAATTTTATTTCCCTAACTTTGTTTCCAATTTAGAATGTCGTTTTTTTCAGAGGAAAAAAGTAGCTTCAAATCGTAAATAGGCTATAAATAAGTTTATTTTTTTAATTTAAAAAATAATTATAATGGCTAAAAGCATCTTAAGAGAGAAAAATATAAAGCAACATATTTGTCCTCCTTTCAGATTCTTCCCTCTTTAAAATAAAGCTATTCACATTCCTAGGTTGCTGTGTGTTCTTTGAATACAACTTCACATTTCAGTTTATAACTGTTTCCACTAACAATGCTGAACCGTGTTTCTGTCGGCATGTGCACCTCGTGAATGCTTTCCTTGCACTCTTCCTGATCGTAATAGGTCTTACCATTCATGTTCCACAAAAAGATAATTTCCAAAAGCACCTTAAGACTCAAGAAAGAAGGAAGGTGGAAATAAACATCTTCCAAGTTTGCCAGAATTTTCACTGGAAAAGGGAAAGTCATAGTTTGGTCTATCTGACCAAGGGGCTGAAGACACCAACCATTCTTCACTTACCACCTTATGCTTTTCTTGAAGATCACATTCACACACACACACACATCACATACACACTGACAAGAAAGAACTCTGCAAATACAATTTCATTCTTATTTTAAGTGTATAACAGAACTTTGTCTTAATTATTAATTTTTACATACCTGCTATTGCATTTTTTGCTTCTTTTTTGGAACCAAACAAGGCGGGGAATAAATAAGGAAAAGAAGGAAGGAAGAGAGTTAGGGTCCCTTCTGCCCTAAACACGGGCATTATTTTTCATTTTACTTTTTTAGTTTGAGACTGTGATTTCATATACATTTCTCAGACTGCAATAAAATGATCCAGAATTTATATGTCATCTTTACCCTTATTCCTGTTCCAACAACAGGAACCACCAAGTAGGTACCAGATGTCCTGTTTCAGAAAAGCATTCTAGCAAAAAACAAACACCCTTAGAATGGCACTCAGTTGACCCGATTTCTTGTTTATGCAGCATTGGATTACTGTCACTGCACTGTTACTAAACAGGTTCACCTTAGTAGGTACTTAACTATTCTTTGGTTTCTCTATCCTCAACATAAAGACATCACTATTTCCCCTAATAGAGTGTTGACATAAAGTGCTTGGAAGAAATACAAATACAAGGTAACATTATGCATCTGAAAATGAAGACAGCAGCTGTAGGATCCTATTAGGAGAATTCCTCTGCTTAATAGAGTTGGTGGATATACTTGAAATCCTCCAGCTTAAATCCCATGCCCAGTGCTTTGGGACCTTACAAGAGCCACAGAAATGACTGACACTGAATTGGGGGTGAGACTAAGTTGAACTTTGAAGTGACCTGTGTGTGTTTTCTTCCCTTTGCCAATAAAGCAGCTGTGGCCAATTAGTGTTCAACACCGTCTTCCAGCCGAGAAGCGATTTCAGGTTCCAGATGCAAGAAGGGTAGAGTATTTAATCCCTGGTTGTTCTAGGCTTTCCATCCTCAAGGAATTTCAGAGGAAAGAAGGACCCAAGAGGTTATCTGGTTCATTCATACAGCAAGAATTATTTAAGTACCTACTAAGTAAGCAGAGCTTTCTCTGGTTTGTGAATAAGAACATTTCTGTTAGGAAATATCTTTGAGATGTAAGTTATTATAACCGACATCTTAATCAATTCAAGATTTTTCACTAGAGTTAAACATTACACTTACTTTCCCTTTATCATGAGAAATCAGAAAGGTCAGTCAGTATAGATTTTCTGGAAGACCATTGTTCCTACATCAAATATAGGGAAATAAGAAGTGGGGGTGTTCACCTATCTTCTTTGAAAGAACATGCACATAAAAAAGGCTTGCTTTCCTCACTAGATATGCTATCTAAAATATTTTTCCAACTCTAAATGATTTTTTATCTTATTTTTATTTTTTCTTTTATTGCTCTTTGCGCATATGGTAAAATTTAGAGTAATTGGTAAATAGCACATATCAGTGTGAGCTTGAATTTGTGTTTACATATTGTTCTGCAGATGTTTGCTCACAGAAAACAAAGAGTAGAGAAATTACCAGATGAGTAATTAACATAAAATTGCTGAAGTTGTGCAGGTTTAATTTTAAATTATGTTATAATATATTGGATATATTCACCTCCTTTATTAGACTGTGAGTTGTCTGAGAGTAGGATCGGAGGGAATTTTGTGGCTCTAATATCCTGAATTTATTTCTTTGTGCATCTAGTCTACATTTATTGAGCACCTGGTATATGACAGAAATATTGTGAAGTGTAGAAATCTTTATAAAGATGAATACATGATTCTAGCCCTAAAAGAACTCACAGTCTAATGCAAGTAAAATGATATTATATTACATGATTTTAGCAACTGTACAGTTTGAAAAGCACATTTACTTCCATGATATCCTTTGAACCTTAACAACCGTTTGAGGTTGGTATAATTAGCCTCATTTTTACAGATGAGGAAAGCGAGTTTCTCAGAGGTTAATTATGTTGCTTCAGGTCACTCAACTAATCAATGGCAGATCACGGGCTCTAGGCTTCTTACTCCAAATCCTGTGGGCACTTAACAAATACTAATCCAACAATACAAGATTGCATTATTGGATTATTAATATTCTTGGATTATTAGTTGTCTTCTTCTTCTGATCAAATGCAAATATTTATAAAACCTCTTCCTAAACATCTGTCTTAAATCCATTCCATAAGTAAATTACATAGAATCAAAATCAAAACTCCTGATCTGACCAGATGAATTGTGAACATAGAATCTTTCAAAATAAATCAAAATTTTCACATACCCTAAAAAACTTAGTACCACAAATCTGATTCAGTCCATTTCAACAGTCAAAAAAACTGCTTTGGTGCATAAGGCATTGCATGCAATAGAAGGCTACGTTAGTACTTGCCCTCATGGTTCCAGTTCAAAGAATTACTGTGCCAGAAGTTGTTTCCTCTGTTACGGGTCCAGGAAAGTCTGATTCTTGTTAGTATCACTTCCTATACACGGGAAAAGTAGGAGAATGTTGCTTTGATTCAATCCAGTCTACACATAGCACTGTGCCTGCCAGGCTGGATTTTTATTAAAAAGAGAAAAAAGAATATGTTACTCAAAAAGCTTCTGTGTTACAACCAGAGGGATGGTGGGCAGGGGGCTGGGGCAATGATGACATCCTATATATACAGCAGAAATATTACAAATAATCATTTAAGACAATCAAACCATATGATATGCATGTTAATTAAACAGTAGATCAAACCAGGTACAACCGCGTAAGGAAACAACAACTGAGGAATCATTTAAACAGCTTTTAATGTTGTAAACATCAATATGATATATCTTGATTGGAATAAATGCAGAAAGTTCTGTGGATCTCATCCTGACTTCAGGTCTATTTTATTCTCGAGTATAGCAACACAGTAAGCAGTGGCACCTCTGTCCATAAACAAATCATGAACTTCCTCTTCTGCTTTTCTTTGACATTTCCCCAAACCGAGGTTTGGAATAAAAGAACGTTTAAGATTTTTGAAAATACTGTGTCACAGGAAATTTGAGTACTTCAGATTGAATACTAGCAAGCTGTAGATCACAAAATATAATTCTGCTGCCATGTATCCTGTTTATTCATTCACTCATTCTATACATTTTTACTGATCATCTACCTTGGGGTTATAAAAATGATGAAGCATAGTTCTTTCCCTGCAGAAATCCAGCTTATTGAGATAAGATAAATGCAATTATCTCTTTCAGTGAAAGCATATCAGTTAATAGAGAGAATGAAAGTCAAAATAAGAAGAAGGCCAAGTCATTTGATGACGGTATAATGCCAAGGTAATTATTAGGGCTTTAAAGAAGGAGGCCCTGTATGCATCTTCATCCCCACAGTACCTAGAGGCTTTTCTGATACAAGGGAAACAATAAATGTTGAGTGAATAAATGAATGAGTGAGTAAATAAAAATTACATGAAAAGAGCCCCCAAAACATCAGTTTTCTTGGCTCTTGTGAATAAATAAATGTCAAGGGCATACACTGCAACATATACTGAAACATATACTGCAGACATAATACTCAAAATATCTAGAAATGACCAGTTTTCTTGCATGAGTAGCTTGACTCCATGCTGTACAGTATTTTTCATTCTAATAATTTAATAAGATGGACTAAGTGAGAAATGAGAATAAGTTGGCCATGTGACAGGTAAGTCACTCCCTGTTTTCTACAGGGGCCTCTCTTACTTGGTATGCTCCAGACAGTCTCAGTATATTTTGGTTTTAGGGCTCCTAGTGAGTCATTTTTTTACCCGCATACTAGAAACAATCTGTTTTAGTGTTTGCATATGACATCACTCTGACATACTGTAAACATGATAGCATATTTTATGGCATTGGAAAAATAAACAAGGGAAGGAAATATCCTTCCTTCATGCTTTGGTCAAATATATTTTATAGTTAACTAAACTTAGCACACATGGGGTTTCCAGAAATGTTGAGAAATGAACTTCCTACTTTTGAGTAAAGTTGATCTAATGAAAGCAACTATTCACAGCAAAACTTAGAGATTCCTTGAAAATGTATTAATTCCTATTTCCAAAGATATATTAGCTCTTCTATAGAAAAAGTCTTTACTATAATTCTAGTTCTAGGTCACTAATATTGAAAGGCTTATGGCTCACTTTTAAGCTCTCAGAATGCAAATAAAGGACAAAAATCTGAAGGTTTTGATTTGTTTTAAATTGTTTTGTTCCCCCCTCACCTAGCAGTATCACAGCTATGCGTTCAATCTCACTTTTATTGAACAGTCATTAGGCAGAGGAGAAATGAGAATAAAATGGAAGAAATTAAATTCAAGTAGAGGACACATGCCAATGGCACCCCACTCCAGTACTCTTGCCTGGCAAATCCCATGGATGGAGGAGCCTGGTAGGCTGCAGTCCATGGGGTCGCTAGGAGTCGGACACGACTGAGCGACTTCACTTTCACTTTTCACTCTCATGCATTGGAGACGGAAATGGCAACCCACTCCAGTGTTCTTGCCTGGAGAATCCCAGGGACAGGGGAGCCTGGTGGGCTGCCATTTCTGGGGTCACAGAGTCGGACACGACTGAAACGACTTAGCAGCAGCAGCAGCAGAGGACACATGGAGAAAAAAGGGGTAGGAAGCAAACAGAAACAAAGCATTGAAACCAGGTTTACTCTGAGCTTCCTCTCCAGCAGAAGATCATGTTGGATCCAAGCTCTTAGAATGCAGCTGATGCTTTCAGAGGCAGGCCTTCTATTAATACTTGATATTTGAAAGTGCAGCAGGGTAAGAGGATTATCATTTAGGTTTTTCAAAATCATACAAAAAAGTAGTATTTAGTCATTTCTTCAAGTATATTCAAAAATTCAGATTACAGCATCCCAGTTTTGTCTCAAATTATTTTCTGACTTTCAGTTTCCCTGAAAACAAGCAGTTGAAAATACCATTGGTGTGTGTTGCTTAAGTAAATAGCCTCAACCTATCCTCTTAATGTAAATTATCTTGGTAGAGAAGATTAAGTATGCAGATTATTTTCATTAGGTTTTAATGTGTGACTCATCTTAGCTAAGTTAATAGGATAAGGCATTTTGCATTTTGTTGATTTGTTTTTTAAAAAGTTAAGGAAAAAATATATAATTAAGTTCAACTTGTCCAATGTTTCTTAAAGATATAAAATATCAAGTTCATAGTTTGGCATATAAAAAAATGACATAAGAGAAAAAAAAAACCTCTACTGCCTAGGGGAGAAAAAAAAGCATAACTGGTTTGCTATCTGTCTTCCAGCAGACCCACACAGAGGAACTTTGCTCCATTATCTTGACGTAAACTGCTACTGCTAACATTATAAGCATAAGTTTTTTTGTTATTGTTATTGTCCTGACATTTACTAAGAGTATTTAAAACAATTTTGAGTTACTTCATCAGCTACTTATCGATGCACTTTATGCCTTTTGTTAGCTAAAACCACAGTCATTTTAGTACATAGATCCCTAATCTTTAAGTCTGTCAGTCCCATTTTGCATTACAAATCATTTGTGGTTTTATAACTGTCATTTCCAAGGACACCTGAAAAAGATGGATTTATGAAATGTTACCATGCATTCTAAGAAGGCCAAGAATTAGCATGACTTTGTAAAGGTTCTTATAAATTGAGCAACAGCCATCACTGGCAATAAGGTGTTGTTTGCTTTTGTCAAGTATCTTTATTTAAATATTAAGGGAGAGATATGACCCTTGACCTTGGAGATCTCTGTGACATGGCAATGGTCCAGTGTATCAGCTGTCAGTGGAGTGCAATGGCCTGACTCTCTCAAGGCCCCTATTTGTGGACAGTGTTATAATAACTCTTCCATTAGGCATCCCCAAGGCAAATAACCTCAGCTTTAACAGAGTCAGTTTAAAATTCCTTAGAGTAACATTAAGAGACTATCTGGTTTGTGTCAGTTTGAGATCAACTACTCTTTGCACAGGTTCAATTCTGTAAATTTTAAGTAGCCATAGCTATTCAAGAATTATTTCATATATGCCTGCAGGTAAATATTAGACACTAGAATATAGAAAGAATCCCATGAACTTCTTTAATTTCTTAACCAGCCTCTTTAGAGACTATCTGAATCCAAGTGGCCTTGAGAATCTATTTTTTAAACGACTCTTTCCATCTATATACATACCTTTTTGTTGATGGAAATTTCAGAGTTGCTGCTTATGGTATGAGCAGTATTTGGAGACATCAAATGACAACGAAAGAGACAAGATAGTATTCATTAGGAAGCAGGCATACTTCCCTATGTGCATGGCAGAGCTAAGTAATGTTACAAGACCAAAATGGTTCATTTTTGAACTGCTTTGTCCTCAGGTAAGTAAATCTGGTTATGCTCAGATGAAATGCTTGCATTTGAATTACAAATTATCACTGCCTCATTCCTAACTACTGATTACTGGGCCCAGGTTTTGTGGGGAAATCTGAGGTCAAAAGCCATCTTTATTCTGTGAAAAATAAAGATCAAGCTATCCTAAAATGCTTTGAAAAAATCATAGTTGTCATGCTGCTACTGCTAAGTCACTTCAGTCGTGTCTGACTCTGTGTGACCCCATAAACGGCAGCCCACCAGGCTCCCCCGTCCCTGGGATTCTCCAGGCAAGAACACTGGAGTGGGTTGCCATTTCCTTCTCCAATGCATGAAAGTGAAAAGTGAAAGGGAAGTTGCTCAGTCGTGTCTGACCCTTAGCATGGACTGCAGCCTACCAGGCTCCTCCATCCATGGGATTTGCCAGGCAAGAGTACTGGAGTAGGGTGCCACTGCCTTCTCCATAGTTGTCATCTGAAGTGTTAAATCACTGAAGATGATGTGATCACTTCAAATACTTGGCTATGAAACAAACTGTGTCTCCTCTGAATCCAACTATAGTGTTTGGATATCTGTGACTTCACTTATTAAAACATTTTGTCCAAAGTAAAAATTTAAAAAGTTTTTTAGTAACTATAGATAGTTTCTGAAGTGCAACCTTCATTGTTTCATATTCTTAGTTAAATACAAGTTAATACATTGGTTTAATTTGGAAGTTTTATTTTTAAATCTAATGAAAAAAGTCAACAAATGTTTATGGAGTGACTACCAGGTATACATGACATTGGAGCAAGTTTAAACCACCCTTTCATTCTTACAGTAAATATCCAGCCAATTTTTTTAAATAACAGGCTAATTTTAGGGAAATAAAGTATATGTTTAGTACTTGCCTTTACTTATTGATACCAAAAACATCAAAGGGTAAATAATTATTAATTGGATTAAGTTTGTCCCACATCAGGTTAACTGCTATAAGGGAACAAAAGTAAAATGACCTCATGAGCTAAAACCCCAGTGCTCGTAAACAACACTTAGCTTTTGATTTACAGTGAAATCACAATTCTCCATTTCCTGTTCTCTCTGTCTCTGACATTGTATGTGAGACTATAGGGCAATGCATGCCCTACAATATAATATAGGATGTAATTTAAAGGGTTCTATTGATGCTGTAAATCACAAGGAGTTCTGCTGAAGCAGTTTATGAATGGCAGTAAAACACTAAGACTGGATTATATCATTAGAATTATGTACCATGTGCAAGTATTATTATTTGTAATTGGGGATAAAGAATTACAAAACACGTATATGGGAATGTCATTTTTCGTGATACTTACAGGCTTCGAAAGAAAAGATGTGTTTTTGGATAAAAATAAGAAATTCAGGCTTGTAGAATATCCACCATTCTGAAGAAAGCATGTGTGTGCTCTGGGAGTAAACCATAATAGTTAGAATATATTCTGACAGGTTATACATAACCCAATTGTTAAAAGCCCAAAAGACTATTACCACATGTGGTACTGGCAAACTTGATAAGGTTTGTAGTGCATAAAAAGATACAACACCACAATGACTATGACAATATGATGTTATAAAAACAAATTGAAGAGTGCAAAATATCAACCAACCTGCTAGTGTTCTCTATAAGAAAATTATAACTATGATGGCATTTTCCACTAAATGGACTTATTTTTGTTGACATATAGGCATTCTGAAGCACTAAAGTAATGCACTTCCAAGTTTTTGTTTTTGTTTTTTTCTGGAAAGATAAAATGACGTTGGCAATTTGTTAACTATTCTGGACATATCTTTGATGATGAAGAGTAAATCTAGTCTTCTAGCTGATTTAGCTGTATTCTTCTGTTTTGAGTAAACTTTTTTAGAGGATGTGGATGTTACTAAACCAGATAGCCTGGACTGTAGTCAAACAACTATTGCATTTGTTATTTTAATTTTTTCCAAAGAAACTAAGATAATATATAGTGAGCTATCACAGGTAATTTCAGAATATTCTAGGAGTGCTCTTCTAATTAATTATCCCAAATGAAGTCACTCCCCAGCAATATTCTAATATAGTTTAAGACTTGAGCACCTACTGGTTTTCTCTCCCAGGCATTGACCAGCAATGATCATCATCCCCAAGCTTCCCCTAATTTCCCAAAACTCAGAGAGGGCATCCAAATTATTCTCCTGGATTATACTTGTCAGAGTCATGTCTGAGCATTTTAGGCTTGTGGCTGCCATATTTCCCTTCCACAGAAACAAATTTATTCTAGTCTTATTCCTGCATAAGAAGGATGGTAATTAATACTATCTTAATAAACTGTCTGCATTGCCTAATAAACTATCTTCATTGCCTAATAAACTATCTGCATTTATTTGCAAAGCCATCAGTTACTTTTCAAGAGTATTTTCAAGTGACTTTCTGGGAATAACTCTAGAGTCAATTAATACAAAGATTAAACATGAAGGCAAATAAAATGGGCAGTTGATACTGTGGGAAACCAGTACTAGCACTTAATTTGAATTGTTTGGGCACTGAACATCATTCATCATGAAAAAAAATGTATGTATATTTATACACACATCCTTATGTATATATACACATATCATATAAATATTTTTAAAATTCAAATATTTATATATGTTCAGTTCAGTCGCTCAGTCGTGTCCGACTCTTTTATATATGTAATCCATCCCCAAACCTTAATTATACTCACATTAAAATTTTCTCATAACCACTAATTTTCAAAGGCATACAACATTTTAGAAGACTCGGGAAAACCTTATGACACTGTAATACATCTAAAAGCAAGATTTCATGAATAAGACTGCTTAGGTTCCAATTCTTGATAGCTTTGTGAATTTGACCAAGCTACTTAACTTCTCCATGTCTAAATTTCTCCATAGAGTAATATAAAAGATTTAATATTTTTAGTATTTAATATATTTAGTCCTTAGTGTATTTAGTATTTATATAGAGTACTCACAACTATGACTAACAAGTGAAAATCATCATGCATATATCTGTCATTAAGATAGTAAATTGTTGTCTAAGAAAGACATAGCTTAATTAGACAATATCCTGAAATACTTACATATTTTTACAAAGTACATTCTGGATTATTGAATTATTGATTTTGATTGTTATCTATTTTTCTTAAATGTATTAATTCAACAGAATTTTTTAAACACACATGCTATGGAGTAAGATAGATGCTATAAAATTTACAAAAAAGTTTTAAAAGATCCTTATTCTCGGTGAACTTAAAGTCTACTATTCTTTGAATCATAAGATATAAATAGTTACAGTCCAAAATGGCAAGTAATAAGGCCATAAGAAGGTAGAGACAATGTGCTATGATTGTTTAGACACGGTAAAAATCATTTCCAGCCAGCAGGTCTATGGAAAGCATCTTGAAGGAGAAGAAATTTTAAGTGATTCATGAGGATTAATTTGCATGCAGAGTTAAGAAGGATGCTCATTCTGGAGGATATTAGGGCACAAGGGCAAGAAAGTGAGAGACTCTCTGTGTGAAAGAGGATAAGACACTCAATCCCAACATTGTTGGAGATACAGAAACATGTATATAAGAAATTTTGAATTATAGTTTTATAGCTAAAAATGATCAATATTAATATTCCTATACACTTTTCCAAGGCTTCCCAGATGGCTCAGTGGTAGAGAATATGCCTGCCAATGCAAGAGATGCAGGAGACATTGGTTCAGTCCCGGGGTTGGGAAGAACGTCTGGAGAAGGAAATAGCAACCCACTCCAGTATTATTGCCAGGAGAATCCACTGAAGGGAGGAGCCTGGTAGGCTACAGTCGCCCACTAGGGGCTTCCCTGGTGGCTCAGAGGTTAAATGTCTGCCTGCAATGCAGGAGACCCGGGTTCAATCCCTGGGTCAGGAAGATCCCCTGGAGAAGGAAATGGCAACCTACTCTAGTATTCTTACCTAGAGAATCCCATGGAGGGGAGAGCCTGGTAGGCTATAGTCCACGGGTTGCAAACAATCAGACATGACTGATCTACTTCACTTCACTTCCAGTATTATTGCCTGCAGAATCCCATGGACAGAGAAGCCTGGTGGGCTACAGTCAGACACAACTGAGCACAAACACACACATACATTTTTCTAGTTGTTTCATGCATATAATTTTATTTAAATGATTGAGAATATAAGATTTATGATTATATAATTATATGCATACATGTGTATATATATATATATCATACATGTGCTGTGCTGAGTCACTCAGTAGTGTCTGAATCTTTGTGACCCCATGGACTGTAGCCCACCAGGCTCCTCTGTCCATGGGGATTCTCCAGGGGAGAATACTTGAATGGGTTGCCATCCCTTCTCCGGGGATCTTCCCATCCCAAGAACGGAACCCAGGTCTCCCACATTGCAGGCAGATTCCTTACCATCTGAGTCACCAATCATGTACATATATATCGTTTATTTGAAATAAATGAATATTTCAAATGACTGCATACTTCTTAAAAAAGATGAGCAATCAATTAATCATTCAACTTTTTAGGAAATGTATGTGCTCCTCACATTGTGCTATTGTCAATAAGGTTAGAATAAATAAACATATATAAATATTTGCTTGCACTCAACATTGTTTTCTTATTATATATTTTGAGAAGTGAAATTTGTATCAAAATGTTAGCAATCTTAAGGTTTCTGGCATATAGTGTCATGCTGCTGAGTACATATAATTTAAAGCCTCCAAGTAGTAACAGAATGCCATCTTAATATTTATTTTCACCTTTCTGAATTTGCCAGACAGAACATTGTATATTATTTATCTTTAAATTTGCAATTTCAGCAAGGATAATGCATTTTAACTTTATTTATCATGTTTCTCTTTTAATTTTGTGAAACTGGTCTATTTCCTACTCTTATGAGGTCATTTACTTACTAATGATAATGTCAGAATTGTTTCACCAGAAGTAGAAAGAGAAAGAAAGCTTTTAATTAGCTTCTAAATCCAAAATAGGATTTTTTCAGAAATAAAAAATTTTGAAAATTTGTTGTTTTTAAGTCATTTTCTGCTAAATCCAATTGTCAGGATTATAACTGGATTTGTACCTTTTGACTTAAAATAATTTCGTTTTTATCAGTAATTTTTCTCTACTTTTTCACAGGTCTAGTGATAGTGAATGATATTCCAACTATTGTAAAAGTTGTAGTGGAGAAACTTTGGATTATGTTATTTTCCTCTACAGAGTATAAAATTTTCTTTCAGCAAAAGGTTAAATCAT
Organism: Capricornis sumatraensis; assembly: GCF_032405125.1. Taxonomy (NCBI): domain Eukaryota; kingdom Metazoa; phylum Chordata; class Mammalia; order Artiodactyla; family Bovidae; genus Capricornis; species Capricornis sumatraensis. The sequence goes on along the minus strand of NC_091073.1, from coordinate 57,418,334 downwards.
TGGAGGTAAACTGCAGCTATCAAAATTTTGTTTTAGGCTTTGTTAAAATGAACCAGACCACCTTACCTGCCTCCTGAGAAATCTGTATGCAGGTCAAGAAGCAACAGCTAGCACCAAACATGGAACAATGGACTGGTTCAAAATTGGGAAAGGAGTACGTCAAGGCTGTATATTGTCACCCTGCCTATTTAACTTATATGCAGAGTACATCATGTGAAATGCCAGACTTGATGAAGCACAAACCAGAATCAAGATTGCTGGGAGAAATATCAATAACCTCAGATATGCAGATGACACCATCCATATGGCAGAAAGCGAAGAGGAACTAAAGGCCTCTTGATGAAAGTGAAAGAGGAGAGTGAAAAAGCTGGCTTAAAACTTAGCATTCAAAAAACTAAGATCATGGCAACTGGTCCCATCACTTCATGGCAAATTGATGGGGAAACAATGGAAACAGTAAGAGACTGTATTTTCTCGGGCTGCAAACTCACTGCAGATGGTGATTGCAACCATGAAATTAAAAGATGCTTGCTCCTTGGAAGGAAAGTATGACAAACATAGACAGCATCTTAAAAAGCAGAGACATCACTTTGCCAACAAAGTTCTGTCTAGTCAAAGCTATGCTTTTTCCAGTAGTCATGTATGGATGTGACAGCTGGACCATAAAGAAAGCTGAGTGCTGAAGAATTGATGCTTTGGAACTGTGGTGTTGCAGAAGACTCTTGAGAGTCCCTTGGACTGCAAGATCAAGCCAGTCAACCCCAAAGGAAATCAGTCCTGAATATTCATTGGAAGGATTGATGCTGAAGCTGACACTCCGATACTCTGGCCACCTGATGCAAACAACTGACTCATTAGAAAACACCCTGATGCTGGGAAAGATTGAAGGCAGGAGGAGAGGGGACGACAGAGGATGAGATGGTTGGATGGAGCCACCAGCTCCATGGACACAAGTGTGTGCAAGCTCCGGGAGTTGGTGATGGACAGGGAAGCCTGTTGTGTTGCAGTTCCACGTGGTCGCTAAGAGTTGGACATGACCTAGTGACTGAACTGATTGAAAATGAATATGATTCCAGTTTTGCTATATTTCAAGGGCAAATCTGATACTTAAGAGTATAATCTCAACTCCTGGGCATAGACCTTTTCAAACAAAAGATTGATATGTTTACTGAGGATTCTGAGTCTGAACTTTAATTTTTTTATATCAGTCTATGCCTTCAGAAATAAATTGAAAAAAATTCTTCACAGATTTTGTATATTTTCTACCCAAAAGGTCAGAAACATATAAGGATTTCTGTTCTCACCACTGTTGTTCAACTTCCGCTATGGGTTTAGCCAATGAAATAGTCAGGCAAGAAGAAGAAATAAAAGGAATTCAAATTGAGAAAAGATAAGTAAAACTGTCTTAACAGTTATTAAGATTACATAAATTATTAAGATTATTAACAGATAACATGTTATCTGTTAACTTATTAACAGATAACATGTGGAAAATCTGATGAACTGTACAAAATTCAGTGGTTGATCTAAAGACTCCATTTTCTTAAAAATCTATTTCTTCCAAAACTGATTTACAGTCACAACAAACCCAGTCAAAATTTCAGCAGTCAATGTGTGAAATTGACAAGCTGATTCTAAAATTCACATAGAAAAGTAAAGGATCTTGAAAGATATGAAAAAAAGTTCCTAAACCTACACTAAGTGCTTTCAAGACAAGTTATAAAGGTACAGTAATCCAGTCAGTGTAATATTGGCATAGATTAGTTGAAGAGGTCGATAGAACAAGATAGTCCAGAAATATACCTACAAATACATGAAAAATTGACTTTCAACAAAGGAACAAGGACAATTCAGTGGAAGAAGAATAGTCTTTTCAACAAATGATACTTGGAAAATTGCATATCCATATGTATAAAATTAAAAAAAAGAAAAAAATAAATAAAACTAAAGTAAAAAAGAAAAAAGAGAGAGAGACAAATATTCCCTACAGCTCCCACATATACGAACAGATTGAACCTCCCTACACCAATGAAAAACAATTTACTAAAAACTTTTAGCAAGTTTCATATTTATTGCCAAAAAAATAATGTATAAACATTTACACTGCCAAAGCAGAGCTTTAAAAAGTTTTATCATATGAACATAAAATAAACTTGTATTAAAATCAATTGCATGACTACCAAACAAGATTCTTTTGCACTGCTCTAGGCAAGGATCATTTGCTTTTCTCTCAAGTCAGTCAGTTCAGTTGCTCAGTTGTGTCTGACTCTTTGTAACTCCATGGATGGCAGCATGCCAGGCTTCCCTGTCTGTCACCAACTCCCAAAGTGTACTTAAATTCATGTCCTTTGAGTTAGTGATGCCCTCCAATCATCTCATCCTCTGTTGTCCCCTTCTCCTCCTGCCTTCAATCTTTCCCAGCATCAGGGTCTTTCCAAATGAGTCAGTTCTTCACATCAGGTGGCCAAAGTATTGGAGCTTCAGCATCAATTCTTCCAATGAACATTCAGGATTGATTTCCCTTAGGACTGACTGGTTGGATCTCCTTGCAGTTCAAGGGACTTTCAAGAGTCTTCTCCAACACCACAGTTCAAAAGCATCAATTCTTCAGCGCTCAGCTTTCTTTACAGTCCAACTCTCACATCCATACATGACCACTGGAAAAACCATAGATTTGACTAGATGGACTTTGGTCAGCAAGGTAATGTCTCTGCTTTTCAATATGCTGTCTAGATTGGTCATAGCTTTTTTTTCCAAGGAGCAAATGTCTTTTAATTTCATGGCTACATTTACTATCTGCAGTGATTTTGGAGCCCAAGAAAATAAAGTCTCTCACTGTTAGCATTGCTTCCCCATCTATTTGCCATGAAGTAATGGGACCAGATGCCACAATCTTAGTTTTTTGAATGTTGAGTTTTAATAATTTACATCACAATCAATTTTTCTGCCAGTTCACATTTACCCCTTCAGAGTTGTAAAATCATTTAATCAATTAAAAAGTCAAAGTTACAAGCACTGGAAAAGCATCCAGTATTCTTTTTTACCTTTTTCCAATTTTGAATACTTTTTTCTTAAAATTTTTATTGACATCAATAAAGTCAGAAAGCCCATATCATTGCTAATTTAATACTCAACTATTGATAGGAGTCCGTAAACATAACTTAGAACTAAAAGATACAAGCATTACAAAGGAAGAAAAAAAATTCTCAGAGACTGTCAATATAGAAAATTCAAGAACATCTATAAATATATTGTTGTAACTAACAAAAATCCAGCAAGATTCTTTGGATTAAATGTCAGTAGATGGGGATTACTGGCACAGACTGACCAAGAAAAAAAAAAAAAGAAAGAAATATGAATAAAAGACTCAAATTACTAAAATCAGGAATAAAAGAGAAGTTCACCACCAATCTAACAAAAGTAAAATGGATTATAAGGAAATAGTATGAATAATTATGTGCTAACAAATTAGAAGACTTAAATGAAATGTACAAGTTCCTAGAAATGCAAAAGTCTACCCCAAATTTAAGCACAGAAAAATTCCAATGTAAAAAATTTGCATCTTAATGGAGGAAAAAATTTTAAAATAGAGGTATAAATGTAATAAAATTGTGGAAGATCTTAGAAAAAAATTACAGAACACTCTTAGCTACATAAGACTTGCTATAAGTAAAAAGTTTGACATAGTAAAGATGTAAATTTTCCCAAATTAATCTTTAAATTAAATGTAAGTTAATAAAAATTATGTACATGATTCACAAAACTAGGAAAATGTTTTTCATACTCATGTGAATACAAAAGGACAGTTTTGAAGGAAAAAAACTAGGAACCTATTCTCCTATATATTAAGACAATATAAAACCATTGCAGAAAAGCAGTGTGGGCTGACAAAATTATACTTGACAAAAAACAAAATAACAAGAACACAGAAATTTGTCCAAGTACATACCATAGCATAGTATAATATAATAATTTTAGATTATTTAATAAATGATATAGAAATAAGTTGGAATAAAAGAAAACTTGATTACTACCTTACTATATATACAAAAATAAGATCCAGAGATTTTGATATAAATGTATAAAGTAAAATATTTAAAATATCAAAAGGTATCAGATGAACTATCTTTAATAAACAAAAGAGCAGAAAGTTTCCTAGATAGATATAACAAATACATCTCAGAAAGAGTAATTGAAAACTTTCACTATATCAGAGATTAAAATTTGTGTTTTAAATATGGATGATGATATATCAACAAAGTTGAAAAAAAAAAAAAGCCACAGACTAGCAAAACATACCTACAAAGGTACAACCAACGAAGTATTGCCACCCATATTTAGAATACTTAGAATCAATTAAAAATAGTTTCATGACAACAAACAATAAAGCATCCAAGAGGCAAAGAATAGAAAGAGAATACTTGCTAAAGAAACTCAAATGGCCAAAGGTATTTTAAAAATTTGGTCCTAGTAGTAGTCAGTGAAATGTAAAATAAGTCAAAATAGCAACATTTATCCCATTCAATTGAAAAAGGTAAAACAGAAGACAAAATACAGCATTGGCATCTGTGACCACAGAGAATGATCAAATGCTTCAACTAGGGATACAAAATGATACTCTTACTTTGAAGAATATTACCCCATATTATAGCTATTATCCATATTTGTGTCCTAGAGAAAAAGTTCTATATGTGTACCAGGAGATATACTTATGAAGCCATTATAACAAAGTAGACAAGAGCGATATCCCTAACACAATAAGCAAAAAAAACTAAAATGCAATGTGATGTTATTTTTGCAAAAAGAAATCTTACAGATGTTACATACAGATTCACACATTCACACATATGCACAAATATACATACATATTAATAGGGAAAGATCAGAAGAAATCTTTCTTTACACAGTAAGAATATGTATGTTCATAACTAAATTTTGTTGTATTTATTTTTACTAACAAATCATAGTGGTGCATTTTTTTAGAAATTTGTACTATTATATATAATTTTATATTTATCTTTTTATGTATCACATTGTTCATATTATTTTATATATTTGGGCTATTTATTTTTTAATTATTTCTTTTAAAAATGATAAATATTAGTTTACTTTAAAAACAACAAAATAAATAATTTGCTAAAACTTTTAAGAAATCTGCTTACCATGATTTCAATTAGTGGCATTCACCATATACTCAGGAAAGAAGCTATTTGCTTCAGGAATCCTCTCTTGACTCTCACAAGTCTGGATTAGTTGGTCCTCCTATGAGATCCTGCGTTTAACTGTGGTTCTATTGGTTCCTCTCCTCCACCAATGAGTTCCTTAAGAGTTATCTGTTGACAACTGATAGAATGTAAGACATCTGACAGGGAATCAAAAGATGTTTGATAAATGGATAAATGAGTGAATGCGTGAAGCTACATTTCACAGTGATCCTGTCCTTTTTGCATTCAGAATTATGTGCATTCTATGAATATCAAGAGAACAGCTTTTTAAATCATGTAAATTATTTTCATCAATAAGAGAAATAATCTAGGAACAGCAAAGGGGATGCGAAAAAGCATTGTGACCAGGTTTCCCTGGGTTTGAAAAGGAAAAACAGCTGTCTCTCTGACATCTAACTTTCCTCTTTCACATATCTCAGGCTTACAGGGACTTATCACATTGGATGTCCTGAAGATAAGGAAATGGGGGTTTTGGTATGAGAATGACTTTATGATGCCTGTAAAGAGCTCAGATGGAGAACTTCTCAATCCTCTGCTCCCACCTTAAACATACACATATGGGAGTCATGCCTGCTGCTCTGCAGGTGACCACGTCTCACACACATGGTCAGGTCTGTTTGGTGTATCTATTAGCGTGTTTTGCTTGTAACAGAAATTCCCATCCAAGCTAGTTGAAGTATTAAAGGAGAATTCTTTTAAACAACAGAAGTTAAAAAGACGTGTGATAAAGTAGGATTTAGGTGGAAGTCAGTTAGTGTGCCAGCCATGTTTCTCTGGATTTCTCACAGCTTCTTCCTCCCCACATACATCAACTTTGTCCTTGGGGTGACTTTCCTCCCCATGACAATACGGCTTCCAGCAGTAGCCAGTGCTACATGCTGCTCTGTCCACAAACACGGAGAGACAGCAAGCAAATCACTTTGCAACACCATTAAACGAAGGTATTGAGGTTCCTCAGCTTTACTACGCTTTACTGCCAATTATGTTGCCAAGGAAAAGCCATGAGTCATTTATAAGCCTGAGTTACCTGAACCAATCCCTACTGCAAAAATATACACTTGAGACTTGGGGGTGGAATCAGTTCTACCAAAATGACTCAGCTTCTTCCCAAAGGAGAAGGGCTGGAATGAATGATGGTCTATGTCATTTCCACACTGTTGAAGAAGGCCCTGAAAGCTTTTGCCAGCATTCACGTGTTTTAGAGTATGCTTTGCCTTCTCATACTCGTGAGTCATCTCTCTGTGCAAAATATTTGTCGGAAAAAGACATTCAATACAACAAATGACTGGCTCAAGAAATATCCTAGTTACCATTGCACCAATCACACTACTTCAGTTAGTATTGTGAAGGAGAAGCTGTAATAACCTGCTTATATCCTAAGTAATCTAGTCATGGTAAAACTGGGAACAAATATCTTAATATTATCAGACACACATGGCCATAATTCTAGCCCAGAAGCAATGCTTGTCTCTATACCCAAGTCTCTAATACATTTTTCCACTTTCTCCACAGTAGAGCACATTGGCCTTTCAATACCTCACACAGGCTGAATTGTTTCCACAGTCAGCCTTTTTAACATTTGCTCTCTCTATTGCCTGGCCTTGTCCTTTGTGCAACTTGTACACTCACAGCTTTGTGATCTTTGTTCAAATGTCACCTATTCTATAGTATTCTTCCTGATCATGTGTCCAAAGAATATATCTTGATTTTCATCACTGTCTATAATATTACCATCCTTTATTTTCACCACAGGATTAATAGTACATCAAAGTATTATGCACTTTTTACTACATTTTACTATTTTTTAAATTTGTTAGTTGCGTATAATTCCTACTTAAAACTAAGTAAAATGAAGGCAGCATCTTGATTTTATTTACTATAATGTCTGTGCATCTGTAATAATGTCCAACAAAGCACAAATACTACTTTTGTAGTGATAAGTGCAAATAGCTTAGCGTGACAAGCTGTGATCTGGGTTATATAATCTAAGACCTGTCAGTCATTACTTTAATGCTGAGATTTTTAATATTTATCACATATAAATGAACTATCATGTATATGTATATTAGTCCCTCAGTCATGTCCAACTCTGTGACCCCAGAACTGTAGCCTGCCAGGCTCCTCTATCCATAGAATTGTCCAGGCAAGAATACCACAGTGGGTTGCCATTTCTTTTTCCAGGAGATCTTCCCAAGCTAAACACTGAAACCAGTTCTCCCGCATTGCATGCAGATTCTTCACCATCTAAGCCAATACTCTTGTATAGAGAAGTACTTTAAAAATTATAAAATTCTATACACTTTAAATTATTTCTGTAATAACCAACTTGCTTAATGTATGGCTAGATAGACAGAAATGCTAGAATATGTTAATAGAAAATTATGATAATAGCATGTTGCCAAATAGTTTACAAAAATATTATATAAATAAAAATTTGTTAGTTCAGTTCAGTCGCTCAGTCCTGTCTGATGCTTTGCGATCCCATGAATCACCCCACACCAGGCCTCCCTGTCCATCACCAACACCCGGAGTTTAGCCTAACTCACGTCCTTCCAGTCAGTGATGCCATCCAGCCATCTCATCCTCTGTCATCCTTTTCTCCTCCTGCCCACAATCCCTCCCAGCATCAAAGTATTTTCCAGTGAGTCAACTCTTTGCATGAGGTGGCCAAAGTACTGGAGTTTCAGCTTTAGCATCAGTCCTTCCAAAGAACACCCAGGGCTGATCTCCTTCAGAATGGACTGGTTGGATCTCCTTGCAGTCGAAGGGACTCTCAAGAGTCTTCTCCAACACCACAGTTCAAAAGCATCAATTCTTTGGTGCTCAGCTTTCTTCACAGTCCAACTCTCACATCCATACATGACCACTAGAAAAACCATAGCCTTGACTACACAGACTTTTATTGGCAAAGTAATGTCTCTGCTTTTCAATATGCTATCTAGATTGATTATAACTTTTCTTCCAAGGAGTAAGCGTCTTTTAATTTCATGGCTTCAGTCAACATCTGCAGTGATTTTGGAGCCCCAAAAAATAAAGTCTGACACTGTTTCCACTGTTTACCCATCTGTTTACCATGAAGTGATGGGACCAGATGCCATGATTTTAGCTTTCTGAATGTTGATCTTTAAGCCAACTTCTTCACTCTCCACTTTCACTTTCATCAAGAAGCTTTTTAGTTCCTCTTCACTTTCTGGCGTAAGGGTGGTGTCATCTGCATATCTGAGGTTATTGATATTTCTCCCTGCAATCTTGATTCCAGCTTGTGCTTCTCCCAGTCCAGCGTGTCTCATGATGTACTCTGCATATAAGTTAAATAAGCAGGGTGACAATATACAGTCTTGATGTACTCCTTTTAGGAAATAACAAATAGTTGATAATAGTTGCCATAGTTATTCACAGGGTGCTAACTTTTCCCCATGGAAAAGAAATGCAAAAAAAAAAAAGCAAAATGGCTGTCTGGGGAGGCCTTACAAACAGCTGTGAAAAGAAGAGAAGGGAAAAGCAAAGGAGAAAAGGAAAAATATAAGCATCTGAATGCAGAGTTCCAGAGAATAGCAAGAAGAGATAAGAAAGCCTTCTTCAGCGATCAATGCAAAGAACTAGAGGACAACAACAGAATGGGAAAGACTAGAGATCTCTTCTAGAAAATTAGAGATACCAAGGGAACATTTTATGCAAAGATGGGCTCGATAAAGGACAGAAATGGTATGGACTTAACAGAAGCAGAAGATATTAAGAAGAGGTGGCAAGAATACACAGAAGAACTGTACAAATAAGATCTTCACGACCCAGATAATCACAATGGTGTGATCACTCACCTAGAGCCAGATATCCTGGAATTTGAAGTCAAGTGGGCCTTAGAAGCATCACTATGAACAAAGCTAGTGGAGGTGATGGAATTCCAGTTGTGCTATTTCAGTTCTTGGAAGATGATGCTGTGAAAGTGCTTCACTCAATATGCCAGCAATTTTGGAAAACTCAGCAGTGGCCACAGGTCTGGAAAAGGTCAGTTCTCATTCCAATTTCAAAGAAAGGCAATGCCAAAGAATGCTCAAACTACCGCACAATTGCACTCATCTCACATGCTAGTAAAGTAATGCTCAAAATTCTCCAAGCCAGGCTTCAGCAATACGTGAACCGTGAACTTCCAGATGTTTAAACTCGTTTTAGAAAAGGCAGAGGAACCAGAAATCAAAGTGCCAACATCTGCTGGATCATGGAAAAAGCAAGAGTTCCAGAAAAACATCTATTTCTGCTTTATTGACTATACCAAAGCCTGTGACTGTGTGGATCACAAGAAACTGTGGAAAATTCTGAAAGAGATGGGAATACCAGACCACCTGACCTGCCTCTTGAGAAATCTGTATGCAGGCCAGGAAGCAACAGTTAGAACAGGACATGGAACAACAGACTGTTTCCAAATAGGAAAAGAGGTACGTCAAGGCTGTATATTGTCACCCTGCTTATTTAACTTATATGCAGAGTACATCATGAGAAATGCTGGTCTGGAAGAAACACAAGCTGGAATCAAGATTGCTGGGAGAAATCTCAATCACTTCAGATATGCAGATGACACCACCCTTATGCCAGAAAGTGAAGAGGAACTAAAAAGCCTCTTGATGAAAGTGAAAGAGGAGAGTGAAAAAGTTGGCTTAAAGCTCAACATTCAGAAAATGAAGATCATGGCATCCGGTCCCATCACTTCATGGGAAATAGATGGGGAAACAGAGGAAACAGTGTCAGACTTTATTTTTTGGGGGCTCCAAAATCACTGCAGATGGTGACTGCAGCCATGAAATTAAAAGACACTTACTCCTTGGAAGAAAAGTTATGACCAACCTAGATAGCATATTCAAAAGCAGAGACATTGCTTTGCCGACTAAGATCCGTCTAGTCAAGGCTATGGTTTTTCCAGTGGTCATGTATGGATGTGAGAGTTGGACTGTGAAGAAAGCTGAGCACTGAAGAACTGATGCTTTTGAACTGTGGTGTTGGAGAAGACTCTTGAGAGTCCCTTGGACTGCAAGGAGATCCAACCAGTCCATTCTGAAGGAGATCAGTCCTGGGTGTTCTTTGGAAGGAATGATGCTAAAGCTGAAACTCCAGTACTTTGGCCACTTCATGCAAAGAGTTGACTCATTGGAAAAGACTTTGATGCTGGGAGGGATTGGGGACAGGAGGAGAAAGGGACGACAGAGGATGGGGTGGCTGGATGGCTTCACTGACTCTATGGACATTAGTCTGAGTGAACTCTGGGAGTTGGTGATGGACAGGGAGGCCTGGTGTGCTGTGATTCATGAGGTGGCAGAGTCGGACAGGACTCAGCAACTGAACTGAACTGTACTAAACATAGCTATTATCTTCATTACTTCCACTATAGTTTGGCCTCAGGTGAAACAACAGGGAGGCAACACACAGCCCCACCCACCAACAGAATTGGATTAAAGATTTCCTGAGCAGGACCAGACCCATCAGAACAAGATCCAGTTTCCCACTCAGTCAGTCTCTCCCATCAGGAAGCTTCCATAGCTTCTAATCCTTTTACATAGAAGGCTAGCAGAATGAAAACTACAATCACAGAAAACTAATCTAACTGATTACATGGACTACAGCCTTGTCTAACTCAATGAAGCTATGAGCCATGCCCTGTGGGCCCACCCAAGAAGGACGGGTCAAAGTGGAGAGTTCTGACAAAATGTGTTCCACTGGAGAAGGAAATAGCAAACCAGTTCAGCATTTTTGCCTTGAGAACCTCATGAACAGTATAAAAGACAAAAGATCGGACACTGAAAGATGAATTCCAGAGGTCAGTAAGTGCCCAATATGCTTTTGGACAGCGGAGAAATAACTCCAGAAAGAATGAAGAGATGGAGCCAAAGCAAAAACAACACCCAGTTGTGGATGGGACTGGTGATAGAAGCAAGATTCAATGCTGTAAAGAGCAACATTGCATAGGAACCTGGAATGTTAGGTCCATGAACCAAGGCAAATTAGAAGTGGTCAAACAGGAGATGGCAAGAGTGAACATCAATATTTTAGGAATCAATGAACTAAAATGGACTGGAATGGGTGAATTTAACTCAGATGACCATTATATCTACTACTGTGGGCAAGAATCCCTCAGAAAATATGCAGTAGCCATCAAGTCAGCAAAAGAGTGTGAAATGCAGTACTTGGATGCAATCTCAAAAATGACAGAATGATCTCTGTTCAACCCAAGGCAAATAATTCAATATCACAGTAGTCCAAGTCTATGCCCTGACCACTAATGCTGAAGAAGCTGAAGTTGACCAATTCTATGAAGACCTACAAGACCTTCTAGAACTAACACTCTAAAAAGATCTCCTTTTCATTATAGGGGACTGGAACGCAAAAGTAGGAAGTCAAAAGATACCTGGAGTAACAGGCAAATTTGACCTTGGAGTACAAAACAAAGCAGATCATAAGGCTAACAGAGTATTGCCAAGAGAACACACTGGTCATGGTAAACACCCTCTTCAAACAATACAAGAGAAGACTCTACACAGTGACATCACCAGATGGTCAATGCCAAAATTAGATTGATTATATTCTTTGCAGCCAAAGAAGGAGAAGCTCTATACAGTCAGCAAAAACAAGACCAGGAGCTGACTGTGGCTCAGATCGTAAATTCCTTATTGCAAAATTCAGACTGAAATTGAAGAAAGTAGGGAAAACCACAAAACCATTCAGGTATGACCTAAATCAAATCCCTTATGATTATACAGTGGAAGTGACAAATAGATTCAAGGGATTACATCTGATAGAGTGCCTGAAGAACCATGGACTGAGTTTTATGACAACTGTACAGGAGACAGGGATCAAGACCATCTCCAAGAAGAAGAAATAGAAATGGCCAAATGATTGTCTGAAGAGGCCTTACAAATAACTAAGAGAAGAGAAGATTAAGGCAAAGTAGAAAAAAAAAAAAACCCATTTGAATGAAGAATTCCAAAGAATAGCAGGGAGAGATAAGAAAGCCTTCCTCAGTGATCAATGCAAAAGAGGAAAACAATAGAATGGGAAAAACTAGAGATCTCTTCAATAAAATCAGGGATAACAAGGGAAAATGTCATGCAAAGATGGGCTCCATGAAGGACAGAAATGGTATGGACCTGACAGAAGCAGAAGTTATTTAGAAGAGGTGGCAAGAATACACAGACGAACTATACAAAAAAGATCTTCAGGAACCAGATAATCATGATGGTGTAATCACTCACCTAGAGCCAGACATCCTGGAATGCAAAGTCAAGTGGGCCTTAGGAAGCATCAGTACCAACAAAGCTAGTGGAGGTGATGGAATTCCAGTTGAGCTATTTCAACTCCTAAAAGATGACGCTGTGCAAGTGCTGCACTCAAAATCCCAGCAAATTTGGAAAACTCAGCAGTGGCCACAGAACTGGAAAAGGTCAGTTTTCATTCTAACCCCAAAGAAAGGCAATGCCAAAGAATTCTCAAACTATCACACAATTGCACTTATCTCACATGCTAGCACAGTAATGCTCAAAATTCTCCAAGCCAGGCTTCAACCGTATATGAACTGTAAACTTCCATTAGTTCAAGCTGGATTTAGAAAAGGCAGAGGAACCATAGATCAAATTGCCAACATCCATTGGATCATCGAAAAAGCACACAAGTTCCAGAAAAACATCTATTTCTGCTTTATTGACTATACCAAAGCCTTTGACTGTGTGGATCACAAAAAACTATGGAAAATTCTTAAAGAGATAGGAATACCAGACCACCTGACCTGACTCCTGAGAAATCTGGATGCAGGTCAAGAAGTAACAGTTAGAACCAGACATGGAACAACACACTGGTTCCAAATTGAGAAAGGAGTACCTCAAGGCTGTATATTGTCACCTTGCTTATTTAACTTATGGGCAGAGTACATCATGCAAAATGCCAGGCTGGGTGAAGAACAAGCTGGAATCAAGATTTCCTGGAGAAATATTAATAACCTCAGATATACACATGACACCACCCTATGGCAGAAAATGAAGAACTAAAGAACTTCTTGATGAAAGTGAAAGGAAAAAGTGAAAAATTTGGCTTAAAACTCAACATTCAGAAAACTAAGATCATGGTATCTCGTCCCATCACTTCGTGGCAAATAGATGCGGAAATGATGAAAACAGTGAGAGACTTTATTTTTGGGGGCTCCAAAATCATTGCAGATGGTGACACTAGCCATGAAATTAGAAGACGCTCACTCCTTGGAGGCAAAGCTATAACCAACCTAGACAGCATATTAAGAAGCAGAGACATTAGTTTGCCAACAAAGGTCCATCTAGTCAAAGCAATAGTTTTTCCAGTAGTCATGTATGGACGTGAGAGTTGGACTATCAAGAAAGCTGAGCACCGAAAAATGATGCTTTTGAACTGTGGTGTTGGAGAAGATTCTTGAGAGTCCCTTGGACTGCAAGGAGAACCAACCAGTCCATCCTAATGGAAATCTGTCCTGAATATTCATTGGAAGGACTGATGCTGAAGCTGAAAATCCAATACTTTGCCCTTGTGATGTGAAGAACTGACTCATTTGAAAAGACCATGATGCTGGGAAAGATTAAAGGCATGAGGAGAAGTGGATGACAGAGGATGAGACTGTTGGATGGGCATCACTGATTCGATGGACATGAGTTTGAGTAAACTCCAGGAGTTGCTGATGGACAGGGAAGCCAGGCATGCTGCAGTCCTTGGGGTCACAAAGAGTCACACAGGACTGAGTGACTGAACTAAACTAAACAAATGCATCAGTTCAGTTCAGTTCAGTTGCTCAGTCATGTCCAACTCTTTGCAAACCCATGAATCACAGCACGCCAGGCCTCCCTGCCCATCACCAATCCATGAGTTCACACAAACTCACATCCATTGAGTCCGTGATGCCATTCAGCCATCTCATCCTCTGTCGTCCCCTTTCCTCCTTCCCCCAATCCCTCTGCATCAGAGTCTTCTAATGAGTCAACTCTTCCCATCAGGTGGCCAAAGTACTGGAGTTTCAACTTTAGCATCATTCCTTCCAAAGAACACCCAGGACTTATCTCCTTTAGAATGGACTGGATCGATCTCCTTGCAGTCGAAGGGACTCTCCAGAGTCTTCTCCAACACCACAGTTCAAAAGCATCAATTCTTCGGCACTCAGGTTTCTTCACAGTCCAAACCTCACATCCATACATGACTACTGGAAAAGCCATAGCCTTGACTAGACGGACCTTAGTCGGCAAAGTAACGTCTCTGCTTTTGAATATGCTATCTACGTTGGTCATAACTTTTCTTCCAAGAAGTAAGCGTCTTTTAATTTCATGGCTGCAATCACCATCTGCAGTGATTTTGGAGCCCCCAAAAATATAAAGTCTGACACTGTTTCCACTGTTTCCCCATCTATTTCCCATGAAGTGATGGGACTGGATGCCATGATCTTCATTTTCTGAATGTTGAGCTTTAAGCCAACTTTTTCACTCTCCACTTTCACTTTCATCAAGAGGCTTTTTATTTCCTCTTCACTTTCTGCCATAAGGGTGGTGTCATCTGCATATCTGAGGTTATTGATATTTCTCCCAGCAATCTTGATTCCAGTTTATGTTTCTTCCAGCCCAGCATTTCTCATGATGCACTCTGCATAGAAGTTAAATAAGCAGGGTGACAATATACAGCCTTGACGTACTCCTTTTCCTATTTAGAACCAGTCTGTTGTTCCATGTCCAGTTCTAACTGCTGCTTCCTGACGTGCATATAGGTTTCTCAAGAGGCAGGTCAGGTGGTCTGATATTCCCATCTCTTTCAGAATTTTCCACAGTTTATTGTGATCCACACAGCAAAGACTTTGGCATAGTCAATAAAGCAGAAATAGATGTTTTTCTGGAACTCTCTTGCTTTCTCGATGATCCAGTGGATGTTGGCAATTTGATCTCTGGTTCCTCTGCCTTTTCTAAAATGAGCTTGAACATCTGAAAGTTCACAGTTCATGTATTGCTGAAGCTTGGCTTGGAGAATTTTGAGCATTACTTTACTAGCGTGTGAGATGAGTGCAATTGTGCAGCAGTTGGAGCATTCTTTGGCATTGCCTTTCTTTGGGATTGGAATGAAAACTGACCTTTTCCAGTCCTGTGGCCACTGCTGAGTTTTCCAAAATTGCTGGCATATTGAGTGAAGCACTTTCACAGCATCATCTTTCAAGAACTGAAATAGCACAACTGGAATTCCATCACCTCCACTAGCTTTGTTTGTAGTGATGCTTTCTAAGGCCCACTTGACTTCTCATTCCAGGTTGTCTGGCTCTAGGTGAGTGATCACACCATTGTGATTATCTGGGTCGTGAAGATCTTATTTGTACAGTTCTTCTGTGTATTCTTGCCACCTCTTCTTAATATCTTCTGCTTCTGTTAAGTCCATACCATTTCTGTCCTTTATCGAGCCCATCTTTGCATAAAATGTTCCCTTGGTATCTCTAATTTTCTTGAAGAGATCTCCAGTCTTTCCCATTCTGTTGTTTGCCTCTATTTCTTTGCATTGATTGCTGAAGAAAGCTTTCTTATCTCTTCTTGCTATTCTCTGGAACTCTGCATTCAGATGCTTATATCTTTCCTTTTCTCCTTTGCTGTTCACTTCTCTTCTATTCATAGCTATTAACAAGGCCTCCCCAGACAGCCATTTTGCTTTTTTGCATTTCTTTTCCAAGGGGATGGTCTTGATCCATGTCTCCTATACAATGTCATGAACCTCATTCCATAGCTCACCAGGCACTCTATCAGATCTAGTCCCTTAAATCTATTTCTCACTTCCTCTGTATAACCATAAGAGATTTGATTTAGGTCATACCTGAATGGTCTAGAGGTTTTCCCTACTTTCTTCCATTTAAGTCTGAATTTGGCAATAAGAGTTCACGATCTGAGCCACAGTCAGATCCTGGTCTTGTTTTTGTTGACTGTATAGAGCTTCTCCATCTTTGGCTGCAAAGAATATAATCAATCTGATTTTGGTGTTGACCATCTGGTGATGTCCATGTGTAGAGTCTTCTCTTGTGTTGTTGGAAGAGGGTGTTTGCTATGACCAGTGCGTTCTCTTGGCAAAACTCTATGAGTCTTTGCCCTGCTTCATTCCGCATTCCAAGGCCAAATTTGTCTGTTACTCCAGGTGTTTCTTGACTTCCTACTTTTGCATTCCAGTCCCCTATAATGAAAAGGACATCTTTTTTGGGTGTTAGTTCTAAAAGCTCTTTTAGGTTTTCACAGAACCATTCATCTTCAGCTTCTTCAGCGTTACTGGTCTGGTCATAGTCTTGGATTACTGTGATATTTAATGGTTTGCCTTGGAAACGAACAGAGATCATTCTGTTGTTTTTGAGATTGCAGCCAAGTACTGCATTTCAGACTCTTTTGTTGACCATGATGGCTGCTCCATTTCTTCTAAGGGATTCCTGCCCGCAGTAGTAGATATAATGGTCATCTGAGTTAAATTCACCCATTCCAGTCCATTTTAGTTCACTGATTCCTAGAATGTCAACATTCACTCTTGCCATCTCTTGTTTGACCACTTCCAATTTGCCTTGATTCATGGACCTGACATTCCAGGTTCCTATGCATTATCGCTCTTTACAGCATCAGACCTTGCTTCTATCACCAGTCACATCCACAGCTGGGTATTGTTTTTGCTTTGGCTCCATCCCTTCATTCTTTCTGGAGTTATTTCTCCACTGATCTCCAGTAGCATATTGGGCACCTACTGACCTGGGGAGTTCCTCTTTCAGTATCCTATCATTTTGCCTTTTCGTACTGTTCATGGGGTTCTCAAGGCAAGAATATTGAAGTGGTTTGCCATTCCCTTCTCCAGTGGACCACATTCTGTCAGACCTCTCCACCATTATCTTCCCATCTTGGGTGGCCCCACAGGGCATGGCTTAGTTTCATTGAGTTAGACAAGGCTGTGGTCCTAGTGTGATTAGATTGACTAGTTTTCTGTGAGTATGGTTTCAGTGTGTCTGCCCTCTGATGCCCTCTTGCAACACCTACCATCTTTCTTGGGTTTCACTTACCTTGGATTTGAGGTATCTCTTCATGGCTGCTCCAGCAAAGCACAGCCACTGCTCCTTACCTTGGACGAGGGGTATCTCCTCACCACTGCCCCTCCTGACCTTGAACGTGGAGTAGCTCCTCTAGGCCCTCCTGCACCTGCATAGCCACCACTCCTTGAACATATGCATGGGGTTATGCTAAATTTCTTTGCAGTTTCTTCTTTTAGTCCTCACTAACAGCTTACTATTACACTCAGTCACTCAGTTGTGTTCGACTGTGTGACCCCACAGATTGTAGCCCACCAGGTTCCTCTGTCCACAGAATTCTCCAGGCAAGAATACTGGAGTGTATAGCCATTCCTTCTCCAGGGGAACTTCCCCACCCAGAGATTGAACCTTTGTCTCCTGCATTGTAGGCAAATTCTTTACCATCTGAGACACCAGGAAAACCCAGCAACTTAATATGGTCGTTATTAGAATAGTTGCCAATTTATGCATTGCACAGAGAGATTAAGTGAATCCTCAGGATCATACAACCCTTAAGTTGTAGAGCAGGAACTGTTGCAGAAACCAGTACTGGAGAAACCAAGCACCACACTCAGAGAGTTGTAGAACTCAGATTTATCACATCAGCGGCCTAGAGGAGTTAACACTCCAAGCTCTGAACCTCGAACAAAGGGATTACAGGGTTTTTACAAACAGACTGTAGTGGGTAACACTACGTGTTAATAGGCTATTTTAAACTAAGGGGTTTCACGTACACAGGAACAGCACTGAAGATGGGAAGGGGGATGCCTGGTCTGGACAGGCATGATTAAGCAGGTTTGCAGGGGCTGGGCAATTGCAAAGGGTAGGCAAGGGTGAGTGAGATAAACTCCAGTGCCTAGTATTGCAAGTCCCCACTTTCTGAAACTACTGACCTATGTGATCTAGACTTTGTAAGGGGCAAGCTGAGTCACAGAGGCAGAAGAAGGAGATTCTCTAAGACCCTTCTCATTTTCTTCTCTACTCAATGAATGTAACCTGTCTGGAAAAATACCTAAAGTGACTGAGCACGTGCTCAGTCACCAAGTCATGTTCGACTCTGCAACTCCATGGACTGTAGCATGCCAAGTTCTCCATCCCTGGGATTTCCTAGGCAAGAATACGGGAGTGGGTTGCCATTTCCTTCTCCAGGGAATCCTTTCTGACCAAGGGATCAAACCCACGTCTCCTGCTTAGCGGGCAGATTCTTTACCACTGAACCAACAGGGAAGCACTCACTTAAAGTGACTAGGGTTACTCAAAAGAGTTGTTGAAAACAACAGGATCTAGTGGGGAGAATACAAATTGAAAAGTAAAAAGTCATTCAAAACCTCAACCCGAAGATGGCAGAGGAGTAGGTGAATGTGGAGTACATCTCTCTCCACAGATACATCAGGAATACACCTTCAGACACAGAAGTCCCTGCAGAACACCAGCTGAGAGTGCACAGAAGTTCCTGACCAGAGGAAAAGAATATATAGAACCACAAAAAACTTGGTAGGATGAAGGAACTGGGGGGGAAAACAGGAGTGTTATTAGGACTGGACCTGCCCTCCGTGGGTGGGGGAACAGAAGCAGGATCTGATCCCCACATCAGGGCAATTGTTTGAGTCAGAGGAGAAACATTTAAGGCTGAGAATGAAACAGCTGATCTATGACAGCCTAAATAGAATGAGAATCAGATAGTCCTTGCAGCAGCCATACATACCCCCAACAGGGTCCCCAGAAAGGCGCAGCAGCTGGGAACTGGAGTTTTGGGAGTGTGGAGCAATCCCAGGGCGAGTGTTTCTGTTGACTGCAGAGAGACAGATCAAGGGGAGGTGAGAGAGGAGACTGATGGGAAATGCCTGTAGCAGAAAGCCAGGCAGCTGTGGAAGCAAGGTGATACTGCTGAGTCACACGTAAGAGGTGAAGCCATCACCATAGCTTCTCTCGCCCCACACGCCAGCACCAGGAGCTGAACATAGAGAGTCTGGCCCATCAAACACCCCAGGCACTGAACTACAGAGCAGGACCCCACCCAGGGTGTTCCTTTAAAAGTGCCTGACTTGAGGATCTACAGAGTAGGACCCCAGCAGGGGTGGCTCTATGTGCCTGACACGCAAAACAACAGAGAAGGGTCTCAGGCAAGGGGGCCCTCTAAGTGCCTGAATGGGCAGAGCAGCAGAGAAAGACTGGCCAAAGAGTCCTTCTGATTGCTAGCTACAAGAGGCTTGGAAAAAGACTCTGATAGGGCCATAATTCCTGTGGTGGAGGCAGTCCATGTTCCTGCACACCTGGTGCCGGCAGGGTCTCTGCAAACTAAGCAGCTGCACCACCTTCACACTCAACTCTCACTGGGGCAGAGCTGCCACAGGCAAAAAAAGTTTTGCATCTATGAGCACAGGCTTCAGAAGTGTCCAACTCTTTGCAGCCCTGTAGACTGTGGCCTGGCAGGCTTCTCTGTAAGGGAGGGGGATTCTCCAGGCAAGAATACTGGAGCATATAGGCCAATACTGGTTGCCATACCCTTCCAGAGCACTGTATTTCCTGCTGCCCTAGCCACCAACTCCCCTGAGTTGCCTGGTGCTGCCAGAACCCCTGCGACCCAAACAGCTGCACCACCTCCACACCTGGCCCTCACAGGTGCAGACCGAGTCCTCCAGGGCAGCCTCAGGAGTAAACCCCGGTGGACAATCCACATGCAGAGGTGGAAATAAAACCATAATTGAAACCCAGGAGCAGTGTGGCTAAGGAAGAAGACCCAAAACTTCCCACCAGCTGTACAAGCTGCAGATTAAATCCACACGATCAACTAGGCAGATTCTGTGTCTATGTAATATAAAAAGGTCACTGAGAGCTCCCACAAAAGAAAAAACACTAATTCTGATAGCTGTGGACATTGGAGGCAAGAACACAGAGGAGTAGGACCAGATTAGAATCTGAGCTGCCCCCACAGCAGCTCCAGAGATCAGCACAGTGTTGGAGGGGATCCTAGGGAAGTGAGGTGGACAGTGACTCCCAGCAAGGGAAAGGACTCTGACAGCAGTGACTCAAGAAATTATTCTTATGTTTTCACTTGCTCTGTAGATTCTTTTGGGTTTTTTTCTTTTGTTTTTTCTTTTTTTCCTTCCTCTGTTGTAGTTGTCAATTTTATTGACACTATGAAATCTTATAAAGCTTTTGAGGTTTTTTTTCCTCAGTCACATTTTTATTGCTGTTATAAACCTCTATCTCTATGTTGGGCTTTTGCAGTTCTGTGGAGTTTTCCTTTTATTTTTTTTCTCTCTCTCTTTTTTTAGTTTTAATTTTTTAAACCTATTATTTATTCTACATTTATTCCTTTGTTTTTTTCCCACTGTTCTTTTCCCATTGCAGTTAATCTTTAATATATATAAATCTTATTTATCTACCTCTATTTAACTTTGCATATCTATTCTTTATTTCTTTTCTTTATTTCCTTTCCTCTCAACATATTTGTTACTTTTATTTTCATTGTTGTATTCCCCAGTTGGCACTTTGCTCTAGTTTTGTTTTGCAGTTTATGCTTTAGTTAGTTTTGTTCTAAACTGATAAATATAATTTTAGATTTAGTTTGTTCACCAGGTCAATCTACTGTACTTTATTTTTGTTGGACTGTTTTCACTTTGCTCATGGGTGTATATGTATATGTGTATATTCCATTATTTAATTATTATTTGCCAGATTTTGTAACTGCCATTTGTCTGGGGTTCATCTTTGGTTTCTTGTTTTTGGATATTTGTTTTAATATCCCTTATGCCATAACAAACCACTTGTGGAATCTTTGTTGCTGACCAGAGATCAAACTCTGAGCCTTTAGAATGGGAGCACTGACTCCAAGACCCTAAACTTGAGACCCAGAAAACTAACCTTAGGGAGTATCAAATAGTGAGAACTCACACAAAGGAAACCACTTGAATACAAGACCTGACATCACCCAACCACCAGTTGCACCCTGTGCAGGACTCCTCATCTAAACAACAAACAAAACAAAAATACAAGCCCAATCATCAGCAGACAGGATTACCACCTCACTCAGGCTTTCCCATCAAAGAAAAAACAAACAAAGAAACAAAAGCTCAGCACAAATCTCACCCTTTATGAAGCTTACACAAACCACTGGACCAACCTTAGGAGGGCAGAAACCAAAAGAAAGAAATAATTCAACCTTGAAGCTTGGAAAAAGGACACCTCAAACACAATAAGTTAAAAAAAAATAATGGAAAGATAGAGATATACTACACAAATGAAGAAACAAACTAGAAACATGGAAATCCAAATAAATGAAGAGGAAATAGGCAAGCTACCTGAAAAAGAATTCAGAATAATGATAGTAAAGATGATCAAAAGCCTTGAAACCGAAATGGAGAAAATGCAAGAATCAATTAACAAAAACCTAGAAGAATTGAAGAATAAACATACAGAGACACACAACACAATTACTGAAACTGAAAATACTCTAGAAGGAATCAATAGCAAAATATCTGAAGAGAAGAATGGGTCAGTGAACTGGAAGATACAATGGTGGAAATGATTTCTGTAGGGCAGAATATAGTAAAAATAATGAAAAGAACGGAGGATTGTCTCAGACCTAAGGGACAATATCAAACGCACCAGCATTCAGGTAAGGAGCAGCGGCTGTGCTTTGTTGGAGCAGCCGTGAAGAGATACCCCATGCCCAAGGTAAGAAAAACCCAAGTAAGATGGTAGGTGTTGCAAGAGGGCATCAGAGGGCAGACACACTGAAACCATACTCACAGAAAACTAGTCAATCTAATCACACTAGGACCACAGCCTTGTCTAACTCAATGAAACCAAGACATGCCCACGGGGCAACCCAAGATGGGCGGGTCATGATGGAGAGGTCTCACAGAATGTGGTCCACTGGAGAAGGGAATGGCAAACCACTTCAGTATTCTTGCCTTGAGAACCCCATGAACAGTATGAAAAGGCAAAATGATAGGATACTGAAAGAGGAACTCCCCAGGTCAGTAGGTGCCCAATTATGCTACTGGAGATCAGTGGAGAAATAACTTCAGAAAGAATGAAGGGATGGAGCCAAAGCAAAAACAATACCCAGCTGTGGATGTGACTGGTGATAGAAGCAAGGTCTGATGCTGTAAAGAGCGATAATGCATAGGAACCTGGAATGTCAGGTCCATGAATCAAGGCAAATTGGAAGTGGTCAAACAAGAGATGACATGAGTGAATGTTGACATTCTAGGAATCAGCGAACTAAAATGGACTGGAATGGGTGAATTTAACTCAGATGACCATTATATCTACTACTGCGGGCAGGAATCCCTTAGAAGAAATGGAGTAGCCATCATGGTCAATGAAAGAGTCTGAAATGCAATACTTGGCTGCAATCTCAAAAACGACAGAATGATCTCTGTTTGTCTCCAAGGCAAACCATTAAATATCACAGTAATCCAAGTCTATGCCCAGACCAGTAACGCTGAAGAAGCTGAGTTGAATGGTTTTATGAATACCTACAAGACCTTTTAGAACTAACACCCAAAAAAAGATGTCCTTTTCATTATAGGGGACTGGAATGCAAAAGTAGGAAGTCAAGAAACACCTGGAGTAACAGACAAATTTGGCCTTGGAATGCGGAATGAAGCAGGGCAAAGACTCATAGAGTTTTGCCAAGAGAACGCACTGGTCATAGCAAACACCCTCTTCCAACAACACAAGAGAAGACTCTACACATGGACATCACCAGATGGTCAACACCAAAATCAGATTGATTATATTCTTTGCAGCCAAAGATGGAGAAGCTCTATACAGTCAACAAAAACAAGACCAGGATCTGACTGTGGCTCAGATCGTGAACTCCTATTGCCAAATTCAGACTTAAATGGAAGAAAGTAGGGAAAATCTCTAGACCATTCAGGTATGACCTAAATCAAATCTCTTATGGTTATACAGTGGAAGTGAGAAATAGATTTAAGGGCCTAGATCTGATAGACAGTGCCTGATGAGCTATGGAATGAGGTTCGTGACACTGTACAGGAGACAGGGATCAAGACCATCCCCATGGAAAAGAAATGCAAAAAAGCAAATTGGTTGTCTGGGGAGGCCTTACAAATAGCTGTGAAAAGAAGGGAGGCGGAAAGCAAAGGAGAAAAGGAAAGATATAAGCATCTGAATGCAGAGTTCCAGAGAATAGCAAGAAGAGATAAGAAAGCCTTCTTCAGCCAGCGATCAATGCAAAGAAATAGAGGAAAACAACAGAATGGGAAAGACTAGAGATCTCTTCAAGGAAATTAGAGATACCAAGGGAACATTTCATGCAAGATGAGCTCGATAAAGGACAGAAATGATATGGACCTAACAGAAGCAGAAGATATTAAGAAGAGGTGGCAAGAATACACGGAAGAACTGTACAAATAAGATCTTCACGACCCAGATAATCATGATGGTGTGATCACTCATCTAGAGCCAGACATCCTGAAATGTGAAGTCAAGTGGGCCTTGGAAAGCATCGCTATGAACAAAGCTAGTGGAGGTAATGGAATTCCAGTTGAGCTCTTTCAAGTCCTGAAAGATGATCCTGTGAAAGTACTGCACTGAAAATTCCAGCAAATTAGGAAAACTCAGCAGTGGCCACAGGACTGGAAAAGGTCAGTTTTCATTCCAATTCCAAAGAAAGGCAATGCCAAAGAATGCTCAAACTACCACACAATTGCACTCATCTCACAAGCTAGTAAAGTAATGCTCAAAATTCTCCAAGCCAGGCTTCAGCAATACGTGAACAGTGAACTTTCTGATGTTCAGCTGGTTTTAGAAAAGCCAGAGGAACCAGAGTTCAAATTGCCAACATCCGCTGGATTGTGGAAAAAGCAAGAGTTCCAGAGAAACATCTATTTCTGCTTTATTGACTATGCCAAAGCCTGTGACTATGTGAATTACAATAAACTGTGGAAAATTCTGAAAAAGATGGGAATACCAGACCACCTGACCTGCCTCTTGAGAAATCTATGCAGGTAAGGAAACAGCAGTTAGAACTGAGCATGGAACAACAGACTGGTTCTAAATAGGGAAAGGACTACGTCAAGGCTGTATATTGTCACCCTGCTTATTTAACTTATATGCAGAGTACATCATAAGAAACGCTGGGCTGGAAGAAACACAAGCTGGAATCAAGATTGCCAGGAGAAATCTCAATCACCTCAGATATGCAGATGACACCACCCTTATGGCAGAAAGTGAAGAGGAACTAAAATGCCTCTTGATGAAAGTGAAAGAGGAGAGTGAAAAAGTTGGCCTAAAGCTCAACATTCAGAAAACAAAGATCATGGCATCCAGTCCCATCACTTCATGGGAAATAGATGGGTAAACAGTGGAAACACCGTCAGATTTTATTTTGGGGGCTCCAAAATCACTCCAGATGGTGAATGCAGCCATGAAATTAAAAGACGCTTACTCCTTGGAAGGAAAGTTATGACCAACCTAGATAGTATATTCAAAAGCAGAGTCATTACTTTGCTGACTAAGGTCCTTCTAGTCAAGGGTATGGTTTCTCCAGTGGTCATGTATGGATGTGAGAGTTGGACTGTGAAGAAGGCTGAGTGCCGAAGAATTGATGCTTTGAACTGTGGTGTTGGAGAAGACTCTTGAGAGTCCCTTGGACTGCAAGGAGATCCAACCAGTCCATTCTGAAGGAGATCACCCCTGGGATTTCTCCTGAAGGAATGATTCTAAAGCTGAAACTCCAGTACTTTGGCCACCTGATGGGAAGAGTTGACTCATTGGAAAAGACTCTGATGCTGGAAGGAATTGGGGGCAGGAGGAGAAGGGGACGACCGAGGATGAGATGGTTTGATGGCATCACGGACTCGATGGACGTGAGTCTGAGTGAATTCCAGGAGTTGGTGTTTGACAGGGAGGCCTGGTGATTCATGGGATCACAGAGAGTCGGGCACGACTGAGCGACTGAACTGAACTGAAGAAGAAGAAGAGAAAAAGAAAGGGGTAAGGAAATTTTTGAAAAGATTATGGTTAAAATTCCCCAGCATGGAAAAGGAAAAATTCAATCAAGTCCAAGAGAAACAAAGAGTTCCATACAGGAGAAACCCAAGGAGAAACACAACAAGACACGTGTTAATCAAACCAACAAAGACTAAACACTAAGAAAGAATATTAAAAGCAGCAAGGGAGAAGAAACAAGTAATATACAAGGGCAACCCCATACACTTAACAGCTGGTCTTTCAGCAGAAACTCTGCAGGCCAGAAGGGAGTGTGGATATATTTAAAGTATTGAAAGGGGAAAATCTACCCTTTTACAGATTATAGTACCCAGCAATGATCTCATTCAACATTGATGGAGAAATAAAAAGCTTTTCAAACAAGCAGATATTAAGAGAATTCAGTACCACCAAACCAGCTTTACAACAAATGTTAAAGGGGCTTATATAGTCAAGAAATACAGGAGAAGAAAAAGATCTACAAAATCAACCCCAAACAATTAAGAAAATGGTAGTATGAACATATATATCAATAATTACTTTAAATGTAAATGGATTAAATGCTCCAACCAAAAGACACAGACTGGCTGAATGGATACAAAAACAAGACCCATATATATGCTGTCTACAAGAAACCCACTTCAGACCTCAAGACAGTTATAGACTGAAAGTGAGAGGATGGAAAAATATACTCCAAGCAAATTGGAAGCAAAAGAAAGCTGAAGTAGCAATCCTTATATCAGACAAAACAGACCTTAAAATAAAGAAGATTACAAGCGATAAGGAAGGACACTACATCAAGGGATCAATCCAAAAGGAAGACATAATAATTGTAAGTATCTATGCACCCAACATAGGAGCACCTCAATACGTAAAACAAACACTAACAGACATAAAAGGAGAAACTGACAGTAAAACAATAATAGTTGGAGACTTTAACACCCCACTCACACCAATGGACACACCAATGGACTGAAGAAATCAAAAGGGAAATCAAAAACTTTCTAAAAACAAATGATAATGAAAACACAATTCAAAACCTATGGAATTCAGCAAAAGCAGTTCTAAGAGGGAAGTTTATAGCAATACAATCCTACCTCAAGAAACAAGAAAAACATCAAATAGATAACCTAACTTTACACCTAAAACAACTGGAAAAAGAAGAACAAAAATCCTCCCAAAATTAGTAGAAGGAAAGATATCATAAATATCTGAGCAGAAATAAATGAAAAAGAAATGAAAGAAATAATAGTAAAATTAATAAAACTAAAAGCTGGTTCTTTGAAAAGATAAACAAAATTGACAAGACTTTAGCCAGACCCATCAATAGAAAAAGAGAAGAATCAAATCAACAAAATTAGAAATGAAAAAGGAGAGGTTACAACAGACAATGTGAAATACAAAGGATTATGAGACTATTATAAACAACTATATGGCAATAAAACGGATAACCTGGAAGAAATGGACAGATTCTTAGGAAAGTTCAATCTTCCAAGATTGAACCAGGAAGACATAAAAACTATGAACAACCCAAGTACAAGCACTGAAATAGAAACTGTGATTAGAAATCTCCCCAAAAGCAAAAGCCCAGGACCAGATGGCTTCACAGGAGAATTCTATCAAACTTTTAGAGAAGAGCTAATGGCTATCCTTCTAAAACTCTTTCAAAAAATTGCAGAGGAAGGAACACTTCCAAACTCATTCAACAAGGCCACTGTCACCCTGATACCAAAACCAGACAGACAACACACAAAAAGAAAACTACAGGCCAATATCACGGATGAACATAGATGCAAAAATCCTCAACAAATTTTAGCAAACAGAATTCAGCAACACATCAAAAAGCTCATATACCATGATCAAGTTGGGTTCATTCCAGGAATGCAAGGTTTCTTCATTATGCACAAATCAATCAATGTGATACATCATATTAACAAATTAAAAGATAAAACCATATGATCATGTCAATAAATGCAGGAAAATTCTTTGACAAAATTTAGCACACATTTATGATTAAAACTCCTCAAAAAATGGGCATAGAAGGAAGCTACCTCAACATAACAAAGGCAATATATGATAAACCGACAGCAAACATTATTCTCAATGGTGAAAAACTGAAAGCATTTCCCCTAAGATCAGGAACAAGACAAGGGTGTCCACTTTCACCACTGTTATTCAACATAGTTCTGGAAGTCCTAGCTACAGCAATCAGAAAAGCAAAAGAAACAGAAGGAATCCAGATCAGAAAAGTAGTAAAGCTCTCACTATTTGCAGATGAATTGATACTATACATAGATAACCCTAAAGATAGTATCAGAAAATTACTAGAGTTAATCAGTGAATTTAGCAAAGTTGCAGGATACAAAATCAATACACCGAAATCACTTGCACTTCTATATACTAACAATGAAAAATCAGAAAGAGAAATTAAGGAATCAATCCCATTCACCATTGCAACAAAAAGAATTAAATATCTAGGAATAAACTTACCTAAGGAGACAAACCTGACTTGCCTCTAGTGAAACCTATATGCAGATCAGGAAGCAACAGTTAGAACTGGACATGGAACAACAGACTGGATCCAAATAGGAAAAGGAGTATGTCCAGGCTGTATATTGTCACCCTGCCTATTTCACTTCTATGCAGAGTACATCATGAGAAACGCTGGACTGGAAGAATCACAAGCTGGAATCAAGATTGCCGGCAGGAATATCAATAACCTCAGATATGCAGATGACACCACCCTTATGGTAGAAAGTGAAGAGGAACTAAAGAGCCTCTTGATGAAAGTGAAAGAGGAGAGTGAAAAAGTTGGCTTAAAGCTCAACATTCAGAAAACGAAGATCATGGCATCTGGTCCCATCACTTCATGGGAAATAGATGGGGAAACAGTGGAAACAGTGTCAGACTTTATTTTTGGGGGCTCCAAAATCACTGCAGATGGTGATTGCAGCCATGAAATTAAAAGACGCTTATTCCTTGGAAGAAAAGTTATGACCAACCTAGATAGCATATTCAAAAGCAGAGACATTACTTTGCCAATAAAGGTCTGTCTAGTCAAGGCTATGGTTTTTCCAGTGGTCATGTATGGATGTGAGAGTTGGACTGTGAAGAAAGCTGACTGCTGAAGAATTGATGCTTTTGAACTGTGGTGTTGGAGAAGACTCTTGAGTCCCTTGGAGTGCAAGGAGATCCAACCAGTCCATTCTAAAGGAGATCAGTCCTGGGTGTTCGTTGGAAGGACTGATGCTAAAGCTGAAACTCCAGTACTTTGGCCACCTCATAGGAAGAGTTGACTCATTGGAAAAGACCCTGATGCTGGGAGGGATTGGGGGCAGGAGGAGAAGGGGATGACAGAGGATGAGATGGCTGGATGGCATCACCGACTCGATGGACATGAGTTTGAGCAGACCCTGGGAGTTGTTGATGGACAGGGAGGCCTGGTGTGCTGCAATTCATGGGGTCACAAAGAGTCAGACACGACTGATCTACTGAACTGAACTGAACTGAAGGAGACAAAAAACTTTACACAGAAAAGTATAAGACATTATGAAAGAAGTCAAAGATGAAATAAACAGATGGAGAGATATTCCATATTCCTGGGTAGGAAGAATCAATATTGTGAAAATGACTAATCTACCAAATGCAATCTATAGATTCGACATGATCCCTATCAAATTATCAATGGGATTTTTCACAGAACTAGAACAAAAATTTCACAATTCATATAGAAACACGAAAACACCAAATAACAAAAGCATTCCTGAGAAAGAAGGATGGAGCTGGAGGAATCAACCTTCCTGACTTCAGATTATACTACAAAGCTACAGTCATCAAGACAGTGTGATACTGGCACAAAAACAGAAATATAGACCAATGGAACAAGATAGAAAGCCCAGAAATAAATCTATGCACCTATGGGTACCTTATTTTTGACAAAGGAGGCAAGAATATACAATGGGGCAAAGACAGCCTCTTCAATAAATCATTCTGGGAAAACTGGACAGCTACATATAAAAGAATGAAACTAGAACACTTCCTAACACCATACACAAAGATAAACTCAAAATGGATTAAAGACCTAAATGTAAGACCAGAAACTTAAAGGAAAACATAGGCAGAACACTTGATGACATAAATCAAAGCAAGATCCTCTATGACCTATGTCCTAGAGTAATGGAAATAAAAACAAATGTAAACAAGTGGGGCATGATTAAACTTAAAAGTTTTTGCACAGTAAAGGAAACTATAAGCAAGGTGAACAGACAACCCTCAGAATGGGAGATAATAATAGCAAATGAAACAACTGACGGATTAATTTCCAAAACATACAAGCAGCTCATACAATTCAATTCCAGAGAAACAAACAACCCAACCAAAAAGTGGGAAAAAGACTTAAACAGACATTTCTCCAAAGAAGACATACAGATGGCTAACAAACACATGAAAAGATGCTCAACATCACTCATTATTCAGTTCAGTTCATTTCAGTCGCTCAGTCGTGTCTGACTCTTTGCAGCCCCAAGGATTGCAGCACACCAGGCCTCTCTGTCCATCACCAACATTATAAGGGAAATGCAAATCAGAACTGTAATGAGATATCACCTCATACCTGTCAAAATGGCCATCACCAAAAAGTCTACAAATAATAAATACTGAAGAGGGTGTGAAGAAAAGGGAACACTCTTGCACTGTTGGTGGAAATGTAAATGGATACAGCCACTACGGAAGATGTTATGGAGATTCCTTCAAAAGCTAGGAATAAAACCACCGTATGACCCAGCAACCCCACTCCTAGGCATATTCCCTGAGGAAACCAAAATTGAAAAATACACATGTATCCCATTGTTCATTGCAGCACTAATTACAACAGCTAGAACATGGAAGCAACCTAGATGTCCATCAACAGATGAATGGATAAAAAAATTGTGGTACATATACACAATGGAATATTACTCAGCCATAAAAAGGAAGAGATGTCAATTCTGATGAGGTGGATGAACCTAGAACCTATTGTACAGAGTGAAGTCACTCAGAAAGAGAAAGATAAATATCGTATTCTAATCCATATACAGAATCTAGAAAAACGGTACTGAAGAATTTATTTACAGGGCAGCAATGGAGAAACAGATGTAAAGAATAGACTTATAGACCTGGGGAGAGGGGAGAGGAGGGGGAGATGTATGGAAAGAGTAACATGGAGACATATTACCATGTGTAAAATAGATAGCCAACTGGAATTTGCTGTATGGCTCAAGAAACTTAAACGGGGCTCTGTATCAATCTAGAGGGGTGGGATGGGGAGGGAGCTAGGAGGGAGGTTGAAAAGGAAGGGGATATATATATATACCTATGGCTGATTCATGCCGAGATTTGACAGAAAACAACAAAATTCTGTAAAGCAATTATCCTTCAATTAAAAAAATTAATTAATAAAAAAACCTCAACCTTCTTTCTTTCCTCTTCTGAGTAATTTAAATGAAAATAGATAGTCTTTGTTTTTATTGAAATGATACATCTTCATCTCTTCTTTATCCTTGTCTTCTTCCTCTCCCTCTTTCCCCTTCTCCTTGGCCTTCCCTCTTCTTTCTTCATCCTCTTTTACTTCCTTTTACTTTTAGCTCTTCCATCCTTCTTTTCTGTTTTTCCTTTTTCTGAGACCACACTCATACTCATAACTTTGAATATCAAGTCTACTACAAGCAGTCTTCATCTCCTTGATGCTGTCTTCAGTGATCTACAAAAACTATACCTATTCCACTGTACTCACTAGTGATCTATCCATACTACTCACACTACTCTAGGTTGGACACCTTTAAAATCCCAGTTTACATAGCTATTATTATTTTCCTCATTTTTAAAATGTAAAAGCTAGAACTAATTCTTTACTGTGTATGCCTTCATGTATCGACAAATTCCAAGTCATATTCATCCAGTAAATCTTTATTGAGGAAATAATTGTATTGCAAGCATTTTATCAGTTTCTCCTGTAGCTAGACTGGGATTCTACAATATGAGTAATAGCACATTGGTCTGAAATCAACTGACCTGGGATTCTAACCCTACATTTAGTTCTGTGATGGTGACTGGTAACCCAACTTCCATCTCAGTTAAGCACTGTCTGTCAAGAAAATGATGAATTTTCATCTCCTTCTGACCATGGCTTGGAAAGTTTCTCTGGTTTAAGTGAACTCTGGGAGTTGGTGATGGACAGGGAGGCCTGGCGTATTGTGATTCATGGGGTTGTAAAGAGTTGGACACGACTGAGCAACTGAACTGAACTGAACTGATAACTAGTCTGGATCCACTTAGAAAGTGCAGCAGTGAGCCATTATTCTGCCTACTGCAGGGGTCTTAGCTAATGTTCATATCAGGGTGGAGATCTAATTACTTCTGAGAATATCCCTCCAAATAAGTATACATACCTACTTCTGTTTTGCTTCATTTGGCCTTTCTTGCCTTCAAACAGTCAAGTAAAGACTGTCACTGGCCAAAGGGATTTGAAAACCTGCCGGGAGCCAACACGGGAGATCCCACCCATGACAAGGTCTGACAGGGTAAGGTGGTCAGGTCTCAAGGGGTCCTCTGCCCAAGCATCTACCCCGAAACCAGAATCTGTCTGTTTTATTATTTCATGTCTCTCACCAACACCTCTGACATTAACGGGGGGCTATCCCCGGCCAACTTGCTCTGAAGAAAATCAACTTAGAGCTTTGGTTAATAAGTCTCCTGGGCATAATAAGAGTGTTTCAATCCAAACCCCTCTGATAGCTTTCTAACTTGCCTGACAGGTTTATCCAGACTTTTTACAACTATGCATATGATTGTTTACAGCCTCCCAACCAACCACGAGAGGCACAGGAAGCTTAAAAAATTCTAGGAATGTAGAACCTTTAGAGGAGTTAAAAATCATTAGAATAGAACTGGTTAAGGGTTTCATTGCTGAGCCAATACTTGCTGCCAAGTTTTCATATCCTTTATTTGTTGTGTACCCGGGAGTGCATTAATTAATATAGTTGATATATAGAAAAAACAAGTAGCAACATTAGATCTTTGAGTTAAGTACTTTCTTTGTTGTAACCCACTGCACCTCTGTTCTATAAGGATTTAACTTTATTTAGTACTTTGAGGGTGATGTAGATTAAATAAAAACACTTCAAGGGAAAATGAGTTTTTTGGTTGATTAACATCCATCAAGGAAAAGAGCCATAAAATGTTAATAGGCCTCCTGGCCAGAAGATAATGTAAATCACCTAAGACCTTTTGGATACGGAAAGATATGCAGAAAGAAAGCCTGATATTGTAAGGGTCAGGACTGCTGCCCCTGCGTGACTCTGCATCTTCCATTATGTAAAACTTAGGGTATATAAGCACCTTTTGAAAATAAAGTTATGGGGGTTTTGCACAAGTTTGCCTCCCTCAAGTCAATTCTTTCTCCCACTCCCTCCCTCTCTTTTTCAGGCTGATCCCTTGGAACACAGAGGCTCGCCATGTCTGCTTGTTTGCCCAGGCTTCTAAGACCCACACGAGAGGGAGCCCAAGGCGGGGCACCCTCCGCTATTCAAGCGGGTGCCTGTGGCCTACGTAGATGGTGCAAGTCTCTTGTCTTAAGACTTTATTAGGTTTTTGTGTAAACCAAGAAATATCAGCCTTCTCTCCTCTATTTTCTTAACTGTTTTCTTATCTCTCTATATATATCTAAGTCTACAAATCTATATATATATACCTCTCTCGCCTCGCCGTCCATGCTTCAGATACCCTGGATCCAATCGGGGCTGGACACCGGTAAAAACCAAGATTGCCAACAGTACTATGGGTGAATGAAGAGAATGAAAATAGAGACAACTGGGCCAATAAACTTTTAATATAAACATACCACATGTCTTAAATTTTTGACTAAATGCATTTATATGCTTCAAAATTTAGGAAAAAATAATAAAAAGATATGTAGTCAATGTACCCCCAGAGCTGCTCCACCTTTAACACAGGCATTAGGTTCTTGTATGTCCTTTAACAGTTTATTTTCACATATACAGCAAATATAAATACATATTCCTATCTTTCTCTTTATCACCTAAAGGAGAACATTTCTATGCATGCAATATGTATATAATACACATACACATATATATTACTAAGTAAAAACTGTTTCCTTTATATGTAATTCCAATATGTACTTAGGCTTATTTCTATGCTTTGGATTGTCTGTTTACTCAGGTCCCAGACCACAGAATTTTAAATAATCAGACTGAAAGATATGTTTTAATATCTGGTAGCCATTGTCTTTCCTCATTGCTCTTTTTTTCAGATGTTTCCCTTTTTTCTTATTTATTTATCTTATAAAGTTTAATATCAACTTGCTTGGTTAACAAAAACCTATTTGGTTTGATGAAATGTATAAATTTGTTTGGGGAGAATTGAAAACGTTATTAAATTGAGTCTACCTATTCATGGATATAGTATACCTTTCTACTTATGTGTCAATAGTTTTGCACTAGGTTTCTAAATAAAATGTACACAGTATTAAGGGTATTAAGGGCTTCCCCAGTGGCTCAGTGGTAAAGAGTCCACCTGAAATGCAGGAGACATGGGTGTGATCCCTGGGTTGGGAAGATACCCTGGAGAAGGAAATCACAATCCACTCTAGTATTCTTGCCTGGAGAATTCCATGGACAGAGGACCCATATGGGCTACAGTCCCTGGGGTTGCAAAGAATCAGACACAACAGAAGCGACTGAGCACACACACACACAAATTAATAGAAAGAGGCATGGTGTTATTGTGGATTGTTGGGCATTCATAGACAGTATGGAAAAAGTATTAAAAAGGTAAACATAGGGGCTACTATATGTTTAATACTAATAAGAAAAAGATCCCTCTGGAAGCCATTTGAGAACAGTATGCAGTATGCCTCAGTTTACTATCTCAGTATACTTCTTCCTGCTACACCTCTTCTTCATGTAGACACACAGTAAGTACTTTCTTATTTTGGGCAGAGGAAAAGTCCTCTGACCAAGTACCTGAATAACTTGTGTCCTGCTTGATAAAGAAGTAAGATATTAAGGCTAATTACTCCAAATAAATCTAAATTTTCTAACCTCAAAGAGTTATACCAAAAGCATTCATGAGTTCTCTAACGAATCATAGGAGTCTGACTGATTGCCTCTACTTAAAGAATCCTCCGCCTTCTCTTTCTCACTTCCCCTTCTTGAACAAGGCCAGCCCCCGTATTGCCTTTAGATCTCAGGTTTCCTGAGGCTGGTCCAGATACCCTGACAGCATGGGGTCGCAAATAGTCAGACACGACTGAGCGACTGAACTGAACTGAACTTTACTTCCATAGCACACTTAATCTTGCCAGCACAGCACATACTACACCTTACTGAAAGATCATCTTTTATAGTCCCCTTATCAACAACCACTGTTCTTTGGGGAGATATTTATTAAACAAAGAGTGAATGAGTAAGTGGATGGGTTCTAGAGTAGAACATTCCTCTATATCCATTGTTGTATGTTTTGATATTATTTTCACTTCTGGAACTCATTTTTTAAATAAACTGAAAGAAGACACATACTTACCTCACTGCAATTGAAAGAACTGACAAAGAGAGATCAGAAGAGATGCATTTCAATGAATTGTCACAGTGAGCACCATATCATTATCTGAAAAATTTGACACTTGCACACTTTCTTTACCTACAGTTAACCATCACTTAATCATTTATTAATAAAACAGCATGATAAGCAAGACACTGTTTTAAATAATGTGAGATACAGAGAAAGCTAAGGTATAATTTTTGCTTTCAATGCCCATTCATCTACTGAAGAAAGTAATATACACATGGCGAAGAAAAGCAGCAATACAAAGATAGATTTTAAGTAACAGCTAGCTGCTATAGCCAGCAAGGACCATGACAATGGTAACGGTTGATTGGTGTGGTGAGAAAAACTCTTGAAGTAGGAAAACCTTGCTGCAAACAATACCATAGTCAAGATTATAATTTATTTGCTAACACAAGAGAAAGGTGATGCTATAGAAGTTGGAAGAACTAACTTTATTGATTTGAGGGCCTAGGTAGAAGAGGCAATTCATGTACTCAAAAAAAAAAAAATTAAAGAAAAGTTAATTCATATGTATCTGCTTTTTATATCTACCAATGATTAAGTAGAAATTTAATGCCAGAATGAATAAAGTCTCAGGGGTCCCCTCTTCCTGTCCTTAGGAATATTAAAATGGGTTTTATACAACTACATACTACTTCTAACATAGAGTGATTATAAAGTCTTAAAGGACTTAGAAACCTACTTGTTCTATGTAATTATACGAAATAAGTATTTTTGAAGAATAATCATATAACTCAAACACTATTTTTCTCCTCAGAAACACACAGCACGACCTTTCACTTGTGAAAGCAAATAAATTATAATCTTGACTATGGTATTGTTTGCAGCAATTTAATTTTTTCTGAATATAGCTCTTATTCTATTATAATGCTTGAATGATTCACATGCAATGTTTCCAATCCGGTTTTCTTGGCTTGTGAAACTTTTTAACGAAATGTTAGCATTTGCAGGCACCAGATGTTTTGACATAAGGAGAAGCAATATGTAAATTTTAATCCATGCTAGGAACAATAGCCTGCAGGCGCCTTTTTCTTATTACATGAATTATATACTTAACCACATTTTGGTTGATCCTATCAAAATCATCACCATCTAAAATGTTGTACTCTTGTCTTAATGGTCTTGCCAATTAATGAAACTGATATATATTTAACATGATGTGTATCCAGTGCTTAACCAATAAACCTTATTGTATTTTACCACTTAACCACCCCATAGCTAGAACTCCACAGGTGATAATAATAATAACCTTTTAGGTGGGTTTCAATATTCCTTTTGGTGGTCAACAAAATCAATGCTTGTATTATATCTAAGTTGTTTGCAGCTGCATATCTCACTTAACAAAAATGTTAAAACATGTTACAACTTTCCTTCATCTTTTCCATCTTTTTGACATAACTCTGAATAAGGGGTGTGTGTGTGTGTGTGTGTGTGTGTGTATGCATCCCTTTCAAGAAGAAGAAATTTGGGGGGCTTCCCAGATGGTGCAGTGGTAAAGAATTTGCCTACCAATGCAGGAGATACAGGAGACACGGGTTCCTCCCAGGGTCAGAATGATCCCCTGGAGGAGGAAATAGCAACCTACTCCAGAATTCTTGCCTGGAAAATTCCATGGACTGAGGAGCCTGGTGGGCTGCAGTCCATGTGGTTCCAAAAGAGTCGGACATAACTGAGTTGCACCACTTCTCTTCTCTCTCTCAGCTGTTGCCTAGCTGTAGGCTCCAATAAAAAGTAACAAGGGGCTAGTGATAAAGAACCCATCTGCCAAGGCAAGAGACTTAAGAAGGTTCAATCCCTGGATTGGGAAGATCCCCTGGAGAAGGAAATGGCAACCCACTCCAGTATTCTTGCCTAGAGAATCCTGTGAACAGAGGAGCCGGGAGGGCTGCTGTCCATAGGGTTGCACAGAGTTGGACATGACTGAAGCGACTTAGCACGCATGCATCCATTGGAGAAGGAAATGGCAACCCACTCCAGTGTTCTTGCCTGGAGAATCCCAGGGACAGAAGAGCCTGGTGGGCTTCCGTCTATGGGGTCGCACAGAGTCGGACACGACTGAAGCGACTTAGCAGCAGCAGCAGCCTGGAATAATGTCAACCCATTCCAGTATTCTTACCTGGAAAATTCCATGGACAGAGCAGTCTGGTAGGACCACAGAGAGTCAGTCACAACTGAGCACACACAAACACACACACACGCAGAAGAATAAAATGTTCTTATATGTGGAGTCATTCCTAATATCAAGAGATTAGAAAACTTTTTTATAACCCCCTACATAGGCAGAGATGCACTTATACTCAAATACACTGCATATGTACATATACATACAATAAACAGTCAGGTATAGAACCCATTCAGTTATCCTTTTTTCAGTCTGTACAGTGTCAAAAGATCATCCTAAATTACCTTTACCTCATTAGATTGGTTATTACTTTCTACACAGAAATTATTATATTTTTGATCAGTATTTTTAGCATTAATATGCATTATAAAAAATTTATCATTTAAAAAAAATCAGTGAATCTATATTTGAACATAAAATAGCATTTTTATATTCAACTCAGAGCCATACTGTTTCATTATTTTTTTAGGCAGATATGTAGAAAAAAATTCATAAACATGTATTAAATATTAGAAGTCTTAACATTTAACTGAAATTCTTATTAATTTCATTATCAAGGGATAGGTCTAGTCAATACCAATTAGCAGTTTTAAAATGTTTTACATATTAGAGTACAATATTCTATTTATCCTAGATTGTCTGGGGACTATCTAGGATATTAAAAGATTTCGCAGAGTTTCTTAGTAATTTCATTGCTGCAATTATGCCTGCTAGCAATTTTGCAACATTTTGATAAATATTTTCTGTAAATCAAAACCATAACAGCATGAAGAAGCAGATGGTAGGAAACTATATTGAAAAATGTAACAACTGGTTTCATTAATAAGGAAATGTTGGCTTACTGTTTTCAGCATGGACTATCAAGTAAGCAGTTGCCAGTTGTGAAGTCTCATGGCTGCTAAGTATCCTTTTAGATGATTAGCCCACATTCTGTATTTTCCAGTGCAGTTTATGTACAAAGTCAGAACAAAAAGTATATTAAAGCATTTAACAATTCTATGCTTTCATTTTATATATATCTATATATGCAAAGAAAATATTGGTTCATTTTTTACAGTATGTGCACAAAGATTCATATACTTATCAGAGAACATCAGTGCTATTTTCTTAGAAAATAAGACATATTACTTTGCTATTAAAAATGAAAAATAGCAATAGTTATAAATTCTACAGTCTTATTATACTAACAATGTTTTCTTGATATAACCAGTTAGATCAAACTTATAGGAATATTATTTCAGTTATTCAAATATACAAAATCCTATTAAAGTCAAAGATTTTTAACTACATTGTTATTATTAAGATTAAATAGCTGAATTAATTTTAGCATGTTATGCCATAAGCAACTTCAATGCTCTTATAGTTAGCTTTTAAACTTCAGTATTCATGTAATAAAGAATAATATAACTGGTTGCATATAATTCTTTCAGCACATTTTACATATTTTCTATTTTATCTGTTATATATAATCACCAGCTTTAAATGTCATACAAATAAAATTTATTTCTGTGGAAAAAGCAGCATGAGAATACAGAATTTTTTTAAATAAAATGGTAGTGCAGGAATAGGAGAGGTAGAATTGGAAACACAAAAGTCTTTAACTTTATTCTTGAAGCAAGTTAGATAAATGTAGGGAAAAAGACATGTAACTGAAGATTTCATCAGTAGAAAACACAATAGAAATTTGAATATGTATAAATACCTACACAAATCCTTTTACAACAAAAAGATAAAAAATTCCCTCTTATGTATAAAGCAGCAGATAAAGTAGTTCATCATTAAACTTGGTTGAATCCAGTGGGAAGTTTTTTAATGAAAATAATTATTTTTGGATAATCTCTTATATACTAAAATATGACTCTCACAGAAAACAAATGTAGCACAGAGAAATTTTAAGAAAATTATTTTTATCAGATTTTAAATACTTCATATACAAATTAGAAATCATACAAATGATAAAATATTGATGTATACAATGAATAACGATTACAGAAAGGTTGTAAGATGCATTAGATATGCAACACTCTTAATTTTGTGTTAAGTATTTATTAAGTAAATGTAATGAAATCACTGTATATGTAATTTACACTAAATCAAATTGACATCTTGTACTTATCAACAAGCAGGGCATCAGAAGGGCAAATGATGTAATTCCATGTAACAGATATAGGATGTACCATAATCAATACTGTAGCAAAATTCAGTTCTTCAGGTATTTTCAAGAGACCCAGGTGGCTGATCTAGTGTTGATAACACAGCAAAATGATTAATTGATTCCAGTTTTCATCTACATCTTAGACCTTATAAGGTAGGTAAATATCAGCCTAGAGACATTATAAAATATCAAAATTTCATAATATCATAAGAGTAAAAAATATTTTCATGATAGTTTGAAGTATAAGAAAATTCCAGTATGCCTCAATCTATCAAAACAAAGAAAAAATAAATTATATTTTACCTTGTGTAATCTAACTTCTCCCTTGACATGAAGGTAAATGAGCATATCAAATCAAAAAACTCATTGTGTTTATTTTTTAAAGAAAGAGCTACTAAATATTTTATTTACAGTGATGCAAGTGGCAAAGAATGAGTTTAAAAAGTAGAGGAAGGCTGTTTCTCAATGTTCCCAGTCCATCTGGCTAATTATTACTTAGAACTTTTATACTCACACATAGAAAGCCATATTCACTGACTTCAAATCTGTCAACTGAGGAAATATTATCTGTATATATATTCTCCAGTTATGGGGAAAATTCAAGAAGAAAGAACACTACAAAGAAAAAAACATACAAAAAGCTACATCTACTTGTAAGCAGTCCTTATTATTTTAAGATAATTAAGAGTTGGAAGGGTTGTTTAATGTGAATCCAGGGAAAGGAAGCCAATACTTCAGAGAAAAAAGATTTCATGGAACCTTATCTTGAAAAATAAATAAAAATAATTTTTAAATTGTTTTATTTCATTTTAGCCAAGTTTTTTTATTATGAAAGCAATTATATAATTATTTGCATGAACAAGACTTGGTTAAATTCTGTATTAATAGTCCAGTGATAGCTGATGTTTATTGTGATAAAATTATTTTAGACAATATATCTGTTTTACTGTTGTACGTGGGCTTCCCTGGTGGCTCAGAGGGTAAAGGGTCTGCCTGCACTGCAGGAGACCTGGTAGGGAAGATGCCCTGCAGAAGGAAATGGCAAACCACTCCAGTAGTCTTGCCTGGAAAATTCCACGGATGGAGAAGCCTGGTAGACTACAATCCATGGGATTGCAAAGAGGTGGCACACAACGAAGCAACTTCACTTCTTCTAAATCAGATGTACTATTGTACATCTCATTTCTGCAAAAATATTATAGGCATCAATTTTCCCAAGGATAATTTTTGATTCTTAGATAGTCAAATAATTTGCCTGTGAATTTATATTACCTCTATTTGATAAATATATACATATATATAACTTTAAAATATCATTGTCAGATACTTGCAATATCTAACTATCACAGAGAAACTGAGCCACAAATGCATAAATATATGACAGAGGCATATATATAACAGGGGTTGTTAGAAAGGGTCTATTCACAACTTTTTTAGTGAAAGCAGCTAGTGTTTGGTACACTTTCACTTACCAATGCAGCTTTATCATTTCTGGAGCATGGATAATGATATTCAGATAACTAAGGCTCTGTCTTCCCTCATTATATATGACATTAACTGTACACTTTGCTCTTGATGTGAGAAATTTTCATCTGGGATCCAAGGAGATATACAGGAGGTCCCACAACACTCTTAGTGCATATAAATTTAGGGCTGCATATTTAAACTCTACATTTTTCTAGGGAGAAGGTCTATAACTTTCCATAAATTCTCAATGCCTTCAAAAGTCAAGAACTAAAATTAATTTTTTAATCTACTTCAGTTGACTGTTACAAACCACTATCTTTTACTCTGTCTTTAAAATTCCATTGCCTATTTCACAATCCCCTTATAGCTATTATAATCTGCAAGTAGCAGCAAATATTACCTTTTGCAGCAAATATTTCCTCTACCAGATCTCTCTCATCCAGCCTCTACCATCTTGTGTCAAACCATTCACTAGCTGATATTATGAGAAATGGCTTTCAGGGATGAGTAGTAGTATTTAAGCAGAATGGAAAATGATGACAAATTAATGACATCAATAGAGTGATTTTTCTAGAATATGAAGAAATTAGAATAACGTATAAAATTATACAGAAATTAGCCTCTGTCTAGAATGATGTGCTTTTCATTGACTCTAAGATATATTCCTTCTCTATGATTTGCAATGTTAAATTATCAACTCAGATAATAAAGTAGAATTTTGCAATAAAGTATATAATGGCATCACCAATTTAATGGGCATAAGTTTGAGCAAACTCTGGGAGATAGTGAAGGACAGGGGAGCCTGGCTTGCTGCAGTCCATGAGGTGAAAAAAGAGTCGGACATGACTTAGCAATTGAGCAATATAATGTTCTCAAATTCTTGAGGAAATGTATCTTATTCTTTCTTTCACATGACATATTTCAGATGAATTTATCTACCTGGCTTTGATGACTATTCCTATAATTTAGAGTTTTTTCATGTCAAAAAGTGAAAATTATTTCAAATCTCCAAACTCTGAATTGATGCTATAAACCAAGCCTGAGATAATTAATACACCATAAGGATTTAGTATTTGTCCATTTTAATTAGCAATAAGTCTCAAATTCTGTGATGACATATTTTTCATGTGAGTAAAACCTGAAGCACCCTTTCAAAAATTTATTCCAAAGTTAATATTCATGAACAACTACATCTCTATCATAGTAATACACAGCAGAATTTTAATTTTTAGACTTACTCTTCCTGGTTAAAATATATATATATATTTCTACTACATTATTTCATCTTGGTTTTCAAAGAGACTTTCATAAGTTGTTGTCAACAGTTTTCAGGATTCCCAACAGACGTCTTCTAGATCTCTCTAATGGATGTCTCATGAAGATACTTTTCCAATTTATTCTCATTTTATCATTTAGTTGATATTATTCTCCTGTATAGCCTCCCCTCCACCAAACGTATGCTTTTTAAAAGAAGTTTTAAATTCTGCTCTTCCCACACACTTTTGGGATTCTCCAGCCTTCAATTTTATTTTTTCTGAACTTCAGTATTTGCAGTTTATACCGCACCATGTAGACTTTAATTTTAAAAGTCTTCTATCTTTTGTTGTGGTTTCTTATGCAGTCTTGTTAACTCCCTGAGGAGTAAGACCATATCTTGCTCTTCTGTTCTATATTTTCATAAAACTTACTGCAGTTTTCAATATCTCTCCCTAAATGCTCATTGATCGGATGATTGTTCATGCGGGTCTAACACAGAGCAATATTCCTGGTAAGTAAATTCCCAAAGCTTTGAAGAAGCTCAAGAGAGAAAAAATTGAGTAAATCACCATAGGTATAAATGTTCTTAATAAATGCTAACAAAGACCATAAGGTACTTTAAGTACTTATAGGAATAGCACTATATCTTCTACTCAGAGCTGAATGAAATAAGAAAGCTTTTCTTTTTTATTATTTTGTCAGTTGGCAATCTGATTTTCAATATTTCATGAATTCAAAGGAAAACTGTATCAACTAATTAATTTAAATCCAGTTTTTGAAACAGTGATAAGTGTTATTTAACAAATTAACAACCTGTCCTTTTAGGTAGACTTTCAATATTTTATTTGCTGAGACTGATTATCCAATATCTCTTCTTGATGAAGCAAAAATGATTTAGTATGTAATTTCAGATGCTGATTAGAAAATCAGAAGAATGAAGGGGAATAAAGAACATATATTTCCTCCATTTTGTACCTGTTTGGGGGAGTATATTTGTGTGAAGTGATATGATACAATTCCAGCCAATATTCTTGAGGAAAAGATTCCATGTGTTCCTTTTCTGGACTGTGTGTGTCTTCTCTATAAATGTGCAAAGAAGATTTTAGAATTTGTGTAATTGAACTGACAAAGGGAATTTGAGTCTTTAGAATCCAAAGTTTTTGTAAATTTTCTGTGTTTTACTGTGGAAAATTCTAGAGTTTATTATAGATT
Source organism: Capricornis sumatraensis (assembly GCF_032405125.1). NCBI lineage: Eukaryota > Metazoa > Chordata > Mammalia > Artiodactyla > Bovidae > Capricornis > Capricornis sumatraensis. The sequence goes on along the minus strand of NC_091073.1, from coordinate 57,375,249 downwards.
TACTCTTCAATTATAAGTGGTAGATAATCGATCTTTTATTTAGTTGCTCTACAAGGCTTGAACATTAGACAACATATCCACCAGACAATGGAGAAAAGCAATGAACCACCAGATTGTTGATCTTGATTCTTGAAAACTAACGTAGTCAGAGCTTGAATAGGAAAGAGACGGAAGTAAGTGAGAAAATGTTTGCATGTTTCAAAAGGAAGAAAACATTTGTATGTTTCAGAAGGTTTATTCTTGCAGTCTGTTAGTTCCAATAGCACATCATCAAGTGAGTACTTTTAAAACATCAGTAGAGAGCTATTTCTCATGTTGTGCCTCTTTCCAGAAAAACAAAATTTAAGTAGATTTGGACTTAGTGGTCAAAGAGGGAAAAAAAAACTTTTTTTCTGACAATAATTCTTCAACACCATGTTTGTCCTTCCTGTAAATTCTGCTGTTTCTAACCAATCAGTGTTTCATGACCAATATATTCCTTTCAGAAAAATTAAGCAAGAGAAGTGTATGAAACAAGAATGTAATTGCATAGCACCAGCACACAATTTCTTCCTAGTTGATCAATTGAGCCTGTTTATTTTTTTATAACTCATCACCATCTTCTGAGCTAAAGCTACTTCTTCTACTGCTCTCTTTCGAAACTGCAGGAGAAGTGGCAGATAGCAGAGGATCTGTTCCAAACGGAGATACTGTGTCATCCAGCAGCATGTTATCCAATCTTTGTTCCTCTTTCAAAGCTGCACTAAATGATAAATCTGTGAAGTGTGACAAAGGATCGGAGAAGGCCATAGCTTGATCACAGAGTTCAGGGCTTGTCCCCTGAGACAGAACCAATTGTTGGCAATAGTCTCCCGAATTCTGCTCTAGATGGGTCTGTTGTTTGGTGATGTGAGCACCTAAATCAACTGTGACAAGTGAAGCCAGGGTTGGCAGACCATGAGCACGAGCCTGTATTTCTAGTTCCTGCAATATCAAACAAGAATAGTTAAATAATGACTTTGATAGTAAACTCAACTCTAGAGAGTAAGTCAGAAATAGATCTAACAAGCACTCAACATGAAGAGTAGTATAAATTAGAAATATTCTTTGCAAATAACAGAGTGTTGTATGTTTCTAATGCCTGAAAAATAATCCTGAGGAAAACACTCTGATTTCTTAAAAATTCCTCCCCCATTTTTTCGTTAAAAGAATACATGACACATAATGGTCTCACAGCGGCTCAGACTACAAGACAACTATTTGGAGATAGTGGAAATCTTTCAGTCATTCTTCCTGATTAATTTCTCAATATAAGACCATTTTATGGAAACAAGTATTTTACCTGGCAATAAGCTTGTTCACATATTAAAGAAAAAGTCTTGAGAGTTATGAAAACCTATATTTTGAGATTTTGTGTCACATAAGAAGATGAGGAGTGACTTAATATAAACTAGCACAATATGCCTTAAGGCTACAAAATCCATAGCAGTGTTACTAAACAAATAAAAGAGGGAGAGGAAAATTTAATGTCCAGTATTATCCAAAGAAACAAAGATCCTATTTACTATTATTTTTTGACTGGGATAATATTTGTATGTTTATAAAATTGGTTCTATTGTATGCATTTTGCAATTAGTTATTTTCTTTCCTTATATATTTTTTAAGCCAGCTTGATCCTAGATTTCTAATCAAAACCTAATTGAATCAGTCTAATTCGTGAACTTCTAAAAGGCAATAAAAACTATCCTTGAGAAGGAAAAAAACAATTGTTAGTAAGAAAAAAAAAAAAAAAAAACAAGACCAGTGAATAGAACTGATAATGGGTAAGTCATATGTAAGGTACATGGTTCATGGCTACGTTCTTATGAAAACCTGAATGCGGAGTAGAAGGCGCCTGTTAGCCTGCTCTAATTTCTTCTGTCTGTGTTCTAATTCTTGAGCTCTCTGTTGTTCTTTTTGTAGCCACTTGATGTACTCCACTGATGCTTTTAGAATGGTTCCTTTGTTCCAGCGCATATCACTGTAGAACGGAGAGATAACCTTTTCACAATTGTGCATGTCAGCAGAATTCATAAGAACTTACAAAATCTTTTACATTAATATGAAATAATGATTTACATGACTATTATTCACTCTTAGATATTATTGCTTCTGAATAGAAATTTTAATAGAATAGTTAAGAAGCCCTTATATAGTAAAATTAATCCCAGAATGAAAATAAGTGTCAAAAGAAAGTAATAAAGTGACTTTTTGTGGGAGAGCTAAATGCAATATCATGATTCTACCATTACAGTTTTTATATTTTTAGTGAAAATTGCTTTTATTATTAACTCTGAGATTAAAATCTATGTGCAGTATTTCTGCATTAATGAACTAGGAAATGTACATTACTGAAGACTTAAGCCTAAATTTTTTAAGATCATTTCATATGTACCAATCTTTTAACCTACTTTCTATAAGGTTGCTTTTATGCTTCTAGGGAAAAAAATAAGGTCCCATGTCTGTCCTGAATGGTGATCCTGAGTAATTGTGAAACAAATCATTTTGGCAACTTTATGCAATAGAGCAAAACTTTCTAGATTCATAAGGCAAATTTTCCCACACAAAAGCATCAACACATGTTTTTATAAAAAGCTATATATCTATTTTAATTAAGTTTATAGTAAGTAAATACAATTAAATATTGCTGATAATCTTCAGGCTGTAGCATAGAAAAATATTTTATTAAAACTTATTTTTAAACAAGAAAAATGATAAATCCAGAATTATAGAACTGGCTACTTATTTTAATGTCTAGAAACATATATCAATCAATTTAATACTACCTGACAATTGGTAATATGTATGGAGAATAAGGCCAAGCTAATTGCTAAAAGTTAATCAGAACAGTTGAAAAATCTAGGTGAATTTTCAACTTAGAATAATGAGATTTGTTTTGATACAACAGAAAGTAAGCTTGTAGGGAAATTTTTAAAAGACAGTACACTGCATGTGATTTTAGTTTATGTGATCTACTTGAAATATATGCAACTTAATATGTATATTACTAAGTACTCAGAAGTAGAAAAATATAGTTTGAAAAATCTGACTGGTATATGCCTCATAATTTTGTTTCATTTCTTCTCATGGAAAGAAAAAATTAGAAGGACAGAAGGAATATGAGGAAAACAATATCCTAGTCAGCTTTGAAATTTAAGGTACTGTTTATTTAGGTCTAAAATAAATACTCAAAGTTTTGGTAGAAAACACACAATGGGGACTTCCTTGGTGGTCCAGAGGATAAGCAGTCACCTTCCAATGATATGGGTTCAATCTCTGGTCAAGAAAGTAAGATCTCACATTCTGTGGGGCAACTAAGTTCCACACACCACAACTGAGACCTGATGCAGCCAAATCAATAAATGTGATCAGTTGCTTCTGTCATGTTTGAATCTTTGCAACCTGATGAACTGTGGCCCGCCAGGCTCCTCTGTCCATGGGATTCTCCAGGCAAGAATATTGGAGTGAGTTGCCACGCACTCCTCCAGGGGATTTTCCCAACCCAGATATCAAACCCACATTTCTTGTGTCTCCTTCTTTGCAGGTGTATTCTTTACCACTGGGCCACTGAGGAAACCCAAATCAATCAATCAATATTTTTTAAAAAGGAAAACACACAAAGGGTTTTCCTACAATATCTATTTGCTGTTTTAATTCACTAAAGTTTTAAAAGTTCACTCTATTTTAAAGCCATTTTAATGTATGAGATTTCATCCTAAAATATTTTGTTTTCCAAATATATTAAGGAGATATATTAATTATATATCCCAAGATAATTTCAAGCAGTTAGGCATTAAAAACATTATATATGACGGTATACTATAAACACTAACACATACAAAGACTTGCCTAACGAGTGAATGTTCATAGTGGCTTATCATTTTCTACAAAATAATTTAGTTTGAAGAACTTAAATCTTTAGGGAAGTTAAAACCTTGAATGTCTGTAGGGCTAAAGCAGGTATTAGACATATGTAAGTTAGAATAGGAATGCTGCCAGGCAAAACTATGGAAATGTATGATCTGTTGTCACCTTAGGAGTACACATCCACTTAAAAGTATTACAAAAAAGAAAAGAAAGCAAACATCATGAGAGGTCTGATTCTTCTTCCTTTGATCAACATTTTATAACTTCTGATTTAGAAAGTCTTGTTAGATCTCATTTACTACTTCAACTACCATTCTTACACAAAAGCATAAGAAAGTTTTGAGTGTAGAAGATTAAAAAAATCAGTTTAGTAGAAAAAAAAAACCCCTTAGGTTTATATCTTAAAAAGTAGAAAAAGTAGTAAAACAAAAAGTAGAAAACATAGTTTAAAAAAAAGTAGAAAAAATAATAATTTGATGGCACAATGCATGTTCTGCTAGCATTTTTATATTTACAAATATGATTTTTGTAAATATGATTAATAAAAAGCACATATAAAGTAGATCACTACCACACATATGTAGAAATGTTTCACCTTTTTATTTGTTAGTTCTGTTTGGTTTTATTTTTCAACTAATGGTTAAGATATTATCATTCTCTGGTAGTGTGTTTTTCATTTCATTTTCTCAACATATTTATCTCAACTATAACTGTTTACTATTTGTTTTCCCTCTGACCATACTATTTCGATCCAGCAAAGAAGAAAGAAGTACAAATTTCTGAAAGTTTTTGATACACGAAAATGGCAACTTCATAGAATTCAAAACTCCTTCAGGTATTAGCTTTCATTTTCTAAACCAAGTGAAAGTGAAAGTGAAAGTGAAAGTGAAAGTCACTCTGCTGCTGCTGCTGCTAAGTCGCTTCAGTCGTGTCCAACTCTGTGCGACCCCATAGATGGCAGCCCACCAGGCTCCCCCGTCCCTGGGATTCTCCAGGCGAGAACACTGGAGTGGGTTGCCATTTCCTTCTCCAATGCATGAAAGTGAAAAGTGAAAGGGAAGTCGCTTCAGTCGTGTCCGACTCTGTGCGACCTCATAGACGGAAGCCCACCAGGCTTCTCTGTCCAAGGGATTTTCCAGGCAAGAGTACTGGAGTGGGATGCCATTGCCTTCTCCGGAAAGTCACTCAGTCATGTCCAACTCTTTGCGACTCCATGGACTACAGAGTCCATGGAATTCTCCAGGGTGGGTAGCCTTTCCCTCCTCCAGGAGATCTTCCCAACCCAGGGATCAAACCGAGGTCTCCCCCATTGCAGGCAGATTCTTTACCAGCTGAGCTACAAAGGAAGCCCTTCCTAGACCAAATCCTAAGTTTATTGCAGTCATGAGCTGGAAAGGCATTCAGAGCCTTTTAGAACTGCTGGCAAGTTAGAAGAGGGAAACAGGGCCCAAAATGGCAGTCCATAATAGTGGTCAAAAACAGTTACGGGAGAACATACTGACACTCCTTTCCCTGATTCGACCCCGAGGTCATGCTTCATTTGTATAATGCGCTCTTCTTACCCACTTCCCTGACTGGTATCTGGTTCATGCCTCATTGGCATGAAGCACAACCAATCAAGCCCCCAGAACTACCAAAGAGAAAGTAACAAAAGATATAAAGAGGGAAACTGAGCCAGGTCTAGACCACTCCTACAAGGGTTGGTCCACTCACGTCTGGAGAGTGTACAAGACGACAAGCAGCGAAGAACTGACCCAGTAGAACCAAAGCTTCAGAGTTCTTTCAGCTTGCCCAAACACACGTGTTTAGAAGTTGGGCCCTAGGTCTCCTCTCTCTATTTAACACTGTTCTTGTAAATGTGTGGCTTTCCCACTCTTTCAAATGCATCTGCCCATAAGAAATGTGTTTTCTATTGTGACCTAGTGCATTCTTTGTACATAAAACTGCAACAAAGTTTTCATGAGGTATTACTATCCTCCTAATATGTATAATTGGAGAAGGACATGGCAACCCACTCCAGTACTCTTGCCTAGAAAATATGTATAATATATAATACTTTTATATTTCTAGTGCCTACATATAATACGATATAATCGAATTAAGACAATTACTAATTCTCCTTTCTGAAATCTACAAAGAAGAGAAAACCACTTAAGAAGGCTTACAATGAAGCTTCCTCAACTATGGTCCCTTTCAGATGTGATTATGGATAAACTGATTTTCCTTATTCTATGAGCCCACAGCCTGCTTTTGTCAATAAAGTTTCATTAGGTGCAGTCATCCTCTTTCATATACATATTGTCTATGTCTGCTTTCATGCTACAATGCAGAGTTGAATAATTGTCTGATTTTATGCTCACAAAGCTTGAAATAATTACTATCTGACTCTTTAAAGGAAAAGTTTGCCATCCTTTGGTCTTGACAATGAAAATTTTGCCATTCCTGTTCAGGACAATGAATTAGAACCAGAGAGGAGCCATTTTATAGCGATAGCTATTCAATAAAAGTATAGAGTAATAATTACCCCTCACATAAGCTTTATCATTTTTGAGGTTATCCATATTATTTTATTTTATTTTTATAAAACTCCATCCGTAATTGGTGCTTTATAGGCATGGTAGTATGGAAAGATGTTCAGTCAGGCTTCATAGTTTAATCTGACAGTCTTATTGTTTGTTTTCTGCATATTACCTGGTCCTGGCACTGTGGATTAGCTCTATCAGTTACAAGAGAAGCTCTCTTAACTTACTTTTATCTGATCACTTTCAGGATTAATTAATGATCTCCATTCCCTTTGTGATGGTCACTGACTGTTGTCAGAACAAAGTAGATCATAGAGGCCACTAGGCTACCTTCTGAGACACCCAGGTACTTCTATTATCCTTCTGGTGACAGTGCTTACTGACAGACTGTTAAATGAATGCCCATTGTACTTATTATTGTGACAGTATAATTAAATTATATATGGTAACTAATAAAATATGAGTACAAAATTTAAAAAAGCATTTATAAAAACAGCTCTTGTTTTTTAGGAAAAGTATATCAAAAGCCTCAGAAAAAAAACAAAGTAAAATGTCAGTAAGACAGTTTGCTAAAAATATGCTGTTACAAATTAGGTGTAATTTGCTGTTACAAATTAGGGTGTAATCATTTAAAAAATCCGTCTATACTTAGATTTTTGTTTTATCTATAAGAAATTAAAATAGACTATACATATTTGTGCAGTTTATGTAAGACAGAAAATTGAAACACATATTCAAACAACAAAGTCTTGACCTTATATCAAATGTTTGGCCAATAAATGTGCATTTATGTTTTAAGTGTTTCAAGTTTTATCTGGAAAATGGGTGTCCTGTTCTGCTAATAGAAAGAGTTGCATGCTGAGAGACTTAAAAGATTTGAAAAGTTAGTGGTGGATCCTAGCCAAGATTAAGCTCTTCAGACTCCCCATGCAGTGTTCTATCTGCCATTCTACTCAAGAAGACTTCATTATCTATTATGCCCATAAGAATAAATATATGGCATTTCCTCCATTACAAATGATTGAATCGTCCAAGTGAATTAACACTTTCATTTAGGGAAAGAGTACTTTCACTTTTCACAAAAACCACTGTATCAAACCTCATCATTTCTGAATAATGGATAATGCCAGTGTTCGGAGAGTTCAGTTCTGTCTGAACAAAACATTTTTTTCAAGTCCTTATTAATGCTACAATGTTTTCATGGTTTTAGAGAAACATGGTAAATTGACATTTTGAGTAATCAACTATTTCTTGAAATTTACAACCCCAAACATCTAGTTAAACTGACTTTGTGACTATATGGCATCAAAACCTAGCTGAAAATTTAATTACAATAACAAATTATTGTCTAATATCAATAAGCATGTTTATACAATTCTTATTTTTTGCTTGTATATTTTTTGCTTGAATTTTGGAACCGCTGAGAATTCAACATTCCAATTTTCATGTACATATAAATCTTAAATTGGAAGAATTGCTATAACTATAAATTGAGGATTCCAGTTGATATCATGAAAGTATCACTAAATTTGCAAATATTGGTGCCATACAGAAAGATTTGTTATGTACTAAGAAGAAATAATTTACTTATTTTCTAAAGCTTAATAGGATAAGTGTTAGTAACAATTTTGATGTCTGATGTTCAGTAATTATCAGCCTTGAATAGATATTTTAAAATGACACCAGTAGCAGCCTTGTCTTCACCATAAGCTGCTTACTTTCTCAGCATTGGTTCACCCCTCCACCCCTTCCCTCCCACCTGTTTTGTGTAGTATTGAAACCATAACATTATTAAGAAATGATTATTGAACTCACGGATCATTAGACTTTGGAATAAGAGTGCCAAGCTCCTTGATTCGGTAGTTAATATTATATCTTCTTCTTCTTTCAACTATTAAAAAAAGAAATATTATTGATTATTCTCATTAAAATACAATTCACTTTTGGTCAACTGTAAACCTCCTTAATAATCTTTGAAAAACAATGAGCAAAAAATTTCCATTTAGTCACAAGTGTACTTCTCAACAATAAAATAAAAATTCAAATATATTTTATTCTAAAAGTAAAAAAAAAAATAGAATTGTGATTCTATGGTTCACAATGATTTTAAATCATTTTGAAACATTTTCTCTCAAAAATAACATTTTTATCATTCTTTGAAATGCTATATTTACTCATACTGATATAATATATATATATCAGGTGGGTATATATATGTGTATGTATATATATATACATATGTGTGTGTATATATACACTTTTTCTTCTCATATAGTCCACTGAAAAGCTAACACAAAGCTTGGCTCATGGTAGGTATGTGTGCCCAAATAGATTGATCTCTTTGAGGGCAGGGACCATTTCTTACTTCATTCTATATACCCAGAGGGCTTGGCATATAAAAAGTGTTAAATAAATGTATGTTGATTAGACCATAAATATACTTTTCTAATTTAACAACTTTCAATAATACACAGAACAGTGATTCTTAAGCTTTGGCATGCATCAGATACATTTGGAAGGACTTTCAAATAAATAAAAATAAATTTGTACTCTGCACCCCAAAATTCTGATTTTAGTAGGATTAAGTTGGGACCCAAAAATCTGCATTTCTAACAAATTCCCAGGTGTTGCTGATGCTTCTTGTTGAGGGCCCACACTTTGAGAATGACTGATATAGGTTTTTATTCAGAAATTATTATTCAGAAATAATTCAGAAATTATTATTTCTCTGTTTATTTTCCCATGGATCCATTGCCTATGACAATGGATATGCATCTAATAAATGTTCAATAAATGTCAAGTGTACAAATAAGCAGAACTTTCTCTATTGACCCTTACCTAAAACCAGTCTTATAGAGCACAGAATAGTCGTATAATCTCTATACTTGCAGGATCAGGAACCAAGACTTACATATAATCCTTTTTCAGTAGGTAACATTTTTAAAGCTTTTCAGGGAAATGAAAGAAGTAAAAAGTCACGAAGAAGAAACTATGTCGAAACATTAAACAATACATGTTTGAAAAATACAAACTGCTGCTGGACTTAAAGAAAGTCCTTAAAAAATCAATTGTCTTGGTAAATCTACTCTATGAAGCAATTAATCATGAATGAACTTGACCTTCTGGAATAATACACTGGGATTCCTCTGAAATTAGGATATAATTTAGGATATATAATTGATTCTTGGGAGAGATTATTTTCCTTCTTTGCCAGTTTTGTTTTCTCTGTGCAAGTAATTGAAAAAACTGACACCATATAAAAAACTGAAAAGAAAATAAACAAAGGCAAAGCTGATAGAAATACATTTATATTTTATAGTGAGAATTTATTAATAATTCTATGTTCACACATACTCTCATATTATAAAACAGACTCAAATATAAGATGAAGATCAGCTATGAAGGATGTTCACATTTTTATCTGAAAATAGGAGACTGGTGTAGTCCTATAATGTTTTATCAAAATCTATTATTTAAATGTACCTTATGTAAAATATCAGAAATTCCTACTCTAACCTTACAAGATTGTGTTCATAAAATTTTAATGGTTAATTATAATGAGAAGTTTGTTTTCCCACTGTTTTCATATCCAGTACTAGTTGTTTGTAAAGGAGTCAAGCTTTAAGAAATTACTAAATCACTTCATGTTATATGTGATTTCACTCTTATACAAAGTTTTTGATATATTCATTCATTCATTCCTGTCCTTAGAAACAGGCAACAGATGCTTCTTTCCCAGACTGCATAGTTGAGGGCCCCCTTTGCCATCTCTTACCACATCCATCCTTACTGAGCAAGGCAGTGACAGGGCAAAGGGATCTCCCTTCTAAACTACACTCCAGGTGATTTACACCAGGAATATTCTCCCAAATGCCCTGAGCCTGTGCCGGCTATGTCTGAGGTTCATCCTCCTGAAGGAAGATCATGACACCAAGGTGCTCACCCCAGGCCCAAGATGCAGACAAGGGTCAATTTTTTGCAGATAGGTATGGAACTTGAATATACAAGATGAGGGGTTCACACTCATGTTTGAGGTCATATGCACCATAGAATGTAATAGGGCATAGAAAGAGAAGTGAAAGGGGCCACTGAGTAAGGGCTGACATTGCCCCACCATGACTTCCCACTCGAAATTCCATCAAGTGGAGTTCCATTAGTGGCCCAATCTCTTAGTGGTGCAGTACTTATACAAAATTCTGAGGATCTGAGAACTCATATTTCAAACCTGGCCTTCCTATCTTTAGGAAGGATAGAACATAATTTAGTATTTCTAGCTTGAGTTATAGCTTTTAAGTATTTAGACATCTGTTAAGTGGGATCTTATTTGTCCTCTAGCCATGATCCTCTCAAATGTTAGGGGATATTTAGATCATACTTAAAATGTGATATTAATTTTGGGTAACATTGATAGCTGCAAAAAGTAAGATCACCAAGTAATCCAGATTATTAGTAGAAAATACTTCTATACTTCAATAATGTGCATGTGTGCACTCAGTCACTCTGTGTGTATGACTCTTTGCAACCCTATGGACTGCAGTCTGCCAGGCTTCTCTGCCCATGATATTTTCCAGGCAAGAATACTGGAATAGGGTGCCATCTCCTCCTCCAGGGGAAATTCCCAACCCAGGGATTGAACCCATGTCTTCTGTGCCTCCTGTAGTGAGGGTGGATTCTTTACCACTGAGACATCTATAATGATCATACCAGGCACCTATCATACTTAACATTAAATGGCCTGTTATTTAAAGTGCAAACATAGAGGACAGAAATAAGGAGAAAGGAAGGTAATAGCAGCCTTAAAACTAAGAGAGAAGGCTTTAGTTCCTTGATGTGTTACTTCTTTCTGTAAACAACTAGTTCTGTCTTTCAGGTTCTTGTCTTACAAAATTCACCAATGCTTGTCTGCTCTGCCACTATGTGATGAAAAGCAAATCATTTCCCTTTCCACAACTACTCTAAGGACTGTTATAACCATGGGTTAGCCTTCTTCTCCTTCATATAGTCAGCCTACCGTCTCATGAAGATGGGTGCTTTATGAACAGATAGATGCAGGTTTCGCAGATACAGTTCAGTTCTGTTCAGTCGCTCAGCCATGTCCAACTCTTTGTGACACCATGGACTGCAGCACACCAGGCCTCCCTGTCCATTGCCAAATCCCTGAGTTTACTCAAACTCATGTCCACTGAGTTTGTGATGCCATCCAGCCATCTCATTCTGTCCTCTCCTCCTCCTGCCTTCAATCTTTCCCAGCATCAAGGTCTTTTCTAATGAGTTAGTTCTTCACATCAGGTGGCCAAAGTATTGGAGTTTCAACTGAGCATCAGTCCTTCCCATGATTATTCAGGATTAATTTCCATTAGGATGGACTGGTTGGATCTCCTTGCAATCCAAAAGACTCTCAAGAGTACAAAAGCATCAATTCTTTGGCACTCAACTTTCTTTATAGTCCAACTCTCACATCCATACAAGACTACTGGAAAAACCATGGCTTTGACTAGACAAACCTTTGTTGGTAAAGTAATGTCTCTGCTTTTTAATATGCTGTCTCAGTTCAGTTCAGTTCAGTTCAGTCGCTCAGTAGTGTCTGACTCTGCGACCCCATGAATCACAGCACGCCAGGCCTCCCAGTCCATCACCAACTCCCGGAGTTCACTCAGACTCGCATCCATCGATTCAGTGATGTCATCCAGCCATCTCATCCTCTGTCATCCCCTTCTCCTCCTGCCCCCAATCCCTCCCAGCATCAGACTCTTTTCCAATGAGTCAACTCTTTGCATGAGGTGGCCAAAGTACTGGAGTTTCAGCTTTAGCATCATTCCTTCCAAAGGAATCCCAGGGCTGATCTCCTTCAGAATGGACTGGTTGGATCTCCTTGCAGTCCAAGGGACTCTCAAGAGTCTTCTACAACACCACGGTTCAAAAGCATCAATTCTTCGGCGCTCAGCCTTCTTCACAGTCCAACTCTCACATCCATACATGACTACTGGAAAAACCATAGCCTTAACTAGACAGACCTTAGTTGGCAAAGTAATGTCTCTGCTTTTGAATACACTATCTAGGTTGCTCATAACTTTCCTTCCAAGGAGTAAGCGTCTTTTAATTTCATGGCTGCAATCACCATCTGCAGTGATTTTGGAGCCCCAAAAAATGAAGTCTGACACTGTTTCCACTGTTTCCACATCTATTTCCCATGGAGTGATGGGACCGGATGCCATGATCTTCATTTTCTGAATGTTGAGCTTTAAGCCAACTTTTTCACTCTCCACTTTCACTTTCATCAAGAGGCTTTTTAGTTCCTCTTCACTTTCTGCCATAAGGGTGGTGTCATCTGCATATCTGAGGTTATTGATATTTCTCCTGGCAATCTTGATTCCAGCTTGTGTTTCTTCCAGTCCAGCGTTTCTCATGATGTACTTTGCATAGAAGTTAAATAAGCAGGGTGACAATATACAGCCTTGACATACTCCTTTTCCTATTTGGAACCAGCCTGCTGTTCCATGTCCAGTTCTAACTGTTTCTTCCTGGCCTGCATACACATTTCTCAAGAGGCAGGTCAGGTGGTCTGGTATTCCCATCTCTTTCAGAATTTTCCACAGTTTATTGTGATCCACACAGTCACAGGCTTTGGCATAGTCAATAAAGCAGAAATATATGTTTTTCTGGAACTCTCTTGCTTTTTCCATGATCCAGCTGTCTAGGTTGGTCAAAATTTTACTCCAAGAAGTAAGCATCTTTTAATGTCATGGCTTCAGTCACCATCTGCAGTGATTTTGGAGCCCCCCAAGCTAAAGCCACTATTTCCATCATTTCCCCCATCTATTTGCCATGAAGTGATGGGACAGGATGCCATGATCTTAGTTTTCTGAATGTTGAGCTTTAAGCCAACTTTTTCACTCTCCTCTTTCACTTTCATCAAGAGGTTTTTTACTTGTTCGCTTTCTGCTGTAAGGGTGGTGTCATCTGCATATCTGAGGTTATGATATTTCTCCCGGCAATCTTGATTCAAGTTTATGCTTCATCCAGCCCAGCATTTCTCATGATGTACTCTGCATATAAGTTAAATAAGCAGGGTGACAATATACAGCCTTGGCGTACTCCTTTTCCTATTTGGAACCAGTCTGTTGTTCCATGTCCAGTTCTAATTGTTGCTTCCTGACCTGCATACAGATTTCTCAGGAGGCAGGTCAGGTGGTCTGGTATTCCCATCTCTTTAAGAATTTTCCAGTTTGTTGTGGTCCACATAGTCAAAGGCTTTGGCATAGTCAATAAAGCAGAAGTAGGTGTTTTTCTGAAACTCTCTTGTTTTTTTTGATGATCCAACGGATGTTGGCAATTTGATCCTTTCTAAATCCAGCTTGAGCATCTGCAAGTTCATGGTTCACATACTGTTGAAGCCTAGCTTGGAGAATTTTGAGCATTACTTTGCTAGCATGTGAGATGAGTGCTATTGTGTGATAGTTTGAGCATTCTTTGACATTGCCTTTCTTTGGGATTGGAATGAAAACTGATCTTTTCCAGTGCTGTGAGTTTCCAAATTTGCTGGTACATGTAGCATCAATTTCAGCTAATGACATGTAAGGAAATTCCTGGTTTTAGAATTTTAAAGATTTTATTTATTTTCATTGCAATCTTTTCTCATTTTTTATTTGGTTCTCAGAACAAAAATGCTTCACACTCAACTAGTCAAGCTGACTTAAGATAGTTAAGCACTATCTTAAGAGACATGAAACAGCACTTTAAAGCTCACCCTGCCCCTAAACAACTTCCCTTGAATGCATTTACTCATCTCATGTGATCATTACTGAAGGCAAATGGACCCCCAGGAAGGCATCAGAGCCCTGGCCTCCACATTTTTTGCGACTAGTAGAATTCAGCAATACAACATAAGCAGTATTTTAAAATAACTTATCATTAGGAAAGGAGGAATAGATTGACACAGAAAGATAAGAACCTGGTGTTACATTTCTAGCCATTTAAATGATGTACATTTTCTTTTTTTTAATTAATTAATTAATTTTAATTGGAGGCTAATTACTTTACAATATTGTAGTGGTTTTTGCCATACATTGACATGAATCAGCCATGGGTGTACATGTGTTTCCCATCCTGAACCCCTCTCCCACCTCCCTCCCCATCCCATCCCTCAGGGTCATCCCAGTGCACCAGCCCTGAGCACCTTGTCTCATGCATAAAACCTGGACTGGCAATCTATTTCATGTATAGTAATATACATGTTTTAATACTATTCTCTCAAATCATCCCACCCTTGCCTTCTCCCACAGAGTACAAAAGTCTGTTATTTACATCTGTGTCACTTTTGCTGTCTCACATGTAGGGTCATCGTTACCATCTTTCTAAATTCCATATATATGCATTAATAAACTGTACTGGTGTTTTTCTTTCTGACTTACTTCACTCTGTATAATAGGCTCCAGTTTCATCCACCTCATTAGTACTGATTCAAATGCAATCTTTTTTAAAAGCTGAGTAATATTCCATTGTGTATATGTACCACTGATTTCTTATCCATTAGTCTGCCAATGGGCATCTAGGTTGCTTCCATGTCCTAGCTATTGTAAATGAACTTTGGGGTACACGTGTCTCTTTCAATTCTGGTTTCCTCAGTGTGTATGTCCTGCAGTTGGATTGCTGAGCTGTATGGCAGTTCTATTTCCAGTTTTTTAAGGAATCTCCACACTGTTCCCCATAGTGGCTGTACTAGTTTGATTTCCCACCAACAGTGTAAAAAGGTTCCCTTTATCTGCACCCTCTTCAGCATTTACTGTTTGTAGATTTTTTGATAGCAGCCATTCTGACTGGCATGAGATGGTACCTCACTGTGATTTTGATTTGCATTTCTCTGATAATAAGTGATGTTGAGCATCTTTTCATGTGTTTGTTAGCTATCTGTATGTCTTCTTTGGAGAAATGTCTGTTTAGTTCTTTGGCCCATTTTTTGATTGTGTCATTTATTTTTCTGGAATTGAACTGCATGAGCTGCTTGTATATTTTTGAGATTAATTCTTTGTCAGTTGCTTAGCTTGCTACTTTCTCCCATTCTGAAGGGTGTATTTTCACCTTGTGAAAAAGCTTTTAAGTTTAATTAGGTCCCATTTGTTTATTTTTGCTTTTATTTCCATTACTCTGGGAGGTGGGTCATAGAGGATCCTGCTGTGATTTATGTCAGAGAGTGTTTTAGCTGTTTTCCTCTAGGATTTTTAGTTTCTGGTCTTACACTTAGATCTTTAATCCATTTTGAGTTTATTTTTGTGTATAGTGTTAGAAAGTGTTCTAGTTTCATTCTTTTATAAGCGGTTGACCAGTTTTCCCAGCACTGCTTGTTAAAGAGACTATCTTTTCTCCATTGTATATTCTTGACTACTTTGTCAAAAACAAGGTGTCCAAAGGTGTGTGGATTCATCTCTGGGCTTTCTATTTTGTTCCATTGATCTATATTTCTGTCTTTGTGCCAGTACCATACCGTCTTGATGACTGTAGCTTTGTAATATAGTCTGAAGCCAAGAAGATTGATTCCTCCAGTTCCATTCTTCTTTCTCAAGATTGCTTTGGCTATACGAGGTTTTTTATATTTCCATACAAATTGTGAAATTATTTGTTCTAGCTCTGTGAAAAATACCGCTGGTAGCTTGATAAGGATTGCATTGAATCTATAGATTGCTTTGGGCAATATACTCATTTTCACTATACTGATTCTTCTGATCCATTAACGTGCTATATTTATCCATCTATTTGTATCACCTTTGATTTCTTTCATCAGGGTTTTATAGTTTTCTATATATAGGTCTTTTGTTTCTTTAGGTAGATTTATTCCTAAGTATTTTATTCTTTTCACTGCAATGGTGAATGGAATTGTTTCCTTAATTTCTTTTTTTGTTTTCTGATTGTTGGTATACAGGAATGCAAGGGATTTCTGTGTGTTAATTTTATATCCTGTGACTTTACTATATTCAATGATTAGCTCTAGCAATTTTCTGGTGGTGTCTTTAGGGTTTCCTATGTAGAGGATCATGTCATCTGCAAACAGTGAGAGTTTTACTTCTTTTTTTCCAGTCTGGATTCATTTTGTTTCTTTTTCTTCTCTGATTGCTGTGGCTAAAACTTCCAAAACTATGCTGAATAGTAGTGGTGAGAGTGGGCACCCTTGTCTTGTTCCTGACCTTAGGGGAAATGCTTTCAATTTTTCACCATTGAGAATAACGTTTGCCATGGTTTATCACATATGGCTTTTATTATGTTGAGGTATGTTCCTTCTATGCCTGCTTTCTGGAGGGTTTTTTTTTTATCATAAATGGATGTTGAATTTTGTCAAAGCTTTTCTCTGCATCTATTGAGATAATCATATGGTTTTTATTTTTCAGTTTGTCAATGTGGTGTATCACATTGATTGAGTTGTGAATATTGAAGAATCCTTGCATCCCTGGGATAAAACCCACTTGGTCATGAAGTATGATCTTTTTAATATGTTGTTGGATTCTGTTTGCTAGGATTTTGTTAAGGATTTTTGGATCTATGTTCATCAGTGATATTAGCCTGTAGTTTTCTTTCTTTGTGGCATCTTTGTCTGGTTTTGATATTAGGGTGACGGTAGCGCCACAGGATGAGTTTAGAAGTTTATCTTCCTCTGCAATTTTCTGGAAGAGTTTGAGTAGGATAGATGTTAGCTCTTCTCTAAATTTTTGGTATAATTCACCTGTGAAGCCATCTGGTCCTGGGCTTCTGTTTGTTGGAAGAACTTTCACTACAGTTTCCATTTCCATGCTTGTGATGGGTCTTTTAACATTTTCTCTTTCTTCCTGGTGCAGTTTTGGAGGGTTATACTTTTCTAAGAATTTGTCCATTTCTTCCAGGTTGTCTATTTTATTGGCATATAGTTACTGGTAGTAGTCTCTTATGATCCTTTGTATTTCTGTTATCTGTTGTGATTTCTCCATTTTCATTTCTAATTTTGTTGATTTGATTCTTCTTTTTTTTTCTTGATGAGTCTGTCTAATGGTTTGTCTCTTTTATTTATCTTCTCAAAGAACCAGCTTTTAGTTTTGTTGATTTTTTCTATAGTCTCCTTTGTTTCTTTTTCACTTATTTCTGCCCTAATTTTTATGATTTCTTTCCTTCTATTAACCCTGGGGTTTTTCATTTCTTCTTTTTCTAGTTGCCTTAGGTGTAAAGTTAGGTTATTTATTTCATTTTTCTCTTGTTTCTTGAGGTAAGCTTATATTGCTATGAACCTTCCCCTTAGCACTGCTTTTACTGAATCTCTTAGGCTTTGGGTTGTCGTGTTTTCTTTTTCTTTCATTTCTATGAATATTTTGATTTCTTTTTTTATTTCTTCTGTGATTTGTTGGTTCAGAAGCATGTTGTTTAGCCTCCATATGTTTGTGTTTTTAATAGTTTTTTTCCCATAGTTGACATCTAATCTTACGGCATTCAAATGATTTCAATTTTTTGAATTTACCAAGCCTAGATTTGTGGCCCAGGATGTGATCTATCCTAAAGAAAGTTCTGTGTGCACTCGAGAAAAAGGTGAAATTCATTGTTTGGGGGTAAAATGTCCTATAGATATCAATTAGGTCTAACTGGTCCATTGTATCATTCAGAGCTTGTGCTTCCTTGCTAATTTTCTGTTTAGTTGATCTATCCATAGGTGTGAGTGGAGTATTAAAGTCTCCCACTATTATTGTGTTACTGTTAATTTCCCCTTTCATACTCACTAGCTTTTGCCTTACATATTGTGGTGCCCCTATGTTGGGTGCATATATATTTATAATTGTTTTATCTTCTTCTTGATTGATCCTTTGATCATTAGGTAGTCTCCTTCTTTGTCTCTTTTCATGGCCTTTATTTCAAAGTCTATTTTATCTGATATGAGTATTGCTACTCCTGCTTTCTTTTGGTCTCCATTCACATGAAATATCTTTTTCCAGCCCTTCATTTTCAGTCTGTATGTGTGCCTTGTTTTGAGGTGGGTCTCTTGTAGACAGCATATATAGGGGTATTGTTTCTGTATCTATTCAGCCAGTCTTTGTCTTGGTTGGGGCATTCAACCCATTTATGTTTAAGGTAATTATTGATAAGTATGATCCCATTGTCATTTACTTTGTTGTTTTGGGTTCGAGTTTATAAAACTTTTCTGTGTTTCCTGTCTAGAGAAGATCCTTTAGCATTTGTTGAAGAGCTGGTTTGGTGGTGCTGCATTCTCTCAGCTTTTGCTTGTCTGTAAAGCTTTTGATTTCTCCTTCATATTTGAATGTGATCCTTGCTGGGTACAGTAATCTGGGTTGTAGGTTTTTCTCTCATCACTTTAAGTATGTCTTGCCATTCCCTTCTGGCCTGAAGAGTTTCTGTCGAAAGATCAGCTGTTATCCTTATGGGAATCCCCTTGTGTGTTATTTGTTGCTTTTCCCTTGCTGTTTTTAATATTTGCTCCTTGTGTTTGATCTTTGTTAATTTGATTAATATGTGTCTTGGGGTGTTTTGCCTTGGATTTATCCTGTTTGGGACTCTCTGGGTTTCTTAGATTTGGGTGGCTATTTCCTCCCCCATTTTAGGGAAGTTTTCAACTATTATCTCATCAAGTATTTTCTCATGGCCTTTCTTTTTGTCTTATTCTTCTGGGACTCCTATGATTCAAATGTTGGGGCATTTAATATTGTCCCAGAGGTCTCTGAGGTTGTCCTCATTTCTTTTAATTCTTTTTTTCTTTTTTCCTCTCTGCTTCAGTTACTTCCACCATTCTATCTTTCACCTCACTTATCAGCTACCTCAGTTATTCTACTGTTGGTTCCCTCCAGAGTGCTTTTGATCTCAATTATTGCATTATTCATTATTGACTTACTCTTCTTTATTTATTCTAGGTCCTTATTAAACCTTTCTTGCATCTTCTCAATCCTTATCTCCAGTCTATTTATCTGTAACTCCATTTTGTTTTCAACATTTTGAATCATCTTTACTATCACTATTCTCAATTATTTTTCAGGTAGATTCCCTATCTCTTCCTCTTTGGTTTGGTTTGGTGGGCATTTATCATGCTTCTTTACCTGCTGAATATTTCTCTGCCTTTTCATTTTGTTTAGATTGCTGTGTTTGGGGTGGACTTTCTTTATGCTGGAAGTTTGTGGTTCCCTTTATTGTGAAGGTTGCTCCCTGTGGGTGGGGTTGGACTAGTGGCTTGTCAAGGTTTCCCAGTTAGAGAAGCTTGTGTCACTGTTCTGGGGGGTGGAGCTGGATCTCTTCTCTCTAGAGTGCAATGAAGTGTCCAGTAGTGAGTTTTGAGGTGTCTATGGGTTTGGTGTGACTTTTGGCTGAATGGCGTCCTTTTTCTAAAGTCACTTTTATCTCTTTAAACTTTGGAATCAATTGAGTTCAAATGTAATCAGTGCACTCATCTCCCTCATTAGTATTCTTCTTCAGAGAGAGAAAATGATCAAGGAGAGAACTTGAGATGTTTCACTTCATAAAAATTTCTCACTTTTCTGAGAGTTTGCATTGTCTAAATTGCCCCAAAATAGCTCTACTAATGAGCGTGTACACTTAATTTTGGTCATCTGACTTCAAAATATATATGGACGACAATAAAACACCACATATTTTAACCTCCTTGCATTTCCCCTTGCATTGATTCATTTTGCTTAGAAAAAAGAAAATATACTCACTGAGGTTGTGGTTGTCCTTTTTTTGTCTCTCCTTGGCCAAAGCTCGAGTATCTGTTTCTGATCAAAAGGAAAATAATTGAAACAGTACTTATTTCTACCTTGCAATCCTTCCAGTCAAAAAAAAAAAAAATCAGAAATACAAGTGAAAATATAATATTACTTACTCCAAGTGATATAACAAAAATTTTTGCAAATATTTAGAAATTTGAAACAACATATTAGTAAGAAGGCAGTGGCAAAACCTATGGGATTTAAATAGTAAAACCTGAATTTGTATTCTGGCCCTCCATTTAGTAGCCTTGGGGTCTCTACCTAAGTTCTCATCTGTGAAGTTGGTATGATATTTACTAAATATCATTGTTATGATTAAAAGAAGTAGAGCATACAGTAAATATTAACCTTCTTAATCATTTTATTATAATTATTCTCAGAACTTTAAGATTATTCAAAATTATTTCAATCTAAATTTTCACAACCTTCATTTTTTATAAATAATTATGACTTCTAAATTCAAAGAATTGGAACTAACTACATTTCTCAAATACCTATCAAACAAATCCATACTTTAAGTGACAGACACTTTATGTACTATGTGGTTGTAAGCACTTGTGATAGTCAGACTCCAAAATGGCCCACCATGATTCTCATTCATGACAGTCATACTTTTGATGGTTCCCTTCCATACTGAATAGGATTGATCTGTGAAACTGATATAATATTGTGAAAATGATTAGTGTGGCTTTCAAGACTACATCATAAAGGACATTTTCAGCTTCCCCCTTGGGTATTCCTTGAATCACTACTTGTCAGATCATGAAGACACTTGAGCAGCCCCATGGAGAGTTCTACATGGTAAAGAACCAAGCAGCACTGACTAGGAAGATGTGTGAGTGAACCATCTTGGGAGTGCATTCTCCAGCCTGTCAAGTGGCAAATATCTGTATCTCTGGCCAATATCTTGACTGCAACCTTATGCAAGGCTCTGAGCTAGAAGCAATTTTATAAATCACCCCTGGATTTCTGAAATATAGGGATTGTATGAGATAATTAATATTTATTACTTCAACCTGTTAAGTTTGGGGTACTTTGTTATATAGCAATAGATAATTAATACAATGTTCTTTGAATTATTCTAGTTTTAAAATAGAAATATAAAAATATATTTATTAAATTTTGATTATTTAAGATTAAATTAATTAATTTTACTCTAAATAATTTGAATGCATAGATATTTTTGAGTCATTTGTTAGATTCCAAGAATAGAAATATTGTATTTATTAAAAACGCTGATATTAACTAAAGAAAAATATTTAAAGATAAATGTTTGAATGCTGAACTAAAAACATGTTACAGAAATTTCTATTAAATTTTATTTTATTTTATGGAGAAACTAACACTAGACTTGTAAGTCAAGAGATCCTTATTTTGATCGACTTCTGCTTATAATCAGATGTGTACCATTGGGAAATAACTCCTCTGACTATTTCCTCACCTACCTATTGAATTAACTTGAAAGCGCCCCTGTAATTCCTTTAAGTTGTAACAATTTTGAAATTTATTACTGAAAATAGAGGGAGTTTTACACACTTGAGAAAGTTAAATGTGAATCATTGAAATCTGTGAAACAAGTTGAAAAGAGGAAAATCTATTGTTTCCTAATCTATTAATCTGTTATTTTGCAAACATGCTAATAAATTAAATATTTGCAATATCAAAATTAATCTATATTAAGTGAAAGTTAGCTAAGTTAAGTCGTTCAGTCATATCCAACTCTTTGCGACCCCATGGACTGTAGTCTGCCAGGCTTCTCCATCCGTGGGATTTTCCAGGCAAGAACACTGAAGTGGGTTGCCATTTCATTCTCCAGGGGATCTTCCTGACCCAGCGATCGAACCTGAGTCTCCCACACTGCAGGTAGACTCTTTACCGTCTGATCCACCATGAAGCCCAAAGTGAAAGTGGAACTTAGTCAAACTGTTGTATACATATGACTAGAGGTTACATGTGTCTATTTGTATTTGTCCAATTCCTAAAATCACTGAGTTGAACTGTAAGTTATACTAACTTGTTGCTGGGTTGTTATCAAGAAAAAAAAGGTGGATTTACTCTTGAAATGTTTCCCATTTTAACTACAGTAAGTCTCCTACCTATGAATGAGTTCCTTTCCAAGTATGCATTCAAAAGTCCAATTTGCTTTTTTAGCCTAGGTAACCAACTAACACAATCAGCCATATAGTACTGTACTGTAATAGTTTAATAATACTTTTCACACAAATAATACACACAAAAAATAAAACATTTTTAATCTTATAGTATAGCACCTTGGAAAATACAGTAGTACAGTACAATAACTGGCAATTCTTAGCAGTACCAGCTAAATCACATTGCTTTTACACTTGCTTTCAGACATCCTGGACTTGAAATAAAGATACTGTACTACTGTCCTCTATATAGTACGTTACAGTAAAGTACACAAAAGCATGCTTGTGACAATGTATGCATGCTTGTGACAATGTATGCCAGACAAGTGAACTAACTTACATGACTGAACATGCAAACGCACATTCACATCTTTGATAGTTTGCAATTTGAAGGTTCATACGCAGAAGACTTACTATAACTATTTTGATAATATTTCAAAAGTTGTCTTTAGATTGGAATTATATGTCACTCATGTCTTACGGAGCTGGTTTTTGTTGTTTTTTTTTTAAGAAAACTATAAAAGCAACATTACCTGTAATTTCTCTTTTCATTGGTAGACTACTTGGACAAGAAGCACTTGTAAGGCCCATATTAACTGGTGAAATTTCCTGCTCACCGCTATACACATCCAAAATACTTCCAGATACCTTTAAAGGAAAAAGGTAGAAAAGCTCAATCAAATCTTTGGTGAATATTGATATATTTAGTTGTATTATCTTAAATTGACCAATCATTAATAGAAACTTGCAATATATAGCATTTTTAATTTTAAACAATAATGAATATGCATTAACTTTGTAAAATCTTTGGGTAATGCTTGTGGATAAGACATGTGAAAAAAGCTATTTGTGCTTAAGAAAAAGGAGAAATTAGTTCACTCCTGAAGAAAAATTTTTATTAATATTTACAAAGTTATAGGAGTTTGATCCAGCACATTACCTGGTTATAAATGAATAAGATTAAAAATATCACTTTAGACAGAAATCTATACATATTAGTAAAGCTTGAAAATTCATTACATATCATGAATTAGGCATAATAGTTGAATATTTTGGAAACATTAATACTATCAGTACTACCAGCAATTCACAGTCAAGAAGTGTTTTATACTGTTAATTGAGAAACTTTCCTTCCTGGAAGGCATACTTTTTCTCATTGTGCACTTAATGTCCTAGATTATTATAAATATCCAGCTGGTAACCAAAAGTAGTCTAAAACAGCTTTGCCTCAAGTGGATATAGGGTATATCTAATGATAGCAACACTGCAATTCTTAAAGTGCTCCTTGGGAGCAATTTTTCAGAAAGCTAAGATGCTTTATACACAATTCAAAATTGTTATTGAAAATGTGCTTATTGATTGATCTCCTAAGAAAATTAAATTTAAATAATATTCATAACTCAAGTTAATATTTATTATTCCAGAGCAACCTACATTTAAAATGCAAGATTTGAACATTTAAAATATTTCCATTCTAATTATCTTTATTTCATTTCTGGGAAGTCAATCAAGAGCCGAATAAGCAGTACCTGTTTTCTTTCCTTTAAG
The DNA here is from genome assembly GCF_032405125.1 of Capricornis sumatraensis. Classification (NCBI taxonomy): domain Eukaryota; kingdom Metazoa; phylum Chordata; class Mammalia; order Artiodactyla; family Bovidae; genus Capricornis; species Capricornis sumatraensis. The sequence goes on along the minus strand of NC_091073.1, from coordinate 57,351,423 downwards.
AAATTATCAAACAAAGCTATATTCAGATTATTATGGAGACTCTAACTCTTTTTATTCCCATTTTTTGTAGAACTCCAAGCAGAAGGAAATTTTCTTAATACTTATAAAATCAGACTGAAAATAATCGTGAAGAAAGGACACATGAAGACAAAAATTAGTTTCTGGAATAATAATCTACTAAATTATGTGATTAATATTGCATATTTCTGAGGGAAAAATACTTGGAAAATACAGTGGAAATCAGGCTAATACACAAGTGTATATGCATATCAACAAGAACATTACAGATTGCATATGGTGTTAAGATGCATGTTTTCATATATTGTTTCTTTTCATTATTTACTCTGTCAGGACTCCTCATCTTTATTTTATATAAATTAATTGATTATATAACAATGAAGGACAGGGAAGTCTGGCGTGCTGCATTCCATAGGGTTGCAAACAGTTGGATATGACTGAGCGACTGAACAACAACATCGTTTTAAAGTGTATTTTTGCATCTTGGATATTAGAACTGAGCTACTCAGATATTTATTCCCTCTAAATTTCCTTATCTGAAAAATAGGGACAAGAAAACCTATCAAATTGGATAAATGATGAGTGTAAGTATCAGAATAATGCAATTAGAAACAAATTCTAAAAGCACACATTTCCCTAACATGTGAGTCATTTAGCTATATATGTAGAATTTTAAAGCTTCCAGGTCTTTTTTGAAAACCCTGTTGGTTATAAGTGGAGGCATCACCAACCTGAATTGTACATTTGCACTGTGTCTTTGAGAAACATAATGACATGCTGAACAAAAAGACAGGGAGTGAGAGAGAAAGAAGGGGGAAAGAACTAGGAAAAGGGCATTTTTCTCTAAACAGCTTGAAATCAGATAGATTCAATGCAGCAGTAGCAAACAGTAGAAATGTTTAAGAGGAGCCATATTACATTTGCACTGCAGCAATAAAGTGATAGGTTCTTAGCTAAAACATTACACTGGGTCAATATTACTTGGTCAGACCATACCCAATGCATCTTTCTGTAGAAATGGGGCTAGAGTTCTGATAATGAATTCAATCCTGCTTAACTGTGGGTCTATTACATATCTATTAATATCTTCTCCTGACCTTCGGTTGTTCTTCAGTTGCTCCAGTAGTGTCTGACTCAGCAACCCTGTGGACTGCAGCATGCCAGGCTTTTCTGCCCTTCACCATGTCCTGAAGTTGACCAGACTCATGTCCATTGAGTCGGTGATGCCATCCAAACATCTCGTCCTTTGTCATCCCCTCTCCTCATGCCTTCTATCTTTCCCAGTATCAGGATATTTTCCAGTGAGTCACTTCTTTGAATCAGGTGGCCAAAGCATTGGAGCTTCAGGTTCATCATCAGTCCTTCCAATAAACATTCAGGAATGATTTCCTTTCCGATTGATTAGTTTGGTTTCTTGCAGTCCAAGGAACTCTCAAGAGTCTTCTCCAACACCACAGTTCAAAAGCATAATTCTTTGGTGCTCAGCCTTCTTCATGGTCCAAGTCTCACATCAACACACGACTACTGGAAAAACCATAGCTTTGACTAGATGGACCTTAGTCAGCAAAGTAATGTCTCTGCTTTTTAATACACTGTCCAGGTTGGTCATAACTTTCTTTCCAAGAAGCAAGTGTATTCTAATTTCATGGCGGCAGTCACCATCTGTAGTGATTTTACAGCCCAAGAAAATAGTCTCTTACTGTTTCCATTGTTTCTCCATTTGCCATGAAAAGATGAGACTGGATGCCATAATTTCAGTTTTTTGAATATTGAGTTTTAAGCCAACTTTTTCACTCTCCTCTTTCACTTTCCTCAAGAGACACTTAGTTCCTCTTCACTTCTTGCCATAAAGGTAGTGTCTTCTGCATATATGAGGTTATTGATATTTCTCCCTGCAATCTTGATTCCAGCTTCTGTTTCATCCAGCCTGGCATTTTGCATGATGTACTCTGCATATAAGTTAAATAAACCAAGTGACAATATACAGCCTTGATGTATTCCTTTCCCAATTTTGAACAATTTTGTTGTTCCATGTCCAGTTCTAACTGCTACTTCTTAAACTGCATACAGGTTTCTCAGGAGGCAGATAAGGTGGTCTGGTATTCCCATCTCCTTAAGAATTTTCCATAATTTGTTGTGATCCACACAGTCAAAGGCTTTAGCATAGTCAGTGAAGCAGAAGTAGATGTTTTTCTGGAATTCTCTTGCTTTTTCTCCAGTGATCCAATGAAAGTTGGCAATTTGATCTCTCATTCCTCTGCTTTTTCAAAATTCAGCTTGAACATATGGAAGTTCTCAGTTCACTTACTTTTGAAAGGCTAGCTTGGAGAATTTTGAGCATTACTTTGCTAGTGTATGAAATAAGTGCAATTCTGCAGTAGTTTGAACATTCTTTGACATTGTCCTTCTTTGAGATTGAAATGAAAACTGACCTTTTCCAGTCCTATGGCCACTGCTGAGTTTTCCCAATTTGTTGGCATATTTAGTGCAGTACTTTCAAAGCATCATCTTTTAGGATTTGAAATAGCTCAGCTGGAATTCCATCACCTCACTAGCTTTGTTCATAGTGATGCTTCCTAAGGCCCACTTGACTTCCCACTCCAGGATGTCTGGCTCTAGGTGAGTGATCACACCATTGTAGTTATCTAGATCATTAATATCTCTTTTGTATAGTTCTGTGTATTCTTGCTACCTCTTCTTAATAGCTTCTGCTTCTATTAGGTCCATATCATTTCTTTGTTCTTTATTTCTTTATTACCATATCTTTATTATACCTTTATTGTGCCCATCTTGGCATGAAACATTCCCTTGATATCTCTAATTTTCTTGAAGAGATCTCTAGTCTTTCCCATTCAATTGCTTTCCTCTATTTCTTTCATTGATCACTAAGGAAGGCTTTCTTGTCTCTCCTTGCTATTCTTTGAAAGTGTGCATTCAGATGTGTATATCTTTCTTTTTCTCCTTTGCCTTTCACTTGTCTTCTTTTCCCAGCTATTTGTAAGCCTTATCAGACAACCATTTTGCCATTTTGCATTTCTTTTTCTTGGGGATGGTTTTGATCACTGTCTCCTATACAATGTTACAAACCTCTGTCCATAGATCTTCAGGCACTCTGTTCTATCAGATGTAATCCCTTGAATTTATTGGTAATTTCCACTGTGTAATTGTAACAGATTTGATTTAGCTCATACCTGAATGGCTTAGTGGTCTTCCCTATTTTCTTAAATTTCAGTCTGAATTTTGCAATAAGGAGTTCTAGATTTGAGCCACAGTCAGCTCCCAGTTTGTTTTTACTGACGGTATAGAACTTCTCTATCTTCCACTGCAAAGACTGTAATCAATCTAATTTCAGTACTGACCATTTGGTGATGTCCATGTTAGAGTCATTTCATATGTTGTTGAAAGAGAGTGTTATTGTCTAATTTATGCCCTGAAGCATAATGATTAATATCCTATTTAATTTTATGTTGTAGGTACTACTCTATTTCATGTGAATGGCTAGTTACTTTTTAAATATCATTAGACAATTGGTTTCAATTTCAAAATATGTAATATATTTCCCATAATCTAAACAGCCTTTCCTCCATTCAAAGATATGAGTAAAATGTTAGTGAAAATTTAAAGATTACATACATATCAGGAAAGGCCTACAAACCAAAGTTATAATCTCAGTTCAGTTCAGTTCAATTCAGTCACTCAGTCGTGTCTGACTCTTTGCGATCCCATGAATCGCAGCATGCCAGGCCTCCCTGTCCATCACCATCTCCCAGAATTCACTCAGACTCATGTCCATCGAGTCCATGATGCCATCCAGCCATCTCATCCTCGGTCGTCCCCTTCTCCTTCTGCCCCCAATCCCTCCCAGCATCAGAGTCTTTTCCAATGCGTCAACTCTTTGCATGAGGTGGAAAAAGTACTGGAGCTTCAGCTTTAGCATCATTCCTTCTAAAGAAATTCCAGGGCTGATCTCCTTCAGAATGGACTGGTTGGATCTCCTTGCAGTTCAAGGGACTCTCAAGAGTCTTCTCCAACACCACAGTTCAAAAGCATAAATTCTTCGGCGCTCAGCCCTCTTCACAGTCCAACTCTCACATCCATACATGACCACAGGAAAAACCATAGCCTTGACTAGACAGACCTTAGTCGGCAAAGTAATGTCTCTGCTTTTGAATATGCTGTCTAGGTTGGTCATAACTTTTCTTCCAAGGAGTAACCGTCTTTTAATTTCATGGCTGCAGTCACCATCTGCAGTGATTTTGGAGCCCAAAATAATAAAGTTTGACACTGTTTCCACTGTTTCCCCATCTATTTCCCATGAAGTGATGGAACCAGATCCCATGATCTTCATTTTCTGAATGTTGAACTTTAAGCCAACTTTTTCACTCTCCTCTTTCACTTTCATCAAGAGGCTTTTTAGTTCCTCTTCACTTTCTGCCATAAGGGTGGTGTCATCTGCATATCTGAGATTATTGATATTTCTCCTGGCAATCTTGATTCCAGCTTGTGTTTCTTCCAGTCCAGTGTTTCTCATGATGTACTCCGCATATAAGTTAAATAAGCAGGATGACAATATACAGCCTTGACGTACTCCTTTTCCTGGTTGGAACCAGTCTGTTGTTCCATGTCCAGTTCTAACTGTTGCTTCCTACTTAGGTATTAAAGTCTAAGTCTTGGCTTTATCTTACAGACTAGTAGGCAACTGGATAGATATTTTATAAAGAAATATTTATTATTCTGGTTAAAAATCATTACTTTTTTCAGAAAAGCAAAATCACTGACATAGCAATAGGGAAATATAATTATTAGAAATAACTCACAAATTTTAAAAACACCTAGTAAAGAATTTATTATAAAATATTTTCATCAAGGTAGAACATATCTTGTCTTTTCTTAGACAATTCTTTCTTGTAGAAAAAAGTGAGTGCTTGATCTAAGAAACTGTTTTGAAGTGAGAAGTGACGAAAAGTGATTCCTGGTGTCGAAAATTCTCTACCCTGGATTTTTCACATCTCCCTACTAAGGTCATAGAGACTGAAATGGACTGGGATCTGGTCTGCCCATACAAACACTACCTTTCACAGTAGCCAATATTCCCTAAAGAAAATGAGCTTACAGATCAAAATATCAAAGCATTCAAGAAAAATGATTGTTTTAAAAGTTAAGCAAAATGTAATGTTAGAAATAACATCAAAAGCAAAAGTTTTAGTAATAAAAAAAAGATTACATGAAACCAAGTTTTAAAAATTGATCTAATACATACTCTAAAGAAATAAAGGATGATGTTTGCAATAATTTATAGTCTAAAATGGAGCTCCCCTGGTGGCTTTGTGGTAAAGCATCTGCATCCTAGTTCAGGAAATGTGGGTTTGATCCCCAAATTGGGAAGACTCCCTGGAGAAGGAAATGGCAACCCACTGCAGTACTGTTGCCTAAGAAATCCGATGAACAGAGAAACCTGGTGGGTCACAGTCCATGGGGTCACAAAAGTGTCAAACACTGCTGAGTGACTAAACAACAACAATAATAATCTAAAATAAGAACAAGTAAACATAAAAATGGCCAACATGATCATGAAGAAATAGGAGACATGAAAATATAATACCTGAAAAAAGAAGAAAACCATAAAATGGAAAAATAGCATAATACATAAACTGAGACAGAAATAAAGGAATTAGTAAATTATAAAAACCAAATTAATCTCTCAGAAGGATGAAGGACCAAGAAACCAAACATATAAAATAAAATCTAATTAGTATGAAGGACAGAATTATTAGAACTAAAATATAGATAGGTATTAGGAGAGTCAGGGAAAAAAAAAATAAAAACTGTAAGGAAGAAAATAAGAAAGAATAGATATGCATTCCAGAGTTAACACTAAATCAAAGATGAAACTATTGTCTTTAATCTCGTCTTATTGTGTTGTTTCACTTTGACTTAAAAATCAAAGGGCCTATAGAATATCAAAGAAGGAAAACCTACATCCTGATGCATTACAGTTAAACTTAGGAATGTACAATGACAAAGAGAAAACATAGGCGCATGATAGTAAGAAGAGATTATGTTCAAAGGAATAAGAATTTTATTAACATAAACATTTTAAATAGCAAAACGAATGAAAAAAGAAAGTGAATAAAAAGATCTTAAAACACAGAGTTTTATATCCAGCCCAATATCATCTACATGTGCGGTCATGATATAGAATATTCTGAGAAATATAAAATGCTTAAGAATGCTTACCCACAAATACAAACACTGAAGACAGTTTGGGATGAAGTAAATATGATATAAATAAATAAAACATGTTATAAATAGAATATTAAACATCATGGTAAAGTGGCTATAGTCTAAAAGAGAATAGGAGAATCAAGATAAAAAATAAAATAAACTATATAACCACCTGAACTGCCTCTTGAGAAATCTATGTGTAGGTCAGGAAGCAATAGTTAGAACTGGACATAGAACAACAGACTGGTTCCAAATAGGGAAAGGAGTACATCAAGGCTGTATATTGTCACGCTGCTTATTTAACTTATATGCAGAGTACATCATGAGAAATGCTGGGCTAGATGAAGCACAAACTGGAATCAAGATTGCCAGGAGAAATATCAATAACCTGAGATATGCAGTTGACACCACCCTGGACTTCTCTGGTAGCTCAGATGGTAAAGCATCTGCTTATACTGTGAGAGACCCGGGTTCAATCCCTGGGTTGGGAAGATCTCCTAGAGAAGGAAATGGCAGCCCGCTCCAGTATTCTTGCCTGGAAAATCCCATGGATGGAGGAGCCTGGTAGGCTACAGTCCACGGGGTCGCAAAGAGTCGGACATGGCTGAGCGACTTCACTTTCACTTTCACTTTATAGCAGAAAGAGAAGAAGAACTAAAGAGCTTCTTGATGAAAGTGAAAGAGGAGAGTGAAAAAGTTGGCTTAAAGTTCAACATTCAGAAAAGTAAGATCGTGGCATCTGGTCCCATCACTTCAAGACAAATAGATGGGGAAACAATGGAAAAAGTGACAGATGTTACTTTTGGGGGCTCCAAAATGACTGCAGATGGTGACTGCAGCCATCAAATTAATAGATCTTTGCTCTTTGGAAGAAAAGTTATGACCAATCTAGACAGCATATTAAAAAGCAGAGACATTACCAACAAAGGTCTGTCTAGTTAAAGCTATAGTTTTTCCAGTAGTTATGTATGGATGTGAGAGTTGGACTATAAAGAGAGCTGAGCACCAAAGAATTGATGTTTTTGAATTATGTTGTAGAACTTTTGAGAGTCCCTTAGACTGCAAAGAGATCCAACCAGTCCATCCTAAAGGAAATTAGTCCTGAATATTCATTGGAAGGACTGACGCTGAAGCTGAAACTCCAATACTCTGGCCACCTGATGTGAAGAACTGACTCACTGGAAAAGACCCTGATGCTGGGAAAGATTGAAGGCAGGAGGAGAAGGGGATGACAGAGAACGAGATGGTTGGATGGCATCATGGACTCAATGGATATGAGTTTGACTAAACTCAGGGATCTGGCGATGGACGGTGAGGCCTGGCGTGCTGCAGTCCATGGTGTCACAAAGAGTCGGACATGACTGAGTGACTGAACTGAACTGATATGACCATATAAATCCATATTAAATCTAGATAATATCAGTATGATAGGGTTGGAGTGGTAAGGAAGTGAATGACTGTAAAAGTGGCAAAAAGGGAAAAAGTACTAAAGAAAAACATATTAAAATATGTGACATACATAATTTTTAAAAAATGAGAAAAACAGGTGAAAAATATCAGTAGTGATAATAAATGTAAATAGGTCAAATTTCTCAGCTAAAAGTTTGACAGTTCAGTTAAAAGATAGTGTTTAGATCTATGTAGCTTACAAGAGACACAGCTGCATTACAAAAGAACACACAAGATTGAAATTTAAAAGATGGGAAAAGATATGCCCAGCAAATTATAACCATAGGAAGCATATGCAGCTCTATTAATATCAGAGAAAATAGACTAAAATTAGAAAAATTATTAGGAATAGAGACAGTCACTATCTAAAAATAAAGAATTCAATTCTCTAGAAAGGCACAGCAATTATAAGCAGATGTATACCTAATAAAATAGGGAAGACTGTAACATTTTCAGGAAACATACCATCTGAATTTTGTACAAATATTTCCAGACAGTAGAGACAATAGGGAAACATAGTATGGGAAGCAAATATGAGGCAGAATGTTTAAACTACAAGGAAAAATGAATAAATCCATCAGAGTAATGAAAGATTTTAAGACATTTCTTCCTATTTTTGAAAGGTCAAGTAGACAAAAATAATCAGTAATGTTCTAGTTTTGAATAATAAAAGTGAAATCCTGTCCTAGTAGACATGTTTATAGTTCTGTATCTAAAAATTACAGAAAACACAACATTTTCCAAGTACATACAGAACATATGTAAGTATTGATCACCAAAAACAGAAACAAAAAAAATGAAAAACTTCAAAAATTTCATTGAATCCTTGATTACCTAAATATTTAGAAAATTTTTAATGATTCAAGAGTAAAGACAAAATCACACTGGAATTCAAAAATAAATGAAAGATACAGAAAACACATGTAAGGAAACTTTTGGAATATGGCAAAGTAATGTTTTGAAGGAAATTTATACCCTTAAATATGAGAAAAAATAGATAAAGTTTTGAAATTTGATAGACTGAGTATATTTTTCAAGAAGTCAGAAAAATTGCCAAAAAAATAAAAAAAAAACCCAAAGCAAGTAAAACAGATAGTAATATAAGATCATAAATCAGTGAAAAACAAAACAATGCAAAAGACAAAATTTTGTTTTGTTTTTTTCAGTTAGCAAACTTGACAGGCCTCTTGTAAGACTAACTAAAGGAATAAAGACTAAACAAATGATATTTTAAATCAAAGAGGGATATAACCGTAGTATAACTTAGATTTATGTTTTTTCCTCAAGGATCAGGAACAAACAAGACTGGGATACCTGCTTTCACCATTTCTTTTTAACATAGTATTGGAAGTCCTAGCCACAACAATTAATCAAGGAAAAGAAAGTCATCCAAACTGAAAAGGTATAAGTAAAAATGTCTTTGTTCACAGATGACATGATCTTACATTTAGAAAATCATGAGATTCATACATACACATACACACACAACAGTATGAATGCTAATATACGAATTCAGCAAAGTGGCAGAATAAAAAATCAACATGCAAAAATATGTTGCATCTTTATATACTAACAATGAACAATCTGGAAAGGATATTAAGAAATCAATTTCATGAACAATAACATCAAAAAGAATAAAATGCTTGGGAATAAATTTAACCAAGGAGGAAAAGACTTATATATCAAAAACTAAAAAATACATTGCTTAAAGAAATTAAAGAAGACATAAAGAAATGGAAAGATATCTCATTTTTTTCGATGAGAAGACTTAGTACCAGTAAAAGGGCAGTACTATCCAGAGCAATCAACAAATGCCTCCAATCCATATTAAAATCCTAACAGTGGTTTTTGCAAAAGTATAAAAACCCACACTAAAATTCATATGAAGTCTCATGGAACCCTGAATAGTAAAAATTACCTTGAAAAGAACAAAGTTGGAGGGCTTAAATTTCCATATTTCAAAATAAAATGTTTATTACAAAACAATTGCAATCAAAATAGGGTGGCACTGACATAAAGACAGACATATAAAGAGTGGGATAGAGAGTCCATAAATTATTACTCAAATATATGGTCAAACGATTTTTGATAAGGGTACCAAGGCTATTCAATGGGGAAAGGACAAATTCTTCAACAAATAATCTTGAAAAAACTAGAGAGCCATATGCAGAAGGAAGTTGGACTCTTAGACCATGAACAAAATTTACTCTAAATGGATCAACAACTTAAACATAGGAGTTAAGGCTACAACTTTCTTAGAAGGAAAGATAAGGGGAAAATCTTCATAAAAAATTTGGTTTGGTGATGATTTTTTTGGTATAATATCAAAATCACAGGCAACAGCAACAACCAAAAGCAGATAAACTGGATTTCATAAAATGTAAAACTTTTGTACATTAAAGGACACTATCAAGAGAGTGAAGGGAAAACCCACAAAATGGGAGAGATTATTTGCAAATCATTTATCTTTTAAGAGATTAATATCTAGCTACACAAACTCCAATGACTCACAGAAACGGCAACAAAAACATTCCAATTTAAAAAAATGAGCAAAGAATTTAAATAGACATTTCTCCAAAAAAGACTTCTAAACGGTCAATAAGGACACTGAAATATACTCAACATCATTAGTCATTAGGGAAATATAAATCAAACCCACAATGTTTTACCACTTTATCCTCATTAACATGACTGTTATGAAAAGAAAGGAAAACAAGTTTTGGTGAGGATGCAGAGAAAGTTTTACCCTTGTGCCTTGCTGCTGAGAATGTGAAATGGTGCAGCCACTGTGGAAAATAGTATGACAGTTCTTCAAAATTTAAACATAAATTAGCTTATTATCAATTTCTCACCTCTAGATATTACCAGTAACAGTCAAAAGTAGAGTCTCAAACAGATACTTGCACACAAATGTTCGCAGAAGCATTAAACAGCCAAAAGGTAGTAACAATCCTAATGCCCATCAATAGATGAATGAATAATGGATAAATGAAATGTGGATAGTGGATGAATGAAATATACCATACATACTATGTTATATTACTCAGCCATAAAAGGAAATGAAGTACTAATACATGTTATGATATTAATGAATCTTGAAAACATTATGCTAAATGAAATAAGCTGACAGAAAAGGACAAATATATGATTCCACTTACATGAGATACCTAGAATAGGCAAATCTATACAGATAGAAAGGAGAATAAAGGTTATTAAAGTCTGGACATAAGGAAAATAGGGAGTTATTATTTAACTGGTGACTTTTTTAATGTTTTCTGTTTGGAAGAATGAAAAATCTCTGTGAGTGTATAGTGATAATGGTTGCACAACATTGTGAATCTATGTTATGCCACTGAATTGTACACTTTAAAATGTTTAGGATGGCAAATTTTATGTTAAACATATTTTACCATAATAAAAAAAAGATGAGAGATTACCTACAATAATTTTCTAATAACTGTGAATGCTTAGGTGAAATACATAAATTTCTAGAAAAACATTATTTAGTAGAACTGACTACATAATAATTAATAGCATCTCAAGCTTGAATAGTCTTATGATTACTGAAGAAATAAAAAAATACTTTAAACATATTATGCAAGAAAATATCTGGATTAGACAGTTTTATGGGCAAGACTGTCACATTTTCAGGAAACATGCCATCTCAATTTTGTATAAACATTTCCAGACAATAGAGACAAGACAGAATATGTTCCAATTCATTGAGACTGAAACCATATGAAAACATTATAAGAAAAAATATTACAGAAACATTTTATTCATGACTATAAATCTTAAGCAAAATATTATTACTTATTTAAATTCAAGAGAATATAAACAAGGTAAATTGCCATAATCAAATTGGGTTTCCCATAAATATATTTTATGATGTTAAGAGAGAAAAAGAAACCATATGATCATCTCAACAGATTTAAAAAACTATCTGATAAAATTCAATCCCATTTTTTAAAAATTACTAGTTTGTGAGAAGGCAACAACTTCCAATTATAGAAAAATATTTCTTTGCCTGTTTAAAATCAGTACTTCCCTATGAGAATTAATTGTTCATATATCCATTTACACTCATCAGGCCAAATACAATAAAGGAAAACATATATGATCTGACTAAATTCCACATATGTTTTTTTCAGTTTGGCTTCTTCCCTCTCCTGGGAGGGATTGGGGGCAGGAGGAGAAGGGGACGACAGAGGATGAGATGGCTAGATGGCATCACTGACTCAATGGACATGAGTCTGAGTGAACTCCGGAAGCTGGTGATGGACAGGGAGGCCTGGGTGCTGCGATTCATGGGGTTGCAAAGAGTCAGACATGACTGAGCAACTGAACTGAACTGAACTGATTACCTAGTTATGATATTTTTTTTCTTTTAAGTTATTTTGTTCATTGTTGTTCAGTCACTAAGTTGTGTCTGACTCTTTGCAACCCCATGGACTGCAGCACACCAGGCTTCTCTGTCCTACACTAACTCCTGAAAAGTGAAAGTCGCTCAGTTGTGTCCCAATCCGTGACCCCATGGACTACAGTCCATGGAATTCTCCAGGCCAGAATACTGGAGTGGGTAGCCTTTCCCTTCTCCAAGGGATCTTCCCAACCCAGGGATCAAACCCAGGTCTTCTGCATTGCAGGTGGATTATTTACCAGATGAGCCACAAGGGAAGCCCAATAACATGGGAGTGGGTAGCTCCCTTCTCCAGTGGATCTTCCAGACCCAGGAATTGAACTGGGGTCTCCTGCATTCTAGGCGAATTCTTTACCAATCGAGCTATAAAAGACACTAACTCCTGGAGTTTGCTCAAATTCATGTTTATTGAGTGGGTGATGCTACCTAATCATCTCACCCTCTGCCACCCCTTGCTCCTTTTGTTTTCAACCTTTCCCAGCATCAGGGTCTTTTCCAATGAGTTGGCCCTTCACATCAGGTGGTCAAAGTATTGGAGCTTCAGCATCAGTCCTTCCAGTGAATTTTCAAAGTTGATTTTCTTTAGTACTGACTGATTAAATCATTGGTCAGTTTAAATTTTCTTCCATACTCTCACATCTCAAGATCCTCAAGGCCTTCAGCCTAAATTATGTCCTTCCTTCCAGCATTCCTCTCAATTAGTTCCCAAATGCTCCTCTCAGACAAACATGTTTTGAAACACAACTTTTTTCTGATCTCTCCTAGCTCAAAAAGCATGAACTCTAAGTCTCTCCCCTTTAGCTCATATATTAAGCTCAAACTCATGTCTAGTTTTCAAAAACCTCATTCAATGGTCCCACATTATCTAGTCAATATTATTTACTACTACTAACAAGTTCTGAAAGATTTCTTATCACCACATACAAATATATAGACTGTCCAAAAATAGATTTTCTACTCCAGTGGGAGTGAGGAAGAAAGAGGATAGAATGTTGTCAAATGGAACCTATGAATCCACATATGAAGAATTTTTTAAAGATAATAAAATACAAGCATTATCATAGCATATATATGCAAAGTCATAGATAGTTGAGTTTTTATTATATGCCTGATATTCAGCTAAGCATGTCTCATAGTAATAACAATAGCAGAATTTCAAGTAATCTTTATAACAAATTTATGAGTGAAGTCTCATAGTTCCCATGTTAAATATAAATAATTAAAAGTCTGAAATAATAAGTAATTATCTCAAGACCATACATTGTAATAAATAGAAGACTTAGGGTTAAAATTTAGGTCTAACACAGAGGATAGATTCTTTCCTACCTATCCAACTGTGGAAGGGACCCTGCCTTAACATTTTTAATTGTAAAAAGTATTTTGAAAACAAAATATTGGAAGCCATTGGAGAATATTTATCTCAGTATTATTCTTTGCCACTGCTATTTTCTGCACTTCAAATGTCCTCATACCTTCTTTAAATATCAAAATACAATCTACAGGCTCAACTTAAGATTCAAACCATCTCCAACACTCTCCCTTATGGCATCCTGGTTTATTATTTTTCTTCACCAAAACACTATAGTAGTGGAAAACTTTACCACACATTTAATAACTTTATTTGTTTTTATTGTTTCACCCCTCTTCATTTATAATCACTCAGCAAGGGAGAGGGTACCATAGTATATACTCATCATGTTTCTGAAAATTGATTATTTATCTAAAACCGATAATTTTCTGGAGATATATACATGTGCATTTGTGTGTGTATAGATACATATATATACACACACATATACAATATGCATATATGTTTTATATATTATATGTGTGTGTGTGCATGTTGTGTGTATCACATATCTGTCTCCCAGATAATCTTATTATAAATACAGAAAATGAAAGAAAATCATCTCTATACTTACCTATTTTATTTCCAGATAATTTTTCAGAATAAATACAAAAAGAAAAAAACTTATAAACCCATACATAGATGTGTATGTGTGATATCTATATTTCTATATCTATATCAAATATTTAGTGGGGTTTCATGGGAAAGTGAGGGGAAATTTTAAGTTGTTTGTATTCCCTATTTTGCTTTTCTCTGAAGACATTTATTGTGAATGCAAAATGGCAAAACTGATCATTAGACTATTAGATAGAATAACTGTAGGCATAGAAAGAAGATAAACTTCAGGAATAAAGAGTGAGCACTGTAGGACCATATATATCACACAATGTAAGCCCACATAAAAACTGGCACTTCAAAGATTATTTTATTTCCTTTTGTGTGTTTATTCATTTAAACATGGTAAACTAGATTTTTCCAGTTTTAGGACACTCACAATTGATCTTTCTCTGACTTTATTTTCTTTGTTGAAGCAGGGCTATGAGGTTTGAATGATAAACATTGAAAAGAGAAGTCCCACTGAGTTATTATTTTTTTGTTCTATTATAAGTGAATAAAAATAATCTGTTGGGCGGGAGTGGGAGATTCCTGTCCTTGACCAGCTGGCTCAAAACACAAATAGAAAAGATAAAATACAAAACAGAGAATGGTAACGCAGAAACTGCTTTTGCATCATATATTTCTTATGTATAGGAAATCTATTTTTTATATATATACATAATCTACTTAGTACTAAATTAATGAGAATAGTAATTTAATGTAAACACTACAACACATAATTAATGGAGCCCTTACTTTTTGAAAAAAAAGTTCAAATAAAAGAGCATTTTAAACAATTTTTAACTAGACTACAAAATATTTTTACTATAGCCAGAGCATTAAAAAACTATCTTGTAAGGAAACAAGCTTATCAATACAGCAGATTATAAATTACACTTTCAAAGCTCAACTTCTACATACCTTATTTTATTGACTACTAGTTTATAAAGTTTAAATTCAGTATTTAAGGTGGTTTCATCTCCAAACAGTGAAAGAATTCCAAAATGCACTTGCTCACCAGTTTTAACTTTGAAGTGTCTATAACCTTCACAATAGCAATGGTTTTCTCTTTCTCCTTCATCATTTTCTTTTCCTTACACTTGCAAACAATAACTGGGAGAGCTATGCAGAAACTTCTAAGGTGAACTTTGGTTCTTCCTTGGACTTTAAGTCTAATCTGGTCTAGACTGTGATTGACAAAAGCTTGCTTGCTGGTGTTACGCAGTCCTTTCAAGTTCCAACCAAGCACAGGGGGTTGTTAATATTTACTCAATCTCTGTCTCTGAAATAGTCTTGAACTATAATAGTTTACTGAGATTGCCAAGTGCCACCAGCATTTACAAAGCTATGATTGAAAAATACCCATCTATGATAAAATAAATAAGTTACTATGCACAACCATCTTTGAAAGGAAGAGGTGAAATGAAGACCAAAGGGTAGAAGTTATAGAGAGACAGGTTTAAACTCAGAAGCTAACAATTCTTTCGCTGGAATGTGGCAGAGGGTCAGATCAGGCTAAGGTCCCTTCAGATCCTAAGATTCTTACAGTTCTATGAAATGACTTCTTCTGAAGCTACTAGTGCAGCAGAGTGGGTAAGATTATTGCATCTGGTATCATACAGGATTGGATTCAAACCCCTACCCTGGCATTCACTAACTGTATGAGCTTGAGTCAGTTACTGAACTTCTCTAAGCCTCTTTTCTTATTTGCAAAATGCTAATAGGTAATAGTTTCTATCTCACATGTTTGTTGTAGTAATTAAATTTTCATGAAAAATATTTTATACAATTCTTGTCCCACAGCAAGTACCCAAGGCATAGTAACTATCATTACTACTGTTATCCTTATTGCTGCTTATGCCCATTAAAAAAATTTCTGAATGGTAATGCATAATGGAAACAACTTTTAAAAATATTATGTGTGAATTTTAAAATATTTATTTCATGTGTATTTGCTGAGCACCTATCATTTGCTAGGCATTATACTGGGTGCTGCGAATAAACTAATGAACAGATTACTTTCTCAGCTTTAGGGACACAGCAATGAATAAGGCAGACAAAATCACCAACTTCAAGGAGTTCACATTCTAGGGGTGGGAATAGACAATAAATGGGTAAATAATATAATAAACCAAATAATTTTTGTAACTCTAATACTAACCATCAGAGGGAATTAAATAAGATACTGATGTAGGATGTGTGGGATGGGGTCTTTCTGCTTGGGTTATTGCGGAAGGCCTCTCTGACAAGTTGATATTGACTAAAGATCTGAGGCATAAAAAGACAGTCATCCAAAGATCTGGGACAAAACCATTCCAAGCCTAAAAAAGGAAGTTCAACAGTCCTAAAATGATAACATGCATGTCACATTCAGTGAGCAGGAAAAAGGCTATCAAGACCAGGGCCTAAAGTTAAAAGGAAGTGCTGACTATGAAGTGTCTTGGTTATACTCTGAGGATTTCAGGAAGTTAGCAAAAAGTTAAGCAAGGAGAAACAGGATCTGATTTTTGCTGTGTGAAGATCATTCTGGCTGCTGTGTGATCCACAGCTGTACAGGGGTCAGAAGTAGCAGAGAAATCAGGTTGGAGTCAGTTTCTGACATTCAAGTAAGAGACGATGTTAGCCTGGAAAAGTGTTTCAGTAGAACAGCTGCTAAGTTGTGAGATTCAGGAAATCTTGGATCCTGATTAGAACAGCATAGTGATAAATGTGGGGATGTGGGAGTAAGAGAATGAAGAAGGATGACTTTTTTTGAGGGAGGGTAGTTCTAGATAGGTAGGGAGGGGAACAAAAACTTCTTTTCAGTCGTATTGTTTGAGATCTCTGTTGGAAGAACAAAAGATGTTAGGGTAGTAGTAAGTCATGTGAATCTAGCATTAGGGGAGAGAGCTAGGCCAGAGAAGGGTTGAGATTACCGATGGAACATACAGGTACACGAGAAAAGAAGATTAAATTCTGAGCCTAGGCGCACTTTAGCATCTAAAAGCCTATTAGAAGAGAAAGAACCAGCAAGGTGGATGAAAAGGCAAAAAATACGGTGCCACAGAATCCCAGTTAATACTTCAAGAAGGAGAGAGTGGTCAAACATGGCAAAGGCCACAAAGAAATCAAGGTTGGTGAGAATGGAGAATTTACTATTGGCTTCAGCATTGGTTGGTTTTAAGAGCTCTTTTGGAATTACCAGGGACATAGCTGTACTGGACAGTAGAGAAGGGGAGGTGAGGAAATGCAATCAGGGTGAAAATGGAAGCAGAGCCATTTGGGAGGGAGGTAGTGGAATCATGAAATAGTGTGGTAGCCAGAGAGGAACTGTATTCACAGGCAATCCTTTGATTTGGTTTATTTTTGAGGAATCTTAATAAAGGCAAGTGTAATGCTGATATTTGTAATCCAATACATCATAATAGACTAATGATATAGGAGGAGCTGGTATTTAAAGAGGGAAGTATTTGCAAAGGTAAGAATTAGTGGGATGTAGGACACAAGTAGTTGGACCAGCTTTAGGTTGCGAGCTGGGCCAATTCGATTCAAATAGAAGGGATGGCAGAGAAAATCAAAACAGATACTGGTGGTTTTGTAGAATTTGTGATACAAAGTTAAAAAGTAAGTCCTAATCTGATTTTATATATTTTCTCTCTGAAATATGTTGTGATAGAGAAATCAGCTAGCATATGGAGAATGGTGGAGATTTGAGAAGAGAAAGTAGATTAATGTTGTCTCATTAATGAGAATTTTAACCAAGGTATAGCTGTAATATTGTCTGGTAGTAATGAAAGCCCCTATGAAATTTTGGTGATGTATTGGAGGTGAGTACTATGAGCAATGTAGTGAAATTTTATTCATTCTGCTGCTCAGGTAAAGATGTGGAATAAGATGAAAAATAAGTTTAGCCAGGGTTGGGCTTTTGTCAGGAAAGGAAAATGAAGAAAAATGGGGATATGTTAAGAGTGTTTGCAAAAGAAATGGTTATAGTGCTTAACCAAGAATAGGTTAAGGAAGAAATTTTCAAAATGTCATGAGTGGGAAATAATAGCTACTGAAAAGAGTGATAGAGTCAATTAACTTGGAGTCTCCACAAGCTTGAGCAATTGTTGAAGTAAGAAATTAGACTAGGTGCACTGAAAAAAAAATGGAACATAATGGTCAAAAAATATGAAAGAAAAATGCTATAGAATAGAAAAATACACAATGAGATCTGGGATATCATCATGTGAAGGATGGCTGGATAGTGAGGGGAGAAATACCATTGACCCCAAGAAGACTGAGAAACTGAGAGGTTTGGTGTTGATGAAAGCACAGCTGACTTGGCTGAAGGTTTCTTGCACTTTGGGTCTTTTCAGTCCAATTTACACAATTGTTGCAGTAAGAACTAATTGGCAAGTAGCTAGCTCTCTTGTTTAAATAAAAATTAAGAGGTAACTTCTCCTTAACTATTCTGAGTCTAGTCACTAATCGTACAATATTCATTTCTGTGTCAGAAAAACTTGGACTAAGTTGAACTGTGAAAACCCTGAACTGTTCCATTCAATCTGGGGAAATCTGAAGGACCACCATAAGTGGTCCAAGCTACCCCAGAGCAGCTTCCAAGCTTTCCACCAACAGAAATTAAAATATGAGTTAACTCATGTTAACTCATTTTAGTTAATCTTACTCTATGCAGTGGTCCTGGGATAAATCTTGGCTAGGTGACACTCAAGATTTTCTGTTTAAGTCACAGCAAAAGAACTTCAAAGTGACTAATAGCACAGTCAATAGAGTGCCCCAGTTGTTGTTTAGTCCCTAAGTTGTGTCTGATTCTTTTGAGACCCCGTGGACTGCAGCCCACCAGGTTCCTCTGTACTTGGAATTTCTCATCCAAGAATACTGGAGGGAGTTGCCATTTCCTTTTCTAGGGGATCTGACTGAACCCCAGTCTCCTGCCTTGTGAGTGGATTCTTTACCATCTGAGCTACCAGGGAATCCTTGATTGCCCCTTGGACTTTGCAGTCTGTATGACAACCAGAGATTATATGTAAAATAACTGGCAATGTGCCTGTGGTATAGTAGGTGAGACATTAAGAATAATTATTTTTTTAATAATAATTTTTATTGAATTATGGTAACAATTCCTATACTCCTAGTTTCAGTCTTAATCTAGATGATTTATTTTGGCTGCTGCTGCTGCTAAGTCACTCTAGGGTAGGCCCGAGATCCAGAAAAATTTTCTGAGAGATAGAAAAGTGACAAAAATTGCTCCCAAAAGAATTATCTCAGAGATTTAACTAGAACTAAAGAAAAAAGGAAATCTCCTTTTTTAAGTTTTTAAGTCTGACTGAATGTATCTATCAGTGTACATTTGGTTATGACAATCATAAAATCCTGACACAATTAGCTTACAAAATAAAGGAAAAAAATCTTACACGATATGTGCTGTCCATAGGTAAAGAATTCTCCAGGGGCATATAAGCAGTATTTATTTGCATTCCTCTTGGATTTTCCTCTCTGTACCTTTTGTTTTCCCTCAGTGTATTTATCTTCTGGGCAATCAAATGGCCACATAAGTCACATTGTCTTACAACATCATAGAGAGACAAAACCTTCTCTTTGGTGGGTCTCCTTTAAAGACTGAAGTAAATTCCTAGAAGACCCCAGTAATCTGCTAAAGCTCCAGAACTGCAACATAAGCTCATTCTTAAAACAATCTCTGGCTAAGGAAATGGGGCCACCAGGGTTGGCTTAAATTAATCAGAAACTTCCTCTTCCTTGTCAAAGAGTGGATGTCTAAAAAAAAACAGCTGGGTTAGCAAGGACAAACTGTGTGCATGGCTAGGAATAAGCTGTGAGATTGTCTGTTCAATAGCTGAGAATAAAGTCAGTATAGGACAAAGGCAAACTTATGGAGGGATGTTCACATGCAATATTACCTAGGAATTTATGGATGAGATGAGCCAACAAATTCCTTTCATACTTACACCCCATATAAGCCAGGTTCTATCATCTAAAACCAAAAGTTCACTGGCTAAAATGCTTACTTAAAGCATTCCTCTGAATCTAACAGGTCTTTATTTTTACCCGCATGAACTATAAAAATCTTTCAGAATTTCCGATCTCTGTTCTACCAGCTATTCTTACACATTCTCTTTTTTCTCACTTCTTGCCTTTTCTTATGCTGTCCTCTTTTCTTGCTACTTTGCTGCCTTCATGTCTACCTCTTAAAATCTTAACTTTCCTTCATAACTATTTCAAATGGCATCTTTTCCTAAAGTATTTCAGAAATGTCTCAATTTAGCAAGGTTCCTGCTTTACTCAAACTCCAGGGCGACACTCTGACTAGCATTAAATATATATATGTGTGTGTGTGTGTGTGTGTGTGTATGTGTGTGATCTACTAAGATTTAATATAAAAACAGTATTGGCAATAGATATTTTTAATTATTCTCATAACACAGAAGAAAGTAAAGAAAAGTTAAGTGACTTATACAATACCTAGATGACAACTTGGGTTAATACTGAGATCCACATTCTTTCCCTCACTGCCTCTCGGGTGTGCCTCACCTCACTGACTCACCATCAAGTGGTCTCTTAAATAGTGTCTCACTCAACTTTTAGTTTCCAATAGCACGTGTATGATGCTTTGCATACAACAAATATCGAATAATTTTTTGGTTAATTGAACTGCTTGGTGTTATATCTTGCTTCTTGATTTACCAAAAATTGTTGGTTGGCCACCAGCAGATACTTCTTTATATGAATACACACAGGCCAGTAGTATCTATCTTTTTAGAAGTACATTCTGTACACTGCACTGTGCTATGCTAAGTCACTCAGTCATGTCCAACTCTTTGCGACCTTATGGACTGTAGCCCACCAGGCTCCTTCTGCCCATGGAATTCTCCAGGCAAGAGTACTGGAGTGGGTTGTGGTGCCCTCCTCCAGGGGATCTTTCCAACCCAGGGATCAAATCTGTGTCTCCTGCATTAGTAAGTGGATTCTTTACCACTGTGCCACCTGGGAAATCCACATTCTGTTTACAAAAAACAAATTCCCAATCATCATTGTCACCAGTTTGCACCGAATAAGCAATCTATGCAACCACTACAAAACAAGTAAGATAATTTGATAAAGAGAATGTTTCAGCATACAATTTCAATGAAATAAGTACCACATACAAGGAAGAGAAGATTGAAAGAAATTAGTATCATTTCCTCAAACCCAAAAGTTGAATAATGATTAAGAAAATAGTGACCTTATGCTGTGGGATTAGATGGAGAAAATTAGTATAAATAACATATTTATGTAGAGAATTAGTCAAATTTGTTGTCAATATGCTTCTTGAAATCTGAAAACAGAAGAGGTAAAAAGAATTGTCACATCATTCAAACAGCAAACAAAAAACTCACAAAAAAATAAACTTTCAATTAAAAAGCTAGATTTTTAACCTCATTTGATCTTTGTCTGATAACACTGGTGTTAGTGACTTGCTATAAAGTGGAAGTCTTTTGCACCAGAGAAAAGGAGGAAAGATATAATTCTCTTTTTTTGTAGTCTATTTGGGAATTAATAAATAGAAGAGGGATGCTTTCTCCAAACTTTTCTTAAAGTTTTAGGTTTAAAATGTTCATTATTAACATTTACACAACTCAGCCCACTGATTTACTGATGAACAGTATCTACACTACACAATACAGTCAGAATTCACTTTCTTTAAATGAAATGTTTAAAGTAACAAATCAAAATCTTTCATAATTTTTCTCATTTTCTAAAAGCTCTAAAACCATAAATGAACCAACAACAACCCCTTCAAAATGTGTAGAAAGAGTTTGTACACCCTTTACAGATTCTAGAGATTAATAAATGAACAATGAGAAGGCAACAGCAATCAAAGAGATATTATCTTATCTCTTCCCTGCGTACTATTCCAGGAATTTGTGATTTCAACACAGAAGTCTGTCTAAATGCCTTGAAGTAGTGTGAGGCCTCTTCTACCTTTCTTCACTTCGTCTTTAACCTTTGATTTTTGGCTCAAAAGTAAAGTTATATTGTGTTATAATGTTTTCCTTTCTCTATAAGGTATAGACCCTCTGAATCTGGTAGCTGTTAGTAATGGTAAAACAGTTAAAATTTAGCCATGAACTCATGATGGTATTATTATATGTTGTGCTTCAAATGGGAAATCTAAAGATTTCACAGAAAATGCTATAGCAGATAAGATATGTAATTAGATGGATGTTTATAGAGATTAGGTAGATAGATAGATAGAATAGTATAAGCCCTATAAAATTATGCATTTTTCCTGCACCAATAAATATTTTTTTAAATGTTTATCTATTCTGTACCAGCTTCAAAAGGGCAGAAGAAAACACCATTTGCTAATCAAATGAAATTTCTTTTTTTGTCATCAGGTGCTATTATTGATTTTAATCTCACTGACCTCCTCAGGTCTGGAAACACTTACTGTTCTTTGCATTAGCAGAGGAGAATCTGTTCCTTCCTCTTTAAAACTTGGGTCCATACCGATTATATCCTCAATAATGTCCTCCATCTAGCAAAATATAATGCATTTAGAATATTGTGCATAATGATAAAAGTTGCTCTTCAGTCTGAATTCAGATAGAAAGATTTTAGCAAGCTTTAAAAGTAAATTTTAGAATATTTAAATTAAGGTTATATATGTATCAAAATGCAGAATGTTTTAGAATTTGAAGTAATCCTAACACTGTGATCTGTGTTGCGTTTCCTTCATTCACTTCCGCCTACTGGCTGGTGATGACTAAACAAATCAGCCTTGGCTACTCCAGTATCTGCATAAACAGAGTAGTTATCATGAAATCCTTGAGCCAGAGCTTATATACTTCATTTGCAGAGAGATGACCACCTACAAATTTTATTTTTCTTTTAAAATATTTTGATAGCATCTTATAGGTGGATATTCAAACTTCATCCAATTAGTCCACATGAATAGAAACTACATGGAAATGTATTATCCAGCTTTCTCTAATGATCACTAATAATAATAACTATGATACTATCAACAACAATAATAATTGTGGACACCATAAATAGTAACTAACACATATGATGTAGCAGGAGCTGCTCTAAATGCTTTGCACACATCAGCTCATTTATCTTCACAATGACAATATGAAGTATATACTATCACTATCTTCACTGTATACATGAGGAAAGAAATTCAGTAACCTGTTTCAGATTATATAGCTGAAGAGTGACAAAGGCAGAATTGAAATCTAGAAATCTGATCCTACAGTCCTAACTTAAATCAGTTTTTCATTTCCTTTCTCAATTCCTTTCTAAAACAACCTTCCTTTTCTTCTGTACTTCAGCTGGAGGGAATATTAAAGCTCATATTTTTAAAAATACCATCACTTTCTCGCTCACTGTCTCTGTCCCCCTACAGCTCTAGCTCTCCTCTTGGCCATTATATTTATTATCTTTAGTGAAATTTTAAAATATAATGTAGGTGCAGAGATAATAAGAATGTGGGTTTATGTAACTGTAATACTATAAATTTCCCATGACATGTGCAGAAACAACTTGCAATAAACTCTGGTAGATATAAAAAAAATTTTTTTTAATGTTATCCTCTAAGCAAGATTTCTGAGGACCTTAGAGAATCAAAGGTTCACAAACATCTACTAAGATACTCCCAAAGGTGATATGCCAAAAAATTGGAATATTATTTATATATTTATTTAATAAATATTTGTTAAACGACATTTACTTCAAGACCTTGGTTTAGTACATGCTATAAAAGCTAAGAGCACAAAGTATCTGCCTTCATAGAACTCAAACTACTGAAGAAACAGGCAAGAAACAGTTTAATAACAAACAGTGGTATGAAGATATTAAAGCAGGATAGAAATAGAGTTGATAATAGTGAATGTTATTATATGAATGAGGCAAGGATTTACTGATATTTGAACAAAGACAAGAATAGCATGAGGAAATGGTAGTACTTTGAAAGAAAGCATAAAAGAAGACCTAAAGGTAGAAACAAGCTCATGTCTTTGAGGAAGAGTGAGGGGCCAAGGGGAACAGGAAAGAGTGAGCAAGAGGAAGAAAGAGTTGAGATAAAGATGAAACGTAGGTAAGAAATTTACATTGTAGAATCCTATGGACCAGCAGAGTCCAGCATAAATTTCTGCAACAGTGGGAATGTCCTATATCTGCACTGTCCAACACAGTAGCAAATACATATGGCTATGAGCACTCGAAATATGGCCAATGTTACTAAGGAACTGAAGTTTAAATTTTATTCAATTTTTAAAGATTACATTGAATTGAATTAACTTTAAAAACAAACAAACAAACAAAAACACGTGTCCATTGGGTACCATACCAGAGTGCAGCTCTCGGCCCTATTTTGAACTTTAGATGTGTTCCATGTGCACTGAGTGATCTTTAAAGGATCTAGGAAAATAAATATGCACTCTTGTTTCCTTTGGTTAGTCTGCTCTCTGAAAGTTTTCAAGTATATTATTGATTGTTACCAACCTCAAATTTCAGTTTTATGATATTTTTCTTATTAATATTCCACCATTAAATGGACAACAAATTTGTATTGAATAGATGTGGAAAAGACCTGAGGAAAGAAGGATGCTAAACACAATTCATGGTATATGGTTTAACTTTGGAGTACTTATAGTTTCACTAAAAATTACTCAAATAAATTATCCTTTTCTTTCTGGAAGATTACAATATAAATGATCCATCTCTTACATTAGTGGGGCTTCCCAGGTGGCTCTTGTGGTTAAAAAAAAAAGAACCCTGCTATCAATGCAGGAGACATAAGAGATGTGGGTTCAATCCCTGTGTCAGGAAGATCCCCTGGAGGAGGGCATGGCAACCTTGCCTCCATGGCAATTCCTGCCTGGAGAATCCCATGGGCAGAGGAGCCTGGTGGGCTACAGCCCATAGGGTCACAAAGAGTTGGACACCACTGAAGTGACCTAGCACACATGCTTGCTTACGTCTATAATTTTTCCCTCTTGCCTATAAACATGATCATTTATTCTATTCTAGATAGAAACCCTTCTTTTGTACATGTCAAAGTTCATGTTTCTTGAAGACTCTGCTTTTGCCTTTAATAACACTTCTTTTCCTCATTTCTGTCATCCACGAACATGACTATTATTTCACCTAATGATGCTGGCTTATTGGACATGCTGGCTTATTGGACATGCTGGCTCTTCTATTATCCTAAACTGACTTTAAAGTCTAATCCAAAGCATTGTTTCACAGCTTCCAGGAATCTTCATAACTAATCACCTTGGAATCCAATTGTTATTTTAAGAAAGGCAACTTTTTTTTTTATCAGATGAAACAGAGTTAACAGATTTCTGCTGCTGCTGCTGCTGCTGCTGCTGCTAAGTCGCTTCAGTCATGTCCAACTCTGTGTGACCCCATAGACGGAAGCCCACCAGGTTCCCCCATCCCTGGGATTCTCCAGGTAAGAACACTGGAGTGGGTTAGATATAAGAAATCAGCAAAATAAGCATCATAAAAGTAATAAATAAAGATGATAAAATACAAAGGAACCACAAAATATTTTGACTAGAGTAAAAATGGTGATAATAGGCTTGGAAAAATGAGACTCAAGGACAAAGGAAGAGATTTATAAGATTTGAAAGATTAAAAGTAAAGGTCTACAAAAGACCAAGAATTAAGCTTTTCAACAATTCTGGGAGCAAGAAGACAGCAGGATAACATTTGAAGTGTTAAAGATAAAGACTTTTGAACCTAGACATTTATAACCAATAAAATATTCTTTAAATATGTGCATAAGATAAAATTTTTCTTAGACATGAAAACCTAGAACTTTTAGAGCAAAAAAAACTTTGGAAAACACTCTTTTAGAAAATACACTAGTCATATAATAAACTATGAAATCACTACAAAATATAAGAATGAGTGCTCATCGTGTCCAACTCTTTGTTACCCCATGGACTGTAATCCACCTGGCTCCTGTCCATGGGATTATCCAGACAAGAATACTGGAGTGGGTGGCCATTTCCTCCTCCAGGGATTTTCCCAAGCCAGGATTCAAACCCACATCTCTTGTGTCTCCTGCTTTGGCAGACAGATCCTTTATGACTGAGCCACCTGGGAAGCCCAAGTAACTAAAATGTTTTTGATCTAAATAAGAAAAATGTGTGTATGTGTATATATATTAATATTTGAATATATAAATTTATTCTAAAAATATTAATTCAGGACGATAGGTGAGAAGAAGAAGGAGATGAGATCAAACTCAGGGAGCTGTTTACTTATAGATATAACACAGATATTGCTAAACAGTGATACAGATAAAGAAAAAATATAACTATGTGTCTTAAGTTAGGTGTAACAAAAAAAGAAAACCTTAGTCAATGGAGGATAGAAAAAAAGATTGCAAATAAGGAAACAGAAAGCATAGTAAATAAAAATGTGAAAAAAGATAACAATTAAACACTAATGGTAAAGTAACTATAAGAATGTAAATGACAGCATGAAAAGGTGAAAAGATATGAGAAGATGAGCCCCCCAGGTAGGAATGCATCCAATAAAGTACTGGGGAAGAGCAGAGGGCAATAACACCTCTATTAAGCAGAAACAATGCTCAGTTGTGGATGTGTCTGTTGATGAAAGTAAAGTCTGACGCTGTAAAGAACAATATTGCATAAGAACTTGGCATGCTAGGCCCATGAATCAAGGTAAATTTGATATAGTTAAGTAGGAGATGGCAAGAGTGAACATCAACATCCAGGAACTGGTGAACTAAAGTGGATGAAGGGAAGTCGCTCAGTCGTGGCTGACTCTTTGAGATCCCATAGACTGTAGCCTACCAGGCTCCTCTGTCCATGGGATTTTCCAGGCAATAGTACTGGAGTGGATCGCCATTTCCTTCTCCAAGGGATCTTCCCAACCCAGGGCTTGAACCCGGGTCTCCCGCATTGTAGACAGATGCTTTACCGTCTGAGCCAATGGGAATGGGCAAATTTGATTCAGATGATCATTACATCTACTATCATGGGCAAGAATCCCTTAGAAGAAATGGAGTAGTCCTCATAGACAACAAAAAAGCCCAAAATGTAGTACTTTGGGCAACCTCAGAAACAACAGAGTGATCTTGGTTTCTTTCCAAGGCAAACCATTCAGTATCACAGTAATCCAAGTCTATGCCTCAATCACTGATGCCAAAGAAGCTGAAGTTGACCAGTTCTATGAAGCCCTACAACACCTTCTAGAACTAAGACCGAAAAAAGATGTCATTTTCAACATAGGAGATTGGAATGCAACAGTAGGAAGTTGAGAGATACCAGGAATAACAGGCAAATTTGGACTTGGGGTACAAAATGCAGCAGGGCAAAAGCTAACAGAATTTTGTCAAGAGAACATGCTTGTCATAGCAAATACCCTTTTCCAACATCACAGATAGTCAATACCAAAATTAGATTGATTGTGAAATTTGCAGCCAAACATGCAGAAGCTCTATAAGAAAGTCAGCAAAAGCAAAACATAGAGCTGACTATGGTTCAGATAATGAACTTTTTAATGCAAAATTCAGGCTTAAATTGAAGAAAGTAGGGAAAACCACTAGGCCATTCAGGTATGACCTAAATCATTTCCTTTATGATTATACAATGGAAGTGACAGATTCAAGGGATTTGATCTGGTAGAAAGAGTGCCTGAAGAACTATGGACAGAAGTTTGTAACATTGTACAAAAGCAGTGACCAAAAGTAACCAAAAGAAAAAGAATGCAAGAAGGAAAAATGGTTGTCTTAGGAGGATTACAAATAACTGAGGAAAGAAAAGAAGCAAAAAAGCAAGGGAGAAAGGGAAAGATATGCTCAAGTGAATTAATTCCAGAAAATAGCAAGGAGAGATAAGAAGGCTTTCTTAAAGAACAATGCAAAGAAATAGATGAAAACAATAGAAGTGGAAAGACTAGAAATTCTTTAAGAAACTTGGAGACATCAAGGAAACATTTCATTTAAGGATATTTCAAGGATAAACATTTCATTCAATAAAGAGCAGAAATGGTAAGGATCTAACAGAAGCTGAAGATATTAAGAAGAGGTGGCAAGAATACACAGAAGAACTGTACAAAAAAAAGACCTTAATTACCCAGATAACCATGATGCTGTGGTCATTCACCTAAAGCCAGACATCCTGGAGTGTAAGTAAAGTGGGCCTTAGGAAGCATTATTATGAACAAAGCTAAAAGATGATGCTGACACTCAGTGTGTCAGCAAATTTGGAAAACTCAGCAATGGTCATAAGACTAGAAAATGTCAGTTTTCATTCCAGTTCCAAAGCAGGCCAATGTCAAAAAAAATGCTCAAACTACCAGACAGTTGCACTCATTTCACATGCTAGCAAAGTTATGCTCAAAATTCTTTAAGTTAGGCTTCAACAGTACATGAACCAAGAACTTCCAGATGTACAAGTTGGGTTTTGAAGAGGCAGAGGAGCCAGAGATCAAATGGCCACCATTCACTGGATCATGGAGAAAGCAAGGGAGTTTCTGAGAAACATCTACTTTTCCTTTATTGACTACACTAAAGCTTTTGACTGTGTGGATCATAACAAATTGTGGGAAATTCTTAAAGAGATGGAAGTACCAGACCACCTTACCTGTCTCCTGAGAAAGTGAGACATCTATAAACAGGTCAAGAAGCAGCAGTTAGAACCAGACATGGAAGAACTGACGGGTTCAAAATTGAAAAAGGAGTACAACAAGGCTGTATATCGTCACCCTGCTTATTTAACTTATATGCAAAATGCCAGGCTGGATGAATCATAAGCTGGAATCAAGATTGCTGGGAGAATTATCAACAATCTCAGATATGCAGATGATACCACTTAATGGCAAGAAGTGAAGAGGAACTAAAGAGTCTCTTGATGAGGGTGAAAGAGGAGAGTGAAAAAGCTGGCTTACAACTCAACATTCAGCAAAGCTAAGATCGTTGCATCAGGACACATCACTTCATGGCAAATTGATGGGGGAAAAGTGGAAACAGTGACAGATTCTATTTTTGGGAGGGTTCCAAAACCACTGTTGATAGTGATTGCAGCTATGTAATTAAAAGACACTTGTTCCTTGGAAGGAAAGCTATGACAAACCTAGACAACATATTAAAAAGCAAAGACATCACATTGCTGACAAAGTGATAGTCAAAGCTATGGTTTTCCTAGTAGTCATGTACAAATGTGAGAGTTGGACGATAAAGAAGGCGAAATACTGAAGAATTGATGCTTTCAAATTTTAAGTGCTGGAGAAGACTCAAGAGTCCCCTGGACTGCAAAGAGATCAAACCAGTCAAAATTAAAGATAATCAACCCTGAACATTCATTGAAAGGACTGATGTTGAAGCTGAAGATCCAATACTTTGGCCACCTAATGCAAAGAGCCAGTCATTGGAAAAGACCCTGATGATGAGAAAGACTGAAGGCAAAAGGAAAAGGGAGCAGCAGAGGATGAGGCAGTTAGATAGCATCACTGATCAATAGACATGGATTTGAGTGAACTCCGGGAGATAGTGGAGGACAGAGGAGCCTGGCATGCTGCAGTTCATGGGGTCGAAAAGAGTTGGAGACCACTTAAGGACTGAACAACTAAAACAACAAAAAGTTAACATACTGCTGGAGAAATTCTTATTCAAACTGGATTTTTTTCAAAGGTATTTTAATGTTTTGGGGACGAATTTAAAATAAAACAATAGGGAAAGCTGAAATTAAAGTGCAAAGGTGTACTACAAAGATGACCAAAGGGAAGCAACAGTAGCAATGTTAATATTAGACTATATAAAACTCAAGATAAAACATTGAAGAAAAAATAATACCAAGTGACCATGAATACATATGTACCTAAAAGAAAAAAATCTATTGCAACATCTGTCAGAAATCTATGAAAAAAAAATCAATAATTGTAGTTGAATACTTTAGCTCACCCCTCTTCAAATCATAAACCTGAATTAAACTTTCTCTTCACCTATTCTATAGGCCATATCTGGTTCCTGTCATCCTCTATATAAAAACACTTCTCAAATCTTAAATTCCATTATCTTACTCATCAAATGCAGTATTCCATTTAGTCCAATCTAGACTCTCCATGGGGAGAAGGCAATGGCACCCCACTCCAGTACTCTTGCCTGGAAAATCCCATGGACGGAGGAGCCTGGTAGGCTGCAGTCCATGGGGTCTCTAGGAGTCGGACACGACTGAGAGACTTCACTTTCACTTTCCACTTTCATGCATTGGAGAAGGAAATGGCAACCCACTCCAGTGTTCTTGCCTGGAGAATCCCAGGGATGGGGGAGCCTGGTGGGCTGCCGTCTCTGGGGTCGCATAGAGTCGGACACGACTGAAGCGACTTAGCAGCAGCAGACTCTCTATGACTGATCAGCTGAAAAATTTTTATTTTTTGACTCTCTATGCCTTTACCCTATTATCTTTCTGCCCAATCATCATGAATATCCCAGAAGTTCAATCTTTCCACTTCTGTTAACTCTGAATTCAAAGTAGAATGGCTCTTGCCCACCAACTTACTGAAATGTCTTTTGTTGCTATTTTCTTTGACTACTTGACTGATCAATTCCGTAGACATTTATCAGTCCTATTTTTTTCACCACATTTGAGTGTGGGGTCATTTCCTCCTTCTTTAAATCAGCTCCTTCAGTGGCACCACACTAGCTATCCTTTTAGTTTATCTTTACAGCCCTTTTCCTCTCACCACTCCTTAAATGTTGGTGATCCCCTCATTCTCAACCTTGGTTTACTACTCTTATTGTATTCCTGTTCTCCAGGAACTTTCTTCCTCATTCGAATTTTCAAGTACTACTTACAGGCTGAAGACTCTTAAATCTCTTTCCCCCTCTAGATTATTCCTCCTCAAAGCAAACTTGTATATCTAGCTCTCACTATCATTTCTGCTTGATGGTCTCACAGATACACAGTTCTAAAATGTTCTAATGTAACACCTCCTAAGAAATCTGTATGTGGGTCAAAAAGCAACAGTTAGAACCGTATGTGAAATAACAGACCGGTTCCAAATCAGGAAAGGAGTATGTCAAGGCTGTATATTGTTACCTTGCTTATTTAACTTATATGCAGAGTACATCATGAGAAATGCTGGACTGGATGAAGCACAAGCTGGAATCAAGACTGCCAGGAGAAATATCAATAACCTCAGATATGGAGATATACCACACTTATGGCAAAAATCAAAGAAGAACTAAAGAGCCTCTTGATGAAAGAGAGAGGAGAGTGCAAAAGTTAGCTTAAAACTCCACATTCAGAAAACTAAGATCATGGCATCTGGTCCCATCACTTCATGGCAAATAGATGGGGAAACAGTGGAAACAGTGGCTGACTTTACTTTGCCAGACACAAATTGGCAGACACAGCAGATGGTGACTGCAGCAATCAAATTAAAAGACGCTTACTCCTTGGAAGAAGAGTTATGACCAACCTAGACAGCATATTAAAAAGCAGAGACATCACTTTGCCAACAAAGGTCCATCTAGTCAAAGCTACGGTTTTTCCAATAATCATGTATGGATGTGAGAGTTGGACTATAAAGAAAGCTGAGCACCAAAGAATTTATGCTTTTGAACTGTGTTGTTGTAGAAGACTCTTGAGAGTCCACTAGACAGCAAGGAGATCCAACCAGCCCATCCTAAAGGAAATCAGTTCTGACTATTCATTGGAAGGACTGATGCTGAAGCTGAAACTCCAATACTTTGGCCACCTGATGCGAAGAACTGACTCATTTGAAAAGACCTTGATGCTGGGAAAGATTGAGGGCAGAAGGAGAAGGGGACGATGGAGGGTGAGATAATTGGATGGACAAGAGTTTGAGTAAACTCCCGGAGTTGGTGATGGACAGGGAAGCTTGGTATGCTGAAGTCTATGGGGTCGCAGAGTCAGACAAGACTGAGCGACTGAACTGAACTGAACTGAATATAAGGCCTCATTTCTCACTGTGCTATGGAAGTAACCTCCCCACTGGTCCCTCTCTCACCCCAAGCTTCTTCTCCTACTAGCTGACAGAGTGATATTAAAGTCAAATCCGATTATGTCACCATAGTCCCCACATTTGAGAGTTTCAAATATTTGGAATTACTTAACATGAAGTACCAGCCTTTCTGTGATTTGTCTATTGCCCAGTTCTCTGGTGTTACCTTCTGTCAATTTTGCCTCTCATTTTCTCCCCACTTCATGCTGTTTCTTTGCTCATACAATCTTACTTAGATAAATTGCCCCACTAGTCATTTTCGTCTAAGTCTACTTGACAGACCTCCAAATCAGAACAGTACTTCTACAGTCCTACATATACCATTGTCCTTTCTACATAATAGTAGATTTGTTTCATTTTTTTTTCTCTTCCCTTCAACTTAGAGCTTTTAGAAAGTATAGAGGATAAGAAAAACAAGACAAGGGTTAATAAATGGCAACC